>NC_090025.1:191088449-191451574 GCF_037176765.1 Anolis sagrei | reverse complement strand
ATCCCTTCTCAGTCCTGGTTGCTTCTCTTTGCTTCCTTGTTTACAGGATGAGTACTTTCATTTTCTCAGCAATTTCTTTTTCAGCTGCCAACATGTGTTAGATTGTACACATTCCTTCCCACATGCTTTAGCAATGGCTTTTATGCATTTTCCACTATGCTGATGTTTTTGTATCCATTTTGCCAATGCGCACAATTATGTGAGCATGTGTCCACAGATGCCCATGAGCATGAGAATTCTGATGTCCAAATTGCACCAAATTGCTCTGCCCAACCACCCACCCTCCAAAACGTTATGTTCTTTTATTATGATACAGTAAGACCCAGATATTTGCAAGTGATACATTACATTCCCACTGAAACATGTTTGCCTGAAATCACAGCTATAACCAAATACCTTTAAATTAGCTTTTTCCAGTCCCAAAGAAAGGGTAAAAAAACCCCAATGCCCCTGCTAGGGCATTTGAGGACTTTTAGAGGTAACAATGTATGTTGGAAGGGAAATGATTTTTTTTTTCATTCCCGGGGACATCAAATTGGTTGGGTGGGTGCAATCATCCCCCAAGCCACAATTTACCCAATCTTGTACCACAGGATTTATTTATTTATCGTGTCATCCGCAACCAGAACATTGTGTTACAATTCTAACAGAACAAAACAAACAAACAGATAAAATAACACACAAATTTTGTAAACTTGGTAGCTGATTAAATGTCCTTTGACCAGTATCTGGCCACTTGGAGTGCCTCTGGTGTTGCCGCAAGGAGGTCCTCCATCGTGCATGTGGCAGGGCTCAGGTTGCATTGCAGCAGGTGGTCAGTGGTTTGCTCTTCTGATCACAGATTCCCTTTAGTTGTTGACTGTGGCCTGTGGATTGCACTTTTGACACCTCTTCAGAAATATCTGTCCAGAGATAATAATAATAAGCAGTGCCTAAAGACCTTGGCCTGAACTTAAACACAATTGGTGCTGACAAGATTACCATCTGCCAACTGCAAAAGGCCACCTTACTGGGATCTGCATGCATTATTTGCCGATACATCACACAGTCCTAGACACTTGGGGAGTGTCCGACATGTGATCCAATACAACAGCCAGCAGAGTGTCTGCTGTGGACTCATCTTGTTGTGTTTCAAATACTACTACTATTACTATTACTAATACTAATACTAATACTAATACTAATAATAACAGCAATAATCAGCACACTGGGTGCTGTGCCAAAATATCTCAGCCAGCATTTAGAAACAATAAACATTGACAAAATCATGATCTGTCAACTGCAAAAGGCCACCTTACTTGGATCTGCGTGCATCATTCGAAAATACATCACACAGTCCTAGACACGTAGGAAGTGTTCGACATGTGATTTTGTGATATGACATCCAGCATATATATTTGCGTGTGCAAGGGCGATACACCTCCCATAGCCGACCCAAGAAAAACACTCAGACAAGGTTGTTGGGGTAAACAATGGCCACAATTCATTTATTGATAACAGGAACAAGGGTTGGCAGCCATTTATTTTATTTTATTTTATTTATTCAATTTGTATACTGCTACTCCCAATTTGGCTCGGAGTGGTTTACAGAAACAGATTAAAACAATACAATTAGCTTTAAAATGACCATAACAATAACAATAGGCAGAGAGTACAGGCATAGCCCGGGTTGTTCACCCATCAAAAGCTTGTCAGAAAAGAAAAGTTTTACAGACTTTCCGAAAAGCAAGTAGGTCTCGGATGGTTCAGATGGTTCATACATGGGTCCTGGATCAGGATCAGGCAGCCCACTGCTGTCCGATAGCGCAAAACACGCCAGGGTGTTGCCGGCACAATACTGGGCCAATGTAAACTTGGCACCCCTGAGACCACCAGAAATTCCCCCCTTCCACTGGGGGGTGGGGTACCAAGCCAGATCCAGGGCCCATGCCCCATGCCAACAAGGAGTTGTGACAAGTAGCTCAAAAAACAAGCAACAGATAACAGGTAACTAGGACAAGCTAACAGAACAAAAGCTAACTGCAAACGGAAATGCCCACAGCATGCAGGGTAGGTGGGGTGGATCAGCTGTTGCAGGCACAGTGCCTGCCAGGGAGCTTGGGACAGCCTTAAATAGGGTGCCCGAGCGGAGGGAGAGGCCAGCTCCGGCCTCTCCAGCAGCAAGGCATGACCAGCTGGCCATTGACTGCTGGGCTGGATGGCAGGAAACTTTCCCGTCGTCCAAGGGGGGCTTCTGGGAGGAAGAAGCCCCCCTGAGGCAATAATGGTGGCCAGGGATGGAGCCGGGGGGGGGGGGGGGGAGGGGGCTTGAGGGGCTTCACCCCCCCCCCTGAAATTCTCATGGCGGTCTGCGAAAAGGTCTTACTGGTGCATTATTTAAACTGTTATGTTTATTCATATCATGATCTGATCACCATGCTCAATATATCCCATATGCACATGGGGGTATTGGGGTAACGATACAAAAGGTTTGCTAGAGTAGATCCTCCTCCACTCAGACTCAGCTCAGCCACCCCCCCGAAGCAAAATCAGCCCCCCCCCCCACCCCGAATCAACATCCTGGCTACGGGCCTTATGGCAGCGGAGGACGCCCCACACCGCAACTTCCCTGGCCTGGTAAGTCGGGCCATGCCTTATCTCATTTGCTGTGACATACTATGTTTTTGTGTCAGTAAAATAATAATAATAATAATAATAATAATAATAATTTATTTATTTTTACTCTGCCACCATCTCCCTGAGTGGGCTCGTGCGACTAACACGAGACCAAGCCCAACAATTACAACAAAGCAAACTACAACAACAAATAATAACATCAAACAAAATGTAAAGGAAACAAAACAATACAAGGTAAACACAGGATATGAAATTAGATAATAAAAAGTTGAGCACAGTAGGCTGGGCCAATTGTAAGGAATAAAATTATAAAAACCCTGAGTAAGATGGATGAGTAGGGCAGTGTATCTGAAATTGGAAGAAAATGGCACTCTATAACTTGACGCCTTCCAAAGTCTTGGGCAACTGAGTTAGTCTTGGCTGATCTTCTGTTTCCAAGGTGAATTGATCTCTGCCTTGCTTGGCCTATCTAACCTGCATCACAATGTCTTCTCCCTCCCTCCCACCCCCCTGCTCCCTTCTTCCTATGCAGATCCTCGGGGCCCTCGATCAAGACGACCAAGCCGGGAAGCAGAAACTGGCCTACAAACTTGAACAAGTTATAACCCTCATGAGCATAGACAGCTGAGAACTGCCCTTCCAGGGGACAAAACAAAACAAAAAACAAAACAAAACAAAACCAAGCCGTGCCTCAGTCAAGAACATCCTCTTTACCAAGTGCAAGTTTCTGATTGGCCGCCGAGCAGGGTCACCCGAACGGTTCGCGACCCCTCTGCCGCGCACCTGCCGAACCAACGGATGCCAAGCAACTCAAGGGACATCTCTGTGGAGGAATCCTAGAATTGTGGGTACCATTCAGGTGGACCCCCGCGCCCACAAGGTTCCCCCCTTTGCCTTCGCCCAGAGCATCCCTTTCATATCGTCCGTTAACCAGTCGAGGGAGCCGTTTGGGTTTGCCTCTGTCATGCTGCTTTAATGGCGCTCCTTGGGCACGGAGGCCCAGGGCGTACACAAACTCAGTGTTATGTGCAAGCTGCGCCAAGGCGGGACTTGCTCTCTTGCCTCCGGGAATCCCGACGGAGTGGGAATGAACTTGGCTCTTGTTTTTCCCACCCGAGCGTGCTGCTTCTCCCCCGTCCTTGTCCCGAGAGGGGAGGACCCAACGGGACTCTCGTGGCGGGGGGACCCTTTGCTGCCAGCTGCTCTCCTGGCGCTGTGTGGAGAACAAAGAAAGCCTGCCCTTTCCCCCATCCTCAATCGTCATTCATCTCTAGCTTTGTTGGGTTTCTTTGGGTTTTTTAAATGTTCATTTTTATCTTTCGTCTCTGTGCCTATCCAATGCGTAATTGAAAGAAAACCAGCTTTACACGCACACATCTTTCTTCTCTGAAAGCAGGCATGGGCTTGGAGGGTTCGGGAGAACATATGCTCTCATCATCAAACCTACAAAGAAAAAAAAAATCACATTGTTGCCCCTTAATACATCCCAAACTTTGTAGGGGATATGAAGGGCATAACACTCAACCATTTTAGGCCTAGAAGAGGGCCTAAAAACTTCTAGTATTTAGAAATGGCCATTCCAGGGCTTCAAATAGGCCAGAGAGGGCAAACATATGACAATAATGCCCCCACATGACATTTGAATGCTTTTGCAGCATAAACAATTTTAGTAAATTTGCCATTTTTAACATTATGGGAGGCAGTAGGCATACAAATAGCTATGGAGAACCACAAACAACACATAGGTCACACTTTGCCAACACCTAAACTACACACTTTGCTATTTCTGATTCTATTTTCTTTGGGTACTTTCAGAACAGGCAAGGGCATGTATTCCTTCTTAAGGTAGCCATCCAGCTGCGTTTTGGGAGGTGAGGCAACCTCCTAAATGTTGGTATGTTGGCTCTTCTGCCTCTTCCACCACTTTTCTAACATCACAACACAGAGCACAAAATCTACATCAGATATCGTCAAGGTCCCAGGGTTGGAGTGTGGTGCATTAGAACCCCAACCAAACAACCTTTCATGGGCATCATACTTTCTCCACTGGTGTGGTCTCTGAATTTCAGTGGGAACTGGAGTTCCCATGGCATAGGGAGGCATCAGAGTGTCCTCCTGCCCCATAAAGTCATAGGGCATCTTGAAGTGAAGGAAGGAAGGAAGGAAGGAAGGAAGGAAGAAGGAAGAAGAGAAGGCCAGAAAGTGAAGAAGGATGTGGCATTTTTGGTGGCAATTGTAGCATTGTGAGTTGCAGTGGCAGCTGATTTTGTGGTGTTTTGGAGATACGGAGCATTTCAAGGGCTTGCAGGCATGTGTAGGCTTCTCTTGAGCTAAATAGAGCACAGACTAATCCCTTGAGAACCAACATAAAGAAAATGGGTCCCAACTGTGTGAGAAATGAAGCCAACGTTCCCAGAACTTAAACCAATAGGAAGGGGAGTTTACTGCTTGGAGTAATGGGCATGTGAAGTAGCTTGTGTCACGTTTCCACTCCCCCAAACCCATAAAAATGGCAGTTGCACCTGGAATACTTCAGTGGGTTCATGTTTAACCAACTGGGCAGAATGCAACCAGTGTAAAGCATATTGTTATTTTAACAGTGAATGAATTATGCTTTTCCAGTGACGTCAAAAAGACTTTAGAGTATCTTGAAAGTATCACATTCCAGTTTGGAAAAGAAAGGAAACTGAATGGCAAGCCATGCCTCTGCATGTCCCTTGTAAACCTCAGAACAAATCATACCCAAAGTGCATGCCTTTAAAACTCCATAGACACAGCCACAAACTATAGTTGAAGTAGGCAAGAGTTAATATCCTTTGCCTTCACTGATATGCCTGTTTGGCTATGGCCCCATCCGCACTGCATTATACGCTTAATGTAGACTCGTATAATGCAGTGCAATAAAGTCTATCTAGCTCAAAATGCAGTGGAGCCCCCGGTGGCACAATGGGTTAAACCCTTTTGCTGGCAGGACTGAAGACCGACAGGGTGGAGGTTATAATCCGGGGAGATCACAGATGAGCTCCCTCTGTTAGCTCCAGCTCCCCAGGCAAGGACAGAAGAGAAACTTCTCACAAGGATGGTAAAACATCAACCATCCAGGTGGTATACAAATGAAGTGATTGTTGTTATTGGCCTTGTAGGTTCAAAGCCTGGCTGGTTGCTTCCTGGGAGATCCTTTGTTGGGATGTGTTAGCTGGCCTTGATTGATTCTTGTCTGGAATTCCTCTGTTATTTTTAGAAGCCTCCCACAAGGATGGTAAAATCAAAACGTCTGGGCATCCCCTGGGCAATGTCCTTGCAGATGACCAATTCTCTCACACTAGAAGCCACTTGCAGTTTCTCAAGTTGCTCCTGACACACACACACACACACTGCAGTTGGAAACTTATATATATAAGTTTCCAACTGCATTATATGACAGTGTAGATGGGGTCTGAATTGTGGAGTGGAGTGAGTTGGGAACTCTGGTCTGTAGGACAATAAAATGGCCTTTTGGGCTGGCTCTGCCACATTATTTACAGTTTTAGAAGTGGTGTAAGGCTAGGAAGAGCCATGCAAACCAACACATCAAATCCAGATGCCCACACAGGAGAGACAAAGTTTGCCTTGAAGACTGAAAACATTTTTAAAAAAATAAACATGAAAGAAACCAAAGGTTTTAATGAACGAAGTGCCGCAGATGACGGAGACGAGAGACAATTTCATATCATTCAGAGTTGTGTCCAGATGGACTGAAGAATTCCAGCGTTCGTTCCTATTTTTTATTCTGATTTTACACTAGGTTACAGTAAACAGACCTGGGGAGCTGGTACAAAAAGTCTCAGAGCATCCCAGAAGCTGATGGAAAACAGATCAAAACATCCCCAAAATAGAATCTGAAGGAACAGGAACCAAATCTGGGGCTTCCTTGTTCTTTCAATCAGTCTGGACACATGCTTTCTGAAGATGCACCAACACTGTTGAAATAGTGCAGTTTGACTTGACTTTAATGGCCATGGCTCAATGGTATGGCATCATGGGAGTTGTAGTTTGTAAGGCACTTGGCAGAGAATGCCAACTATAGCTCCCATATTTCCCTAGCATTAAGTTATGGTAAGGAGCCTCCAGTGGCACAGTGGGTTAAAGCGCTGAGCTGCTGAGCTTGTTGATCGAAAGGTCGCAGGTTCGATTCCGGGGAGCGGTGTGAGCTTCCGCTGTCAGCCCTAGCTTCTGCCAACCTAGCAGTTCGAAAACATGCAAATGTGAGTAGATCAATAGGTACCGTTCCGGCGGGAAGGTAACGGCGCTCCATGCAGTCATGCCGGCCACATGACCTTGGAGGTGTCTACGGACAACGCTGGCTCTTCAGCTTAGAAATGGAGATGAGCACCACACCCCAGAGTCAGACATGACTGGACTTAATGTCAGGGGACTACCTTTACCTTTACCTAAGTTATGGCAATTAAAGTGGTGTCAAATTGCACTGTAGACCAGGCATAGGCTAACTTTGACCCTCCAGGTGTTTTGGACTTCAACTCCCACCATTCCTAACAGCCTCGGGCCCCTTCCTTTTCCCCCTCAGCCGCTTAAGCGGCTGAGGGGGAAAAGGAAAGGGCCCGAGGCTGTTAGGAATGGTGGGAGTTGAAGTCCAAAACACATGGAAGGCCAAAGTTGGCCCATGCCTGGTGTAGACCCTCAAATTCAGAAGAGCAACATGGAAAGCAAAGCTGGTGGGCAGATATGCCTGATAATGAAGGATTGTTTGCACACGGGGGAGCAGGGAAAGGGGTAGAGCAGGCAGAAACAATGGTATCAGAAAGAAAAACACAATTTTTTGCACAACTATGGAGGGGGACAGGAGGAAACGGAGACTCGGCATGCTTCTGGTTAAAGAGGTTTCAAACACTTCGGTGGTTTGGGCTTTTTCCTTTATTTTTCTTTTTACTGGTACAGACTTGATCAACTGTTGGCTGTGATCCTGTTGGCCAATGTAACTATGTTGGAGGAGATGGCAGTGCGACGCTGGGGATGAAAGAGCCCCGGGTGTTGCGACGATGGGAAGGATGGCAATTGATGTCTGGAAAGGAAGATGTCCTGTTTACTCAGGAGCAAGCTGGGCCTCTTCATTCAATGGGAGAGACGCTTTCTTGTCCATCTTCTTTCGCTGCCACTCTGCTCTGCTCCATAAAGTGCCTTATGCCGGCATAGCAGAACGTTACGCCGGCGTAGTGCACCTGGAGGATTCCAGCTTTAATTTCAAACTCAAAAACCTCAAAGCGGGGGAATGAAACATATCAAAACATATCAAAACCAGAAATGGGAGGCAGTGGGAAAACTAAAGCATACACCTTTCTCGACCCTATCTTTTTCCTCTTTCCCTCTGGAAGTTTTTAACAAATCTCCATTTGCATCCTGTTGACTTTGGTATCCCAAAACGTCTCTTTCTTTAGTTTGGTTTGTGTTTTTATATATATATATACCTGTTTTTTTTTAAAATTTGGGAAATGTGCCACCATTGTGTTGTGAAAGTGTGAGCTCTTCCCTCCAATTTCATGAACGTCTTCTGTCTACAGTCTAGGCTTCAAATTCCCCTTTTTTCATTTCCTATTGTTGTGCTCATAAAGCAAAATGAAATGAGAATGTATTGTCGAAGGCTTTCATGGCCGGAATGACTGGGTTGTTGTAGGTTTTTAGGGCTGTATTGCCATGTTTTAGAAGCATTATCTCCTGACGTTTCACTTGCATCGATGGTATTTATTTATTTATCGTGTCTGGAGCAACCAGACAGTTGTATTACATTTTTAACAAAACAAGCAAACTAAACACAAAGTGTATTGTCGAAGGCTTTCATGGCTGGAATCACTGGGTTGATGTAGGTTTTTCTGGGCTATATGGCCATGTTCTAGAGGCATTTTCTCCTGACGTTTCACCTGCATCTATGGCAAGCATCCTCAGACCTCACTACCTCTGAGGATGCTTGCCATAGATGCAGGTGAAACTTCAGGAGAAAATGCCTCTAGAACATGGCCATATAGCCCAGAAAAACCTACAACAACCCAAAACACAAAGTTTACACGCTTGGTAGTTGATTAAATGTCCTTTGACCAGTGTCTGACCACTTGGAGTGCCTCCGATGTTGCTGCAAGAAGGTCCTCCGTTGTGCATGTAGCAGGGCTCAGGTTGCATTGCAGCAGATGGTCAGTGGTTTGTTCTTCTTCACACTCGCATGTCATGGATTCCACTTTGTGGCCCCATTTCTTAAGATTGGCTCTGCATCTCGTGGTACCAGAGTGCAGTCCGTTCAGCGCCTTTCAAGTCGCCCAGTTTTCTGTGTGCCCAGTGGGGAGTCTCTCATTTGGTATCAGCCATTAATTGAGGTTCTGGATTTGAGCCTGCCACTTTTGGACTCTCGCTTGCTGGGGTGTTCCAGCTAGTGTCTCTGTAGATCTTAGAAAACTATTTCTTGATTTAAGTCGTTGACATGCTGGCTGATACCCAAACAAGGGATGAGCTGGAGATGTCACTGCCTTGGTCCTTTCACTATTGGCTGCTACTTCCCGGCGGATGTCAGGTGGTCAGGTGGTGTAATTTCTCCAGTGGTGTAGGGTGCAGACACCCCATGATAATGCGGCATGTCTCATTAAGAGCCACATCCACTGTTTTAGTGTGGTGAGATGTGTTCCACACTGGGCATGCATACTCAGCAGCAGAGTAGCATAGCGCAAGGGCAGATGTCTTTAGTGTGTCTGGTTGTGATCCCCAGGTTGTGCCAGTCAGCTGATATTGTTTCTAGCACCCACTTTTTGCTTGATGTTCAGGCAGTGCTTCTTGTAGGTCAGAGCACGGTCCAGAGTGACTCCCAGGTATTTGGGTGCGCTGCAATGCTCCAGTGGGATTCCTTCACAGGTGATCCTCAGAGCTCGGGATGCTTGTCTGTTCTTAAGGTGAAAAGCACATGTCTGTGTTTTATCTATGGTAGGCATCCTCAGAGGTTGTGAGGTCAAGCTCTGAGGTTGACCTTTGAGGTGGTCTGCCATAGATGCAGGCAAAATGTCAGGAGAGAATGCTTCTAGAACATGGCCAAACAGCCCAAAAAATCTACAGCAACCCAGAAAGAAGAAAATATAACTTATTCTGTTACAGGGCTAAGTATATATTATTATTGCTCAACCTAAAGATGAATACATACTCTGTGTGCAAAATTTGGGTTCCAACTACAATAGAGTCTCACTTATGCAACATGAATGGGCCGACAGAAAGTTGGATAAGTGAAAATATTGGATAATATGGAGGGATTAAGGAAAAGCCTATTAAACGTCAAATTACATTATGATTTTACAAATTAAGCACCAAAACATCATGTTTTACAACAAATCGACAAAAAAGCAGTTCAGTACATGGTAATGTTATGTAGTAATTGCTGTATTTACGAACTGAGCACCAAAACATTGCAATGTATTGAAACAGCTGTGAATCTGGGCAGGAGGCAGATTGCGTTAGATAATATAGAACGCTGGATAAGAAAGACTCTACTGTGCAAGCTTTCTCCAACTTCCAAATTTGATGAGCATTGCTTTGATCCATGGAAATTCTGTTTCAGTTTTGAGTTTTCCCTGTTTCAGAAAAACAGTGTCCTGTGCCACCCTGAAAACACATACATGTATTTTGACATAGGTTTTAAGGGGCTGAAGACAACTTAGATGCAGTTCCCATATTTAAAAAAATTGGGAACAATAGCAGAATTGGAGAGATGCTAGCCATGCTTTGTGTTTGGTATTAGGAAAACCTTGCAGTAGTGAGGCATCATTCTCTGAAAAGCTGCTATTTGGTTTCAGGGCTGGCTGAAGAGAGTTGTGCACCACCAGCTTTTGAAACATTGCAAAGATTCTGGGCTGCAGGTTTGGCCTCCAAATGCTACCTTATTTTTTCCCCTAGAGATAGTGCCACCCAAAGCAACCAGCATTGTTTCTGGAGCTGTGGCTATCCTGCTTTGTGCGCACAAGTTGTGATGTACCCAACTTATACTTCAATGGTATTGGCTTCAAAGCTTCTGAATCTGATGTTTGCAATTGCATCCAGTTCTGTGTCATGTGCCAGGAAAGGCATCAGTGTTTTCAACAGGGACTCCAGCCATTGGTGCGTGGTAAGGAAGAGAAGAGGAAAGGGGGCATAAATTGTCCCATAGCTATGTACCCTTTGCATTGTCATCTACGACACCTCCATGGTAATACAGTGGTTCTCAACCTGTGGGTCTCCAGATGTTTTGGCCTTCAACCCCCAGAAATCCTAACAGCTGGGATTTCTGGGAGTTGTAGGCCAAAACACTGGGGACCCACAGGTTGAGAACTACTGCCCTAGAGAGAAGCAATGAGGCACAGATCTCACTGTCTCCAAGTACCATAAAAATACTCATCCAAGCTTCTGAATCTGATGTTTGCAATTGCATCCAGTTCTGTGTCATGTGCCAGGAAAGGCATCAGTGTTTTCAACAGGGACTCCTTTTGTTGCGTGGTAAGGAAGAGGAAAGGGGGCATAAATTGTCCCATAGCCATGTACCCTTTGCATTGTCATCTATGGCACCCCCATGGTAATACAGTGGTTCTCAACCTATGGGTCTCCAGATGTTTTGTCCTTCAACCCCCAGAAATCCTAACAGCTGGGATTTCTGGGAGTTGTAGGCCAAAACACTGGGGACCCACACCCACAGGTTGAGAACCACTGCCCTAGAGAGAAGCAATGAGGCACAGATCTCATTGTCTCCATGTACCATAAAAATACTCATCAACTGCTTGTTTTCAGGCCAGCAAAACCAAACATCATCCCATGTTCTCTATCCCACTTAGGGAAAATTCCCTTTTATAGAAAGTCACTTTTCCAAGCTATGGCCCAATGATAACAACTGATCACAATTGTTGCATTGTGATATGATCAGCAGACCTTGGAACAACGCAAATATGTAATACGCAAAAATGCACCTCAACTAGGTTGACCATCCGTTCTACCTGATGCATCATGTATTCCCCTCTGGTTTGGTAAAGTGATCACCTCAAACAGGTCAAGTCAGGTATCTCTTTGAAGGACAGTATTCAATCAGCTACAAAATAAACACGAACACATGAAAATGACAGATCCTAGATTGCAAAAATCAAACCTTTGCTTTATTGATGTTTGTTGCTTCTTCTTCTTATCTTCCCTCCTTTCTTTGTTTTCATTTTTCCCTTTTTCCAATTACCCTAGTTTCAAAAGCAGAAAGGGATAATGATGCTGAAAACTGCTTAAAATGGAACCCTGTTGTTACTTGGTAAAGCTTCTGTACCTTTGTTATACTTAATTGTATACCTGTGTATGTAAATATAAGGCATTCCTATTTTGCAGTCCAGAACAAAAAAAATTAAAACTATTTGTAATATAGAATAAAGTTTATTAAAAAAGAAGAAACTTGGTCATTTTGTGATGGCTTGATTCAGGGGTAAAGTGATTGAGAGGGTGGTGTTTGTGTGCACAAGTTGGTCTGAATCCATTCTTGCCAACTGAAGAGGTGCATTCGACCAGTTGTTATAGAGCTAAAATTTAGGGGTCTTTGCCAGGAGGCAGAGACCAATTAGACTCCTCAAAGAGTTCTTTTTTCCCTGGCGAGACAGAGAAGCATCCCATATTTTGCCCTAATTTCCCAATGTCTCACCAGTTGAAGAAAAGCCATCGAAGTTTAATGCAATTCAGCTGAAACCGGATGCAAAGCTGCAATCATTCGCCAAGCTAAGCATGAGGAGATTACACCAATGCAGTCATATTTATAGTAAATTCAAATTTGCAGAGTTCAAATTCCCCGCCCCAGCTTCCCTGTTGTTCCCTGATGTGATTGGGTGATGGGCGGACACCTGGGAGGCGGCCCTCCCACTCCCGGCGCCTCTGGACCAATCAGGAAGCTCCAGTGGTCCGTAGGATCCAATGGGGAGACCTCTGCCACCTGGTGGCGACAGCCAATCAGGAGAGATGGAGGCGGGGATGATGGAACACAAAGGAATCTGGGAAGGAATCTTTAAACAAAGGAATGCCATGTGCTCTGTGCAGTCTGGTACCTTTGTCCTTTGCAGAACTATAAGTCGCCATCCCTTGTTGGAGGGGGGTCATGCTCAGCTTCACAGTGAGTTCTCCTACATTTATTTTTCACACTGGTCCATCACCAAATGGAAAAAAATATTGTCGATACAACTCTGTGCATTAGCATTCACTCCTCCTCAAACCGAGAGGAATTGTGCCAGATCTCCCACTGGATCATGTCCAATGGATGACTCTATCAAGGATCATGGTAATTGGGGAAATTATGCCTATTGGGGGGGGGGGGGGGATTACAGTGTTCCCTCGCTACTTTGCAGTTCGCTTTTCATGGATTCACTATTTCACAGGTTTTTGTCTCCCAGTTTATGAATGGTTGCCATTGCCCAGAGTGGCATTCTAGTCCCACCTCCTGGCAACGATGGAATATGGAAGGGGGTTTCACTCTCCTCCTCGGGAGAGAGGCAGCCAATCAAGAGGGATTGCAAAGCAAAGTAGAGATGTTGTTGTTCATTCGTTCATTCGTTTCCGACTCTTCGTGACCTCATCGACCAGCCCACGCCAGAGCTCCCTGTTGGCCGTCACCACCCCCTGCTCCTTCAAGGTCAAGCCAGTCACTTCAAGGATCCCATCCATCCATCTTGCAAGTGGTCAGCCTCTTTTCCTTTTTTCTTCCATTTTTCCCATCATCATTATCATAAGCTTTCCTGTCTTCTCATGATGTGACCAAATTACTTCATCTTGGCCTCTACTATCCTTCCCTCCAATGAGCAGTCAGGCTTTATTTCCTGAAGTGTGGACTGGTTAGATCTTCTCACAGTCCAAGGCACTCTCAGAACTTTCCTCCAACACCACAGTTCAAAAGCATCTCTCTTCCTTTCCTCAGCCTTCCCTATAGTCCAGCTCTCACATCCGTAGGTGACTATGGGCTTGATTCAGGGAGCTGAGCATGTTTAGCCTTTAGAAGAGGAGGCTGGGAGGATGTGGCAGCAAAAAAAGCCAATGGGATTTTGGCCTGCATCAACAGGAGCATAGTTTCTAGATCTAGGGAAGTCATGCTACCCATGCTCTATTCTGCTCTGGTTAGACCACACCTGGAATATTGTGTCCAATTTGGGCACCACAATTCAAGAGAGATATTGACAAGCTGGAATGTGTCCAGTAGGCCTGGGTAACAACGGAAAAATTTGTTTCTAAAATCGATTCGTTTTTTGGGGTTTTTTGCGTTTCGATATTTAAAAGAATTCCGAAATTTTCCTTAAAAAAAGTTCGATATTTACGAAATTTCGTAAATGGTAAAAAAATTACAAAACAATAACGAAACAATAACGAATCGATTCGTTAATGGCAGCCGCGATTGCGCAATACGCTAAAAAAACTTCTGAAGCTTCCCTCTCCCTCTGTTGTTGACTGTTGGTGTGATATTATAATTTTTTTTCACTAATTAAACAAAAAACAACTATAAAACTTGCCCCAGACATGCGGAAATAATAACGAAACGACCTCAAACCAATAACGAAACGAATACATAACGAAATACGAAGCATTTACGAAACGAATTGAAAAATTCGTTTCGTTTTTAAGTCGCTCCAGAATGGTTCGTTATCGCTTCGTTAACAAAAAAAATAACGAATTTTTAACGAATTACGAATTAACGAAACGAAACCGCCCAGCCCTAGTGTCCAGAGGAGGGCGACTAAACTGATCAAGGATCTGGAGAACAAGCCCTATGAGGAGCGGCTTAAGGAGCTGGGCATGTTTAGCCTGAAGAAGAGAAGGCTGAGAGGAGATATGATAGCCATGTATAAATATGTGAGAGGAAGCCACAGGGAGGAGGGAGCAAGCTTGTTTTCTGCTTCCTTGGAGACTAGGACGCGGAACAATGGCGTCAAACTACAAGAGAGGAGATTCCATCTGAACATGAGGAAGAACTTCCTGACTGTGAGAGCCGTTCAGCAGTGGAACTCTCTGCCCCGGAGTGTGGTGGAGGCTCCTTCTTTGGAAGCTTTGAAACAGAGGCTGGATGGCCATCTGTCAGGGGTGCTTTGAATGCAATATTCCTGCTTCTTGGCAGGGGGTTGGACTGGATGGCCCATGAGGTCTCTTCCAACTCTTTGATTCTATGATTCTATGAGACATGATGGCCATGTATAAATATGTGAGGGAAAGTCATAGGGAGGAGGGAGAAAGCTTGTTTTCCGCTGCCCTGGAGACTAGAACTCAATGCAACAATGGCTTCAAACTACAGGAAAGGAGATTCCACCTGAACATGAGGAAGAACTTCCTGACTGTGTGAGAGAGCTGTTCAGCAGTGGAACTCTCTGCCCCAGAGTGTGACGGAGGCTCCTTCTTTGGAGGCTTTTAAACAGAGGCTGGATGGCCATCTGTCAGGGGTGCTTTGAATATGATTTTCCTGTTTCTTGGCAGAATGGGGTTGGACTGGATGGCCCACAAAGTCTCTTCCAACTCTTTGATTCTATGAAAAGATGTCAACAGATTAGTTCTGGGGTGGGGGGGGGGGTGACTTTTTAATGAACCCACTGTACAGGAATACCTGGAGAGATATTCCTTATCACAAAATCATGTGATAAGACTGAAGTATCTGTAGGAATTAGGCATCAATATAGCACTCTAACAGCTTGGGATAATCATGACCTAACAGAATGCCAGTCCATTTTTTGTCAGGATTGCTCCATTTTTCATCTAGTTCAATGGCTTATTCAAGTAATACGCATATCTTCATTGTCTCCCAGGCATAGCTTGCTGTTAACTGAATTGCAGAACAAGGGGGAAAATGTGAAAAATGGTAAAAGGTATGTGGCACAGAAATAGCTGCAACGTTATGCTCACCTTTGGAAGGGCCCATGTTCACCTAAGTCGCAACTTTCTTTGGCTCGTATCCTTTTTTCCCCTTTGATGCCAGGCATCCCCCTTGAAAGTTTCACAAAAAGGGTTTTCTCTGTAATTAAAGGATTTTGCATCTCCAAAAGGCCATGAGGCTGAATGCAAGCAACAATATTGTCTCGCCTGTCTCTTTTTCCTCTTTTGTTATGCCTCCCGCTATCCATTTGGCTTTCTTTCCCCTATTCAGCTGGGCCTTTCTTTCAAAAATAAATATGGGGGGGATTCAAGGGCCTTTAATCTCATTTTTCCAGATGTTGTGCCTTGTCGAGTTTAATTTACTGTGCCATCATTTTGTTGAGCCGTTCAATTTTCTTGCTTTTCTTTTTTTTTCTTTCTTGCCTATCCCAGAGATTTTTAATGGGAGATTTGTAAGGTGGAGAGCAATCACGCAACCTACCACGCTGGTTATTGTTAAGTCATTTTCCAGAAAAAAAAGACAACAGAGGCTATAAAGGGGGAGGGGAGGCATTCTGGAAAAGAAGTGGAGTCAAAGCAGATAAAATAAGGCCATATTCACAACCAGATTGCTTTAATAATTAAAAACCATCACTGGACCCCACTCAATTCGACAACTATGGGCCAGTTTCCAATCTTCCCTTCTTGGGCAAAGTCCTGGAACGTGTGGTGGCTTCACAACTCCAGGTATTCTTGGATGACATGGATTATCTGGATTCGGCACAGTCTGGCTTTAGGCCGGGACATGGAACTGAAACAGTATTGGTCGCCTTAGTAGATGATATTCGCCGGGAACTGGACAGGGGGAGTGTGTCCCTGTTGGTTCTGCTGGACCTCTCAGTGGCTTTCGATACCGTCGACCACGGTATCCTTCTGGGACACCTCGCGGGAACTGTTTTGCAGTGGCTCCGGTCCTTCCTAGAGGGTCGCTCTCAGAAGGTGTTATTGGGAGACACCTGTTCTACCCCACAACCATTGTCTTGTGGGGTTCCTCAGGGTTCAATACTGTCTCCCATGTTGTTTAACATCTACATGAAGCCGCTGGGAGAGATCACCCGGAGTTTCGGGGTACGATGTCATCTGTACACGGATGATGTCCAACTCTGTCACTCCTTTCCACTTTCTTCTAAGGAGGCTGTTCAGGTCCTGAACCGGTGCTTGGCCGCTGTAACAGTCTGGATGAGGGTGAACAAATTGAAATTGAATCCAGGCAAGACAGAGGCACTCCTGGTCAGTCGTAAGGCCGAACAGGGCATAGGTTTACAGCCTGTGTTGAACGGAGTTACATTCCCCCTGAAGACGCAGGTTCGCAGTCTGGGTGTGATTTTGGACTCATCGCTGAGACTGGAACCCCAGGTTTCAGCGGTGACCAGGGGAGCATTCGCACAACTAAAACTTGTGCGCCAGCTGCGCCCGTACCTTGGGAAGTCTGACTTGGCCACGGTAGTCCACACTCTGGTTACATCCCGTATAAACTACTGCAACGCTCTCTACGTGGGGTTGCCTCTGAAGACTGCTCGGAAGCTTCAAATGGTCCAACGATCGGCAGCCAGGATACTAACAGGAGCGGCACTCAGGGAGCATACAACTCCTTTGTTGTGCCAGCTCCACTGGCTGCCAATTTGCTACCGGGCACAATTCAAAGTGCTGGCTTTAACCTTTAAAGCCCTAAACCGTTCTGGCCCGACCTATCTGTCCGAACGCATCTCCTCCTATGAACCAGTTAGGACGTTAAGATCGTCTGGGTAGGCCCTGCTCCCAGTCCCGCCGGCTTCACAAGCATGCCTGGCGGGGACGAGAGACAGGGCCTTCTCAGTAGTGGCCCCCCGGCTGTGGAACGACCTTCCCACAGACATTATATCGGCCCCCTCCTTATTGGCATTCAGGAAGAGAGTGAAGACCTGGCTCTTCGAACAGGCTTTTAACTAAACAGTGCAATTGATTGATTACTGGAATATGGATTAATGGACAACGAGATTGGATGCTGATTCTATTGACGAGACGTGATGGATTGTTGTTTTGTTGTATTTTTGTATTGATGTTTTGATGTTAACTAATTGATATTACTGTTTTAAATGATCAATGATTTTGTACTGTGTTGTTGATACTGGTTGTTAACCGCTCTGAGTTGCCTGATGGCTGAGAAGAGTGGTATACAAGTGAAGTAAACAAACAAACAAACAAATAATTTAGAATTATTTATTTATTTATTTCCTATATTTATACCCCCCCCCCCTTCTCACTCCCGAGGGGGTCTCAGGGCGGCCTCACAGCAAGCCCCATACGGTGCCATCACCATCATAAAACATTTCAATAAATACATTAGAACATTAAAATAGTTTCAAACAATTAATTAGTTAAGAACCAAATCCAAGTCTGGGTCAGTTCATTGTCCTAGGTTGCCTGAGTCTTCTTTCCACTTGCTGCCAGTCACTAGTCAAACACCTGGTCCCATAACCACATTTTAACCACATTTTAAGCGGGGCTGTGGCACAGCTGTCTGAGTGTCAGCTGCATTAAGATCGGTTCTGACCATAAGTTCATGAGTTCGAAGCCAGCCCAGGTCGGAGTGAGTTTCCGACCAATTGTGTAGCTTGTTGTCGACCTTTGCAACCCGAAAGACAGTTGCATCTGTCAAGTAGGAAAATTAGGTACCACCTATGTGTGGGGAGGCTAATTTAATTAATTTACAAGGCCATAAAAAAGACTCCAGCAAAGCACTCCAGCAAAGCACGCGGGGAATGCGGAAGTACTTCATCAGTGTCGCAGATGGATGATGAAAGCGACAGCTCCTCTGGTGGCCTCTCACTGTCTATATCTGTTGTGTGTCTTTAGCATTGAATGTTTGCCATATATGTGTACATTGTAATCTGCCCTGAGTCCCCAGCGGGGTGAGAAGGGTAGAATATAAATACTGTAAATAAATAAACAAATAAGTTTCCTTCTGAAGGACAGGAGGGAGGTGGCCAGTCTGATGTCCCTGGGGAGTGAATTCCACAGACCAGGGGAGGGGGGGGCACTACTGAAAAGGCCCTGTCCCTCATCCCCACCAATCGTGTTTACGATGGTGGCGGGATCGAGAGCAGGGCCTCTCCAGATGATCTTAAACTTCGTGATGGTTCATGACAGGACATACGTTTGAACAGGTTATCTGGACCAGAACCATTTAGAGGTGTCATACTAGTTCCAAGAGACCTTACTACCTCTGAGGATGCTTGCCATAGATGCAGGAAAAACGTCAGGAGAGAATGCCTCTAGACCATGGCCATATAGCCCAAAAAAACCTACAACAACCCAGTGATTCTGGCCATGAAAGCCTTCGACAATGAACTGGACAATGCTTGAGAATAACGAGACGCTGATGATGGGCCAGGAAGAAGACGTTTAGCTGGGTTTAGACAAGCCATTTCAAAGCGTTTTAAAGACTGGATTCGTGTGAGTGCTGACTCCTCCATTCTGACTCCGGATTGTTTTTGGATGGACCACACATCTCATTCTTAATAATAATAATAATAATAATAATAATAACAAAAACAACAAACCCCCTTCTGCCTTCATGCTGGGAATATCAAATTAAAGCACCCCTGACAGATGGCCATCCATTCTTAATAATAATAATAATAATAATAATAATAATAATAATAATAATAGTTTTAACCCCTGCCCAGGAAGGCAGAAGGTTAGGCAGGCAACAGTCAGGTCTCTGTGAGTGCTGCACTGCTGTGTCCTCTTTGCCCAATGCAGGCCAGAGTGAGGAACAAGATGAGGTGACCGGCAGGAGGAGAGGGGAAATTGATTCGCTTAAGCGGAGGCCAGAGACCTGGAAGTGGGGTAAATGCCGACCGCTTGCAACCAGAGAGAGGGGAGGGAAACTGTGAGTTTTTAAAACTTGCACCAGACATCCGAAATAATTACGAAAAATGGGGAAATTGTTTCAATTCTTAATTACTCCTCACACTATTCCTGCATGGCTCGATATTGGATCGTAAGCTAATTTAAATACGAATTAATAACAAGATAAGAAATCAACTATCTGGATCACCCAAGCCTATTTTGGAAAGAGCTTTGGGCTACTCTTGTGTTTCACCCTTATTCTGGCTTACTGTTATGAATGATCTCAGACTGCTTTGGACTATGATACGGTGTTCAGCTGTTTAACAGTAATTTGGTGAGTTCTGACATTCTCATCCTTTGCATTCTTCACCAAGTGTGGAATGCGGGTGGGATCACACGGAGGTGTCACTACAAAAACCTGGATTCTAGTTGGTCTTCAGTCATTGCGGACTAAAGACAACAGTAAAAAAAAGACACAGATAGACATTAGGGCTGGGCGGTTTTGTTCGTTAATTTCGTAATTCGTTATTAATTCGTTATTTTTTTAAATAACGAAGCGATATTGAACCATTCAGGAGCAACTAAAAATCAAAACAAAATTTTCAATTCATTTCGTAATTGTTTCGTAATTGTTTCGAAATCGTTTCGAAATCGTTTCGTTATTATTTTTGCATGTCTGGTGCAAGTTTTATAGTTGTTGTTTGTTTTATCAGTGAAAAAAATATATAATTATCACACCAACAGTCAACAACAGAGGGAGAGGGAAGCTTCAGAAGTTCCCCCTGTCCCATTTGGAGGTTTTTTTAGCGTATTGCACGGTCGCGTCCGCCATTAACGAATCGATTCGTAATTGTTTCGTAATTGTTTTGTAATTTCCGAAATTTCGTAAATTTTGAACTTTTTAAAAGAAAAATTTCGGAATTCTTATAAAAATCGAAACGCAAAAACCCCCTAAAAACGAATCGAGTTTAGAAACAATTTTTTCCATGGTTGCCCAGCCCTAATAGACATAATGTCATCAATTGGATACTGAATTCATTGTTGCAAATGAAAAACTCTAGAACAGAATTAGGTGACATTTTTATAATAAGGGATGCATTCCTTTGTATATATTAAGCATGAAAATTATTACTTAGTTTGCCTTTGCACTAAACAATACAATGAAAATGAAATAGTGATGTAAAAGACCAAGAAGGTGTGCATGTGTGCGCATGCAAGAAATTGTTGTTGTCAGTATATTTATATCCTGCTTTCCTCTCTTAAATAAGACTCAAAATGGGGTATAAATAAATTAATCCTGTAATAATTTGGAAATCTGGGATCTACATTCTTCAACAGTTACTTTTCCCCTGAAAATCAATATCATTTTTTTTGAAGGTTTATGTGTAGCTAAGAATTCTACACTATTTTTTGAGTCACCGCCATATAATTGGAAATAGGAACGGTGTGGGCATTTGTTTGTCACTTGTTTTGCAAAAAGTGGGCTTGGCATTATGAAAGCAACGGCAGTTCTTGTCTCTCTCTGGAGCAGGTGAGCATCTGCTTTCAATCTTCGCTCTTCTTCCCACCAACCCCACCACCGGACACTTTGCAATTAAACTCTGGGGCTGCGGCAGTACAGAGAACAGATTGCATTAAAGATAAACAGATGTGTGCTGATAAAAGGGCCAAAGGAATCCAAGCACTGCCTTGTCTTATCTCCGAGAGGATTGGATAGATGACTTGAAACCCAGAGTTCAAACGGCAGTCACGGGGCCTGCAGTATCTCAAGCTGTGATGTTTATAAGTCTCTTCTTTGGGAGGTCTTGAGCCCATTAAAGCTGGAAAATGAATAAGAGGGACCATGCTTTGAAGGCGATGGCAGAGATGTGTTCCTGTTTGCTTCTTCTGATCACGGAAAATCAGATTTCATTTATCAGCTTCTTATGGTTGGCTACAGCATCCTCCTCGAGCAGACATTTTGATACTTTAATGATGTTCAGTCCCAGCAAATTCCACAACTATGAATTCTACCATCCGTGATTGGAAAATATTCCAAAAAGCAACCTTTGAAGTTGCCATTTTAGATAGGAGACAACATTTTACTACACCACGGCATATAACTGGATGAGCATGCATGGATTTTGGTATTCATGGAGGGTGGTGGAACCAAAGCCTAGTGCAGGTATGGGCAAACCCAGGCTGGGGGCCAGATGTGGACCTTGGGCTCTTTTCTCAGGCCCTCTTCTCTCTCATCATCATCCTATCTTTCCTTCCTTCTCTTTCCTTCCTCCTTTTCTCCCTCCCTCCCTTCCTTACCTCTCTCTTTCTCCCTCCCTCCTACCCTTACACCCTTTCATCCTTCCTTCCCTCCATTTTGTTTTACCTTCCTTCTCTCTTTCCATCCTTCTTACCTCCCTCCCTCCTTACCTCTCTCTTTCTTCCTCCTTCCTTCCTTCCCTCCCTTTTGTCTTTCCTTCCTTCTTTCCTTCCTCCTTCCCTCCCTCCCTTCCTTATCCTCCCTTTCTCCCTACCCTCCTCCCTTCCTTGCCTCTTTCCTCCTTCCCCCTCTCTCTTTCTTCCTTCTCTCCCTTTTGTCTTTCTTCCTTCTCTCTTTCCATCCTTCTTACCTCCCTCCCTTACCTCTCTCTTTCTCCCTCCCTCCTTTCTTCCCTTCCACCCTATCATCCTTCCTTCCTTCCCTCCCTTTTGTCTTTCTTCCTTCTCTCTTTCCATCCTTCTTACCTCCCTCCCTTACCTCTCTCTTTCTCCCTCCCTCCTTTCTTCCCTTCCACCCTATCATCCTTCCTTCCTTCCCTCCCTTTTGTCTTTCTTCCTTCTCTCTTTCCATCCTCCTTACCTCCCTCCCTTACCTCTCTCTTTCTCCCTCCCCCCTTTCTTCCCTTCCACCCTTTCGTCCCTCCTTCCCTCCATTTTGTCTTTCCTTCCTTCTCTCTTTCCTTCCTTCCCTCCTTTTGTCTTTCCTTCCTTCCTTCTTCCCTTCCTCTTTCCCTCCCTCCCTCCCTTCCTTATCCTCCCTTTCTCCCTCCCCTCCTCCCTTCCTTACCTCTTTCCTCCTCCCCCCTCTCTCTTTCTTCCTTCTCTCTTTCCTTCCTTCTTCCCTCTCTTTCTGTCTCCTTCCTTCCTTTTTCATTCCATTTTGTCTTTCCTTCCTTCTCTCTTTCTTCCCTTCCTCTCTTCCACTCTTCTTCCTTCCAATCTTCTCTTCCTCTCTTCTCTTTTCTCTTTCTCCTTTCCTCCTGGGGTATGTTTAGCTGGGAGAAGAAAAGTTAGAGGTGGAACATGAGAACCATGTTTCAAGATTTCAAAGGGCGTCCCACTGAGGTGGTGGAGGAGGAGGACTTTTTGCTGCTCTAGAGACCAGGGCACAAGAGGGCAATGGTTTCAAATGGCAGGGAAAGAGATTCAACTGAAAAGATTAGGAAGAGCGGTTGGAGAGTGGAATAGGCTGCCTCGGAGAGTGATGAAGTCTTCTTCTCTGGAGGCTTTTTCCTCAGAGGCTTCTATCAGAAGTGCTTTGATTGTGCCTTGTTGCAGGGCCTTGGACTGGATGGTCTTTGGGGCTCTCTTCCAGTTCCGGGATTTTATATCAGGAGTAAGCAATATGGGGTCTCATGGATACACTTTTTCTCTCCCATCCACCATCTCATCCTGACCAAGACCAACCTTTTTGGGATCTAAACATTTCCTTCACTGGGTTGTTATAGGTTTTTTCGGGCTATATGGCCATGTTCTAGAGGCATTTTTCCTGACGTTTCGCCTGTATCTATGGCAAGCATCCTCAGAGGTAGTGAGGTCTGTTGGAACTAGGAAACAAGGTGTATATATCTGTGGAAAGACCAGGTTGGGACAAAGGACTCTTGTCTGTTGGAGGTAGGTGTGAATGTTTCAACTGACCACCTTGATTAGCATTTGATTGCCTGGCAGTGCCTGGAGCAATCTTTTGTTGAGAGGTGATTAGATGTCCTTGTTTGTTTCCTCTCTGCTGTTGTGCTGTTCTGATTTTAGAGTTTTTTTAATACAGGTAGCCAGATTTTGTTCATTTTCATGGCTTCCTCCTTTCTGTTGAAATTGTTCACATGCTTGTGGATTTCAGTGGCTTCTCTGTGTAGTCTGACATGGTGGTTGTGAGAGTGGTCCAGCATTTCTGTGTTCTCAAATAATATGCTGTGTCCAGGTTGGTTCATCAGGTGCTCTGCTATGGCTGACTTCTCTGGCTGAAGTAGTCTGCAGTGCCTTTCATGTTCCTTGATTCGTGTTTGTGCGGTGCATTTGGTGTTCCCTATGTAGACTTGTCCACAGCTGCATGGTATACGGTAGACTCCTACAGAAGCGAGAGGATCCCTCTTGTCCTTCACTTTCTGTCTCTGGAAGAGAAGAGGAGGAAAGGGCTGGGAGGGAGCTTGGAGAGAACCCCCTTCCTCGCAGCCGTCCCACCTTGTTCCTGCCCACCATGGAAAGTTTGCCCATGCCTGGCCTACCAAATACCAAGGATTCACTTCATGTGTGTATGAAAAAAAAATCAAATATTGAAATTCTGAGCCATTTGGTGCTAGAACTTCAACTCAGAGTCAAAGCATATTGGCAGTTGGTGCAATGATTTCCAGGCTGGCATTCTGTTTGCATCCCTCTTCTCCTGGCGCTCCTCATATCCTAGGCTTTTGGGTACAACCTGGAGACTTGGCAAAGCAGCTGTAAGAAGTAAGCAGCTGTGACACACAAATGTTTACTCTTTTCCATTTGCCGCCTCATATTGCCTTTTTTTTTAATGCTCTTGGTTTGACTGGATGGAGAGAAGTTGATGTTCCAATTCTCAATAATAGAATTAATGGGTATGGAAACAGATTTGGGATTTAGTTAGATCAAGTTGAAAGGTTCATGAATAAAAAGGACCCCTCCAACTCCTGTTGCAAATAGCAAAAGACCTGTTCATTTTCTTATGGACTTCATTAGCATCTCTGTTTCCTAGCAACCACCTGCAGCTCCTTGGCAGTCCAAAAAAGATTAGCAAGATAGACGTGGAAGGAAACGCGCTCTCCTGGGAGAGACGGCAGGTTTCTCTTCTTAAAAGGTGAGTCCACATATGCCTTCTCACCACTCGCTCGCTGCTCATAATATCTGCAATATCAACATGCAAGTGACTGGAATACTGCTAGTGTATTGTGCTAATAGTTACGCGTTTTTCATGGTCATGAAGAAATTAGAAGAGAAAGGAGACTATGGACTTTATTGCACAAACCTGCTATTCCACTGCGTGATGATCAATATATACCAGGTTGAGCACTGTTTTGATATTGCACCTTCTTCAATCACACAGGGCCCTTCCACACAGCCCTACATCTCATAATATCAAAGCAGAAAACCCCACATTATCTGAGTGTGGACTCAGATAGCTCAGTTCAAAGCAGATATGAGGGTTGAATGAAAAGTAATGCCTTCACCTTCGCTACTTGGGTTTGGATGGGAATATTTTAATAAACGCACAAATAATCCTCAGAATGGCTTGTTGTAGGTTTTTCCAGGCTATATGGCCATGTTCTGGAGGCAATTTTTCTCCTGATGTTTTGCCTGCATCTATGGCAAGCATCCTCAGAGGTAATGAGGTCTGTTGGAACTGGGAAAAATGGGTTTATATATCTGTGGAATGACCAGGGTGAGACAAAGGACTTTTGTTTGCTGGGGATAGCTGTGAATGTTTCAGCTGATCACCTTGATTTGCATTCAATGGCTTGGAAGCGCCTGGGGGGGATTTTTTGTTGAGAGTGATTTCATGTGCCTGTTTGTTTCCCCTCTGTTGTTTTGCTGCTGTAATTTTAGAGTTTTTTAATACTGGTAGCCAGATTTTGTTCATTTTCATGGTTTCTTCCTTTCTGTTGAAATTGTCCACATGCTTGTGGATTTCAATGGCTTCTCTGTGTAGTCTGACCTGGTGGTTGTGAGAGTGGTCCAGCACTTCTGTGTTCTCAAATAATATGCTGTGTCCAGGTTGGTTCATCAGGTGCTCTGCTATGGCTGATTTCTCTGGTTGGAGTAGTTTGCAGTGCCTTTCATGTTCCTTGATGCTTGTCTGGGCAATGCTGCGTTTGGTGGTCCCTATGTAGACTTGTCCACAGCTGCATGGTACACGGTAGACTCCTGCAGAAGTGAGTGGATCCCTCTTGTCCTTTGCTGAACGTAGCATTTGTTGGATTTTCTTGGTGGGTCTGTAAGTGGTTTGTATGTTGTGTTTCCTCATCAGTTTCCCTATGCGGTCAGTGGTTCCCTTGATGTATGGCAAGAACACTTTTCCTCTGGGAGGATCTTCAACAACCCATGGATTCCGGCCATGAAAGCCTTCGACAATACAAATCCTCAGAATGTGCTCTTGAACTACCACTATTCACTTTTCCACATAATCACCAGACAATCGGATACATTTCTGCCAACAATGAACAAGTTTTCTGAAGCCGTTACAGAAGAAGTCGACACTCTGTTTCCGCAACCCATCGTGCACAGATCTTCCAATAGCCAAGCAAAGCAATAATGTGACCCGCACGTTCTTGTGAAATGCCGATTATGCTTGAAATTTCTCTCTGAGTGATACAACGATCGTCCTGAATCAATCTGTCAACCTTTTGCTTGTGAAACTCGGTGGTTGCTGTCACAAAACGTCCACAGGAGGCAGGATTAGAATGCCGTTCTGGGCAACGGCAACCATTCATAAACTGGGAGGCAAAAACCCGCAAAACAGCTAGACTGCGAAAAGCGAACCACTGTGAGGGCGCACTGCATTCCAGTTCAATGCAGATAATGTGGGATTTTATCCAGCTGTGTGGAAGGGGCCCCACGACCTTGGCCTGGCAGGGAGTAAAGATCCAGCAGCCTACTTAGATGGAGATCTGAATGCAGGTTGGAGTCCAGAGGATCCAACTGGACCAAGACTGCATTGGGCCTTCTCCGTGCCATCAGTTTTGCTATCAACATTGCCACATGGCCACAGAGTGTGAGAAGTCCTGGCCATTGTGGGTGCTCTGTGCTGGTATCTATAGAAGCACCTATATTACTAGGAAAATGTAGTTCTGTGGCTGTCTGGCAGTGACAATAACAGTGTCGTGGGCCCAATCTGACCCATTTCCCTTGTGCTGGTGTCAATAGTGGACCTGATCCTGTCATCATGCTGCAACATAGCATGGATGATTAGGAATTCCTGGCAAACACCATTGCATCACTCAACTCTCCTCAAAGCCAGGCTAAACTGGATTAACCCTGCAATACTCATTAGAGAAGAGAAGAAACAATCTGGGAACATCAGCCACTGGATTGCAAAATTGGTTGGCATTCAATATTGCAAATATGGCTTCGTAGTACATCAGGAAGTTCTCTGATTTCACTAAAGCTACACAATCTTATTGCTTGTTGTTGTTCATTCGTTCAGTCATTTCTGACTCTTCATGACCTCATGGACCGGCCCACACCAGAGCTCCCTGTCAGCCGTGGCCACCCCCAGCTCCTTCAAGGTCAATCCGGTCACTTCAAGGAAGCCATCCATCCATCTTGCCCTTGGTCGGCCCCTCTTCCTTTTTCCTTCCATTTTCCCCAGCATCATTGTCTTCTCTAAGCTTTCCTGTCTTCTCATTATGTGGCCAAAGTTCTTCATCTTTGCCTCTACTATCCTTCCCTCCAATAAGCAGTTGGGCTTTATTTCCTGAAGTATGGACTGGATGGATTTTCTCGTTGTCCAAGGCACCCTCAGAACTTTCCTCCAACACCACAGTTCAAAAGCATCTATCTTCCTTCACTCAGCTTTCCCTATGGTCCAGTTCTCACATCCGTAGGTAACTATGGGGAATATCATTGTTTGTACTATGCAGATCTTTGTTGTAGAGCTACATAAATGCCAAACTAGCCCAACTTAAGAACCAGCAGCTGGATCAGTTGAAGGACGTCTGCTCAGCATCCAATCAAGACTCAAGGATGATGCCATGTCCATTCCGCCTATTATCATAGAATCATAGAATCAAAGAGTTGGAAGAGACCTCATGGGCCATCCAGTCCAACCCCCTGCCAAGAAGCAGGAACATCGCATTCAAATCACCCCTGACAGATGGCCATCCAGCCTCTGTTTAAAAGCGTCCAAAGAAGGAACCTCCACCACACTCCGGGGCAGAGAGTTCCACTGCTGAACGGCTCTCACAGTCAGGAAGTTCTTCCTCATGTTCAGATGGAATCTCCTCTCTTGTAGTTTGAAGCCATTGTTCCGCGTCCTAGTTTCCAAGGAAGCAGAAAACAAGCTTGCTCCCTCCTCCCTGTGTCTTCCTCTTACATATTTATACATGGCTATCATATCTCTTCTCAGCCTTCTCTTCTTCAGGCTAAACATGCCCAGCTCCTTAAGCCGCTCCTCATAGGGCTTGTTCTCCAGACCCTTGTTCATTTTAGTCGCCCTCCTCTGGACACATTCCAGCTTGTCAATATCTCTCTTCAATTGTGGTGCCCAGAATTGGATACAATATTCCAGGTGTGGTCTAACCAAAGCGGAATAGAGGGGTAGCATGACTTCCCTAGATCTAGACACTAGGCTCCTATTGATGCATGCCAAAATCCCATTGGCTTTTTTTGCCACCACATCACATTGTTGGCTCATGTTTAACTTGTTGTCCATGAGGACTCCAAGATCTTTTTCATTAATGGCTGAGGCTATGATAATCAGAACCTGGGCCTCTGTCTCGATCCTTACTTGCTGCTGGGAGCATGATGGAAGCACCCTCCTTGCACCCCGATCCATAGTGTACAGAACTTCTTTGTCCAATCCAATGACTGGCTTTGAAGGCGGGCTGTGGATCAACAAGCCAGGAGACATTATTTATTTTGCAGACGTGAATGAGGAGCAAGTATCAGAAGTTCTCTTTTTCAGTCCCCCTGTGAACCAAAAAGGAACTAAAAATACTAAAAGTACAATGTAATGGCCTTTATAAATAATTTTGAGCTTGCTTCAACTACCAAGGAGCAAAATACAGACTTGAGACCAAAGCAGGGTATTCATTTGCTCATTCTTTGTAATGGAATAAAGGGAACGAAAAACATTGAACGAGTGGAACAGAATTGTTAAAAAAGGACAAAGAGAGCCGAAGAAATTGGCTTGCGTGTTTGATCTTTTTCTCGGGACATCTGAAAATCTGGTTGACATTTGTTCTTTGAATGGCTGACTGTAAATCAGGGAACTCCATACCTCATTAACACCATCATTATCACAATCTGATGAGCTCTTTCCACTCATCAGATGTCCTTTCCTTGAGTAACATTTCCAGGACAGATTGCACTGACAAGCACACAGGAAATTAAATCTCTAAGCATCACTATTCTATTTGTTTTCTGCATTATTAGCAATGGGAGCGCTAGTAGAATAGTAAATGCGTTCCTCCTCGTGTGGGAGTGGAACATTTTCATAGACCTATTGTTGGGTTTGAGCAGGGAACAGGAACCACAATTTAGGAACATTCAGGACTCCATCCGCCTTGAGTCCTTACAAGGAGAAAGTGGGGTATGGACAAAGTAAATAAACAATCTCCCCTCCCATCTCCCCCCAAAAGTCCTTTGTGTCAATATTGCCTTCGAATCATAGAATCAAAGAGTTGGAAGAGACCTCATGGGCTATCCAGTCCAACCCCATTCTGCCAAGAAGCAGGAATATTGCATTCAAATCACCCCTGACAGATGGCCATCCAGCCTCTGTTTAAAAGCCTCCAAAGAAGGAGCCTCCACCACACTCCGGGGCAGAGAGTTCCACTTCTGAATGGCTCTCACAGTCAGGAAGTTCTTCCTCATGTTCAGATGGAATCTCCTCTCTTGTAGTTTGAAGCCATTGTTCCTTGTCCTAATCTCCATGGAAGCAGTAAACAAGCTTGCTCCCTCCTCCCTGTGGCTTCCTTTCATATATTTTATACATGGCTACTATCATATCTCCTCTCATCCTTCTCTTCTTCGGGCTAAACATGCCCAGCTCCTTAAGCCGCTCCTCATAGGGCTTGTTCTCCAGAACCTTGATCATTTTAGTTGCCCTCCTGCCTTAATGCAGTGTGTCTCACAACCTGAGGGTCGGGGCAGCAAAGGAGTGTCAGAGGGGTCGCCAAAGACAATTAGAAGACACAGTATTGTCTGTTGGTCATGGGGGTTCTGTGTGGGATGTTTGGCCCAATTCTCTCGTTGGTGGGGTTCAGAATGCTCTTTGATTGTAGGTGAACTATAAATCCCAGCAACTACAACTTCCAAACGTCAAGGTCTCCCAAGCTGCAAACCTGTGCCTTCAGTGGGAGTGTAACCCCATCCAGCCCAGGATGAGATCCTATACCCTGTTCGGCCTTGCAACTGACCAGGGGGACCTCTGTCTTGTCTGGATTCAACTGCAATTTGCTTGCCCTTATTCAGACACTCACAGCTATGGCTTCTCCGATTGAATCAGTCCATCAACAATACAGCTGTGATGGTGCGAGTGGCACCACTTATGTGTAGAACTGTTAGTTGCAAGATTTAAACTGTTGTATCATGCTTAATCCTGCCTTTTTACCCTGCTTATGTATAGTTGTATGGATTGGTTACTTACAGTCTATCAATATTGTTTGGCTCCACCTCTTCCTGGAGGAGGGGAGTGCTTCCCTTTTCATTCTGCCATCAGAGTTTCTATCGGATGGACGTAAGAGACTTGGCTCTAAAAGCCCCTGCTTAAATTACCTGTCAGCACCATTTCTGAGGTTTTTTTACCCTTGAGACTTATGCTTCATGTTCAGACCAACCTGAACGACATTGGAAGTCTCAAGTGCCTTCAAACCGGTTCTTTTGGCACCAGAGGAAGATCCTGAGTCTTCAAACATAGGCCATTTGAACTGGGGTTGTGGTTTGCTCTGGCATTCACAGCCATGGAGGAAAGAGAAAACAGGGAAAGCTTCTCAGCTACAAACTTTTTGGACTTCAGAGATGGTAAAGTATATTTTCTTGATCCCTGTTTAAACATCAAGCTTATGCCTGAGAAAGATAACTCATTGTGAACAATAAATACCATTTTGAGTTATCTGTTGTGTTTTGGTCTTTGGGAGTTCCAGTTTTCTATAGGAGGGCAAGAAGCAATCCCCTGGGGAAAGATGCCATGTCCATGCCTCTCCCATTAAGAATTATAGCCCCCAGGCATGATGGCACAACAGCTTTCCTCTTTTCCTACTGCTTCCACTTTCCTGAACATTAATTCTTGCCACATGCCAATTTCAGAACAGCTTAGTTGTGTCTTTAGTGTGGCCATAAAGCAAATTCCCAAGCAATGAGCTCGGGAGCAAAACTCTGTGGCTTCCCAGCTGTCACAATGCCGCCGCAGAGCCTTGGCCCATTCACTCCCCTAAGACAGATGGCCGACTTAGGAGGGCAAGCTGGCAGGAGAGATCTATTAGCAAGTTGAAGCCCAAAGCACAATCCATCTTTTTGCTTCCTGAAGAAGACACTGCTGATGCAACAGATGTTCCAGCACCTTCTAACAGCAACAGATGCCTGCGTGGCTCTTGCTCCTTATGTTGGGAAACTTTTGCTGCTCGCTGGAAGTTTTCCCATTCAAATGAAATTGCTCTTCAGAGGGGGGAACCAGAGACCCATGAAAAATAACATTTCCAGGAAAATCTGCTCTCTTCCCCATCTTTTAGGATTCATGCTAAACTTCCAGTCAGCATGGGCCAAATGTACTGAGAAGTGTGTTCCATGTTCATCTTTGCCAGTGTGCCCAGCTGGGAATGATTGGCAGACAACTGGCATTGTCAGGGTGGCGAGATATTTGTTGGATTCCTATCTGAATGCAAGATTACCCATTCGATAACACCTGGAGCCCAACAGGTGGAAATAGATATACATTCCTGACCAAGGTATGCATTTCAAATATGTGTATAGAGAAGACATGCTTTAAAAATGCACGCAGAGATGTGTAGAAGCCTTCATGTAGGAACATTGGCCTAGGAATCCAATGTGACCTTGAGCAAGACTGATCTTGAGACTAGGATGTGAAGGATGGGAGAATGGAATAGCCTCAATGAGGCTGAGCATTAGCAATAGACCAGTTGGAGTCCCTTAGGGTTCAGTACTGTCCCCAATGTTCAGTACTGTCCCCGATGTTATTTAACATCTACATGAAACCGCTGGGGGAGATCATCCGGAGTTTCGGAGTAAGGTGTTATCTGTACGTAGATGACGTCCAAATCTGTCACTCCTTCCCACCTATCACTAAGGAGGCTGTTCGGACTTTGAACCGGTTCTTGGCTGCTGTGTCGGACCGGATGAGGGCGAACAAATTGAAACTGAATCCAGACAAGACAGAGGTCCTCCTGGTCAGTCAAAATGCCAAACAAGGGATAGGGTTACAGGCTGCGTTGGATGGGGTTACACTCCCCCTGAAGACGCAGGTTTGCAGATTGGGAGTGATCCTGGATTCATCACAGAGCCTGGAACCCCAGGTCTCCGCGGTGACCAGGGGAGCATTTGCACAGTCAAAACTTGTGCACCAGCTGCGCCTGTACCTTGAGAAGTCTGACTTCGCCACGGTGGTCCACACTCTGGTTACATCCCACATAGATTACTGCAATGCACTCTATGTGGGGCTGCCCTTGAAGACTGTTAGGAAAATGTGTTGCCGAAGGCTTTCATGGCCAGAATCACTGGGTTGTTGTAGGTTTTTTCAGGCTATATGGCCATGGTCTAGAGGCATTCTCTCCTGACGTTTCACCTGCATCTATGGCAAGCATCCTCAGAGGTAGTGAGGTACCTCTGAGGATGGTTGCCATAGATGCAGGCAAAACATTAGGAGAGAATGCCTCTAGACCCCGGCCATATAGTAGGGCTGGGCGGTTTCGTTCGTTAATTTCGTAATTCGTTATTAATTCGTTATTTTTTTTTTATAACGAAGCGATATTGAACCATTCATGGACCAGCCCACGCCAGAGCTCCCTGTCGGCCGTCACCACCCCCAGCTCCTTCAAGGTCAATCCAGTCACTTCAAGGATTCCACCCATACACCTTGCCCTTGGTTGGCCCCTCTTCCTTTTTTCTTCCATTTTCCCCAGCATAAAAGTCACCCTCAGCATAAAAGTGACCTGCACAGTTGGTTCTCTAATTGTGAAAGAATTAGACTCACTAGAAGCCCTGTGTTGGCTATTCCCAGCTTCCTAACCCAAGAGGTAAGGAGGACCAGCTACTGGCCTCAGTGAAAGGTTCTGCAGTGGGACATCTGAAGGAAGCTGATACAACAAAATGAAGTTCAACAGCCAGAAAGGTATGGTAGAAATGCACAGAAATAGGACGGGTGACACCTGACTTGAAAACAGTTCATGTGAAAGGGATCAAGTTGTCTTACTCAATGTGACAGATACAAAACGCAATGTGATTTTAGGCTGCACCAATAGCATCAAGATTGAAGGAAGCCATAGTCCCACTTTATTATGGAAGAGACCTGGTGGGTGTAAACTATTATCTACACTAAAAAAAAATCAACAACCAGTACTCACCTGAAACTGGTGCTGTTGGTCTTCATGATTCTTGTTGGCTTATAACAAGTATTCAGAATCTTGACTCTCAACCCAACTTTGCTCCACACAAAGCAAAGTTGGGAGATTCTATGAAGTTTGCAGCAAATCTTCAGCCTTTCCAGTCATAGAATCATAGAATCAAAGAGTTGGAAGAGACCTCATGGGCCATCCAGTCCAACCCATTCTGCCAAGAAGCAGGAAAATCACATTCAAAGCACCCCCGACAGATGTCCATCCAGCCTCTGTTTCAAAGCCTCCAAAGAAGGAGCTTCCATCACACTCCAGGGCAGAGAGTTCCACTGTTGAACAGCTCTCACAGTGAGGAAGTTCTTCCTCATGCTCAGATGGAATCTCCTTTCCTTTAGTTTGAAGCCATTGTTCCATTGCGTCCTAGCCTCCAGGGCAGCAGAAAACAACCTTGCTCCCTCCTCCCTATGACTTCTCCTCACATGTCTATACATGGCCATGATGTCTCCTCTCAGTCTTTTCCTCTGCAGTGCCAGATCTTTCAGCCACTCCTCATAAGGCTTGTTCTCCAGACCCTTGATCATTTTAGTCACCCTCCTTTGGACACATTCCAGCTTGTCAACATCTCCCTTCAATTGTGGTGCCCAGAGTGTGGTGGAGGCTCCTCCTTTGGAGGCTTTTAAGCAAAGGCTGGATGGCCATCTGTCGGGGATGCTCAGAATGCAATTTTCTTGCTTCTTTGCAGGGGGTTGGACTAGATGGCCCACGAGGTCTTTTCCAACTCTATGGTTCTATGAAAATACTAGAGGAACAGTCAGACTGAGGTTTTTGTAAGAAATTCCTATGGATATGTATCCAGGGATATGAAGCTTCGTGGAAGAAGACTGGAGGAACAGTCAGACTGAGGCTCTTCTGTTGGATAGGACTGAAATATCAGAACTCGAAGCCACACAGTAGCAACTGAGTAATCACACCTGCTTGCTCAGCAAATATTTTAATTTAAAAATTGGTAACTTCCTTTGCATCTTTGATTGGGTTTTTGCCATACATATCTGCACCCTTTCATTGATGTTATTCAGTCTAACTGGATATAAAACCAGCTCCCTGTTCAAAGGCTGATTAGCAGCCACATGTCAGCCCCAAACAGCTGGCGAAAAGGTTTGAGTATTTCAGTGTTGCACTTGGTTTCACTTTTTTCTTATTAAATAGAAGTGCTAACCTGTATCGTCTTGTTGTGAGCTGTCAGCTGGGGTCAAACATCAGTTTCCATCCTGACTTCCATAATTAATCTGCTCTCCAGATGCTTTGGAGCAGGGGTTCCTGTTCTTAGCTTTTTGATTCATTACATCTCCGGAAGTGTGTTAAATTTGGCCTGACCTCACTATCCAGGCTGCTCCAAAGTCCCAGGATACTTCAGAGTTTCATCCAAACTCCAGAATATCCCCCAACTTTGCCAAAAGTAGGACAAAATTGTTACAGTAAGTCGTAGCAGGATCAAGTGTGTGTTAAAGGAAACCCTTATGATGTTAATTATTATGTGCAGCTGGTAATGTAGGTCAGCCAGCATATTTGGGCCACACCTGATGGAGTATAACTGTATGGATTTTAGAATACAGTTTGGAGAAGCAATATGCTAATCTGAGGAGGAGAAGCAATATGCTGTAACGCTGCTATGCTCTAACAGTGGTGCTCTTTGCTATTTACTCAGGGTTTATGTTTTGCTCTCTCATTTTAATGGTCTTTTTTTTATAGAATCATAGAATCTGTTCTTTTTTCATAGAATCATAGAATCAAAGAGTTAGAAGAGACCTCATGGGCCATCCAATCCAACCCCCCGCCAAGAAGCAGGAATATTGCATTCAAATCACCCCTGACAGATGGCCATCCAGCCTCTGTTTAAAAGCCATTACGCAAAGTAAGCATTTGCAGTACAGTTGATTTTCCCCAGGGGCGCTCTTGGGGGAAAATAGACCTTGACATATGCGAGTTGTAGTTACTGGGATGTATAGTTCACCTACAATCAAAGAGCATTCTGAACTCCACCAATGATGGAATTGAACCAAATATGGCACACAGAACCCACGACGAATAGAAAATATATATCAATGATTGATTGGGGGGGGGGGGGGGGGGCACCAAAATACTGTTTGCTTACCTTCGAAAATTACCCAGGGCTGCCTCTGCCTCCACCACACTCCGGGGAAGAGAGTTCCACTGCTGAACGGCTCTCACAGTCAGGAAGTTCTTCCTCATGTTCAAATGGAATCTCCTCTCTTGTAGTTTGAAGCCATTGTTTCGTGTCCTAGTCTCCAAGGAAGCAGAAAACAAGCTTGCTCCCTCCTCCCTGTGGCTTCCTCTCACATATTTATACATGGATATCATCTCCTCTCAGCCTTCTCTTCTTCAGGCTAAACATGCCCAGCTCCTTAAGCCGCTCCTCATAGGGCTTGTTCTCCAAACCCTTGATCATATTAGTTGCCCTCCTCTGGACACAGGCATGTAGCCGGGAGGGGAGGGGGCTTGAGGGGCTTCAGCCCCCCCCCCCAAAAAATTCCCATGGTGGTTTGCGAAAAGGCCTTAATGGTGCATTATTTAAATGGTTATGTTTATTCATATCATGATCTGATAACATACTCAATATATCCCATATGCATGGGGGTATTGGGGTAACGATACAAAAGGTTTTCTAGGGTAGACCCTCTTTCATTCAGACTCACCCCCCCCCCAAAAAAAAACTCAGCCCCCCCCCCCCCCCCGAATCGAAATCCTGGCTACGGGCCTGTCTGGACACATTCCAGCTTGTCAACATCTCTCTTGAATTGTGGTGCCCAGAATTGGATACAATATTCCAGATGTGGTCTAACCAAAGCAGAATAGAGGGGTAGCATGACTTCCCTAGATCTAGACACTATGCTCCTATTGATGCAGGCCAAAATCCCATTGGCTTTTTTTGCCGCCACATCACATTGTTGGCTCATGTTTAACTTGTTGTCCACAAGGACTCCAAGATCTTTTTCACACGTACTGCTCTCGAGCCTGTGTGTCTTTTGCATGGGACATCCATTTCTGCTCAACAAAAAAAAGTTTCTGAAAACCCACAGCACTCACTGGAAACCACTGTGTGTTGTGGGGAAAGCCAGAGGTCCATTTGTGGTGAGTACGTAGTTTGAGGCTTGTTTAGGCAAGCCCATGGATAAGGATCTCCAAGTATTTTGTCCATTAAGCAACCACATTGATTAATTATGCCACAAAAGATAAATATACCCCCCAGGTGCCCCAAACCGCCTGCAGCCCTCCGATCTCCCTCTCCACCACAAGTTTCTACGGGACACATGGAAACTTTCCCCACAGACCAAGTTGTGGTGGGGGATTAGTGACCTCTCTAATTTGAATCTCCCAAATTTCTTTTCCATTTCAAACCTCTCTTTCCTGCCCAGTTTCATAAATCCTTGATTTATTTTAAGCGGCTCGCTGAAGGATGGGAAGATTGCGAAATGGGAGAGACGGCAAATGCAATTAAAACAGAGGAGAAAGCCGGACTCTCTTTTGTAATCACCGCTTCCGGAAAAGCAATATGCTGTGGATTAGAGTGCTCCGGGCCCAGAGTGGTACCATATGGTCTGCCTCTGCTCATTCCTCCTTAAATCCTGACATTTTGCAGCTGTCAAGATAAAGCTGTTTAGACCGAGTAACATTGTCGTTTGTTTATAGGGAAATAATATGTAGCAAGTTATGATTAATCAAGGTGTCTAAAACCTGCTGCAGGCTCCATAAAGAGATTGAGTCTCGCAGCCAGGCATTTGGTCTCTCGAATTACCAACTTCATTTTCTCTTTCCCCCCTGCCAATCTCCCTCCCTCCGTGCCGTTTCTCTCTTTCCCTCGGAATTCATTTCGGGAAGTTGCGACGTGATGCGCACAGAGCCGTATGTATCGCTACAGGTGGGACCTATTGCTGATGCTCCTACCAAAGACTAACCGGTCAGAAATTGAAAGGAGATACAATGGAATTTGGTTTCCCAGTCAGAGATAAAGAATCACAGAATCATAGAGTTGGGAGAGACTCCAAGAGCCATACAATCCAACCCACTTCCTCTTCATCATGGAAAGAAGTGACGAGTGGAGTGCCTCAGGGTTCCGTCCTGGGCCCGGTCCTGTTCAACATCTTTATTAATGACTTAGATGAAGGGCTAGAAGGCAGGATCATCAAGTTTGGAGATGACACCAAATTGGGAGGGATAGCCAATACTCCAGAGAACAGGAGCAGAATTCAAAACCATCTTGACAGATTAGAGAGATGGGCCAAAACTAACAAAATGAAGTTCAACAGGGACAAATGCAAGATACTCCACTTAGGCAGGAAAAAACGAAATGCAAAGATACAGAATGGGGGACAATGCCTGGCTCGAGAGCAGTACGTGTGAAAAAGATCTTGGAGTCCTCGTGGACAACAAGTTAAACATGAGCCAACAATGTGATGTGGAGGCAAAAAAAGCCAATGGGATTTTGGCCTGCATTAATAGGAGCATAGTGTCTAGGTCCAGGGAAGTCATGCTCCCCATGCTCTATTCCGCCATGGTTAGACCACACCTGGAATATTGTGTCCAATTCTGGGCGCCACAATTGAAGAGAGATATTGACAAGCTGGAATGTGTCCAGAGGAGGGCGACTAAAATGATCAAGGGTCTGGAGAACAAGCCCTATGAGGAGAGGCTTAAGGAGCTGGGCATGTTTAGCCTGAAGAAGAGAAGGCTGAGAGGAGATATGATAGCCATGTATAAATAAGTGAGAGGAAGTCACAGGGAGGAGGGAGCAATCTTGTTTTCTGCTTCCCTGGAGACTAGGAGGCGGGACAATGGCTTCAAACTACAAGAGAGGAGATTCCATCTGAACATGAGGAAGAACTTCCTGACTGTGAGAGCCAGTCAGCAGTGGAACTCTCTATCCCGGAGTGTTGTGGAGGCTTCTTCTTTGGAAGCTTTTAAACAGAAGCTGGATGGCCATCTGTCAGGGGTGATTTGAATGCAATATTCCTGCTTCTTGGCAGGGGGTTGGACTGAATGGCCCATGAGGTCTCTTCCAGCTCTTTGATTCTATGATTCTATGAATACACAATCCAAGCACTCCTGAAACAGCATTGTTGATCAGCTCTTATCATTAATGTTCCTAATGGTCAAGTAGAAATTCTTTTCCTGTAGTTAGAATTCATTGCTCCATGTCTTGGGTTGACATTATCACAGGCTCCAATCTAGAGTAGGCTTGCGCATGGATTCGGGCTGGTCAGTTCCCTTCAGCCGATCTGGCTTGTTCGGCTTCCCGTAATGGTAAGGGCTCAGCCAATCTTTAAAACCGAGCCCAGAGAGTTAATATTTTTAGATACTCTGGATCCAAGCCGGACTCTAAAACTCACTTTGAATTCTGTTCAGAAACAGACCAGCTGGTAATGACGTTGTTTCAATGGTTAATCACATGATCATTATAACCTGCCTGAGCTAGCAGCTGGGCTGCAAAATTTTGGACCAGTGACAGCTCCCAAAACAGTTTCCAAAGTCAACCCCTTGCAGAGTATCTACACTAATCCGAACAGGGTGTAATCAATGTGTGTGTCACTTTATCCAGGTCTGGCTTCCCCCTGTGAAGCTAAGTGGGCAGACACACAGAACAAGAACAACAAAGCTGGCTGTTTGGTCCCAAAGAGACAAACAAGCCATCCAATGCTGCTGATGTTTTTTACTGGCTACTTGCAACAAGGCACTAAGGTTTTTTCATTTTCTAGTCCTGTGTGTTTTACTGAAATATATAAAATCTGTCCGAGGGCACTCGCTTTATTTAAAGCCATCACAAACAAAACAAAGCTTACCATTTCATAGCAGCTTGCAGTGAAGGGTGAGTTGGGGAGAATATAAATAATAATAATACAGGCAGAGTTTTGGAGCACAATACTCCTGACCTCACAATCGTGTTAAAAAATCGAAGTATGGATTGTCGATGTTACAATCCCAGGGGACAGCAGGATTGAAGAGAAACAACTGGAAAAGCTGACACAATATGACGATTTAAAGATCGAACTGCAAAGACTTTGGCACAAGCCAGCAAAGGTGGTCCCAGTGGTGATCGGCACACTGGGTGCACTGCCTAATGTGCTATCGCACGCTAGACCTGTGCATAAGACTGTAGACAGGACATAAATTCTGTGTGCCCAACGGGACGCCGGGGCTGCCTCAGATTAAAGGCCCTTGGATTTCCTTAAAACAAAGTCTTTAGATTGCTTAAAGGTTCAACAAAGTTCTTTATTAATGAAAACAAACAGGTATTTCAAGGCTTTCTTAACAGTCTATTGGCTCTCTCTCAATCTTGTCCACAGGGAACAGGCACTATCTTCATAACTGTAACTAATGGGGAAATCCTTAACTTCTAATCTGGGCAGTCCGTCTTTGCCTCTGTTGGCGTGGAGCCCCCTACACCCGGTACCAACTGCTTCTGGCTACCGTGAGTGACCCTTACCAAGCAGAGCTTTGTAGGCTTCCAGAGGAAAGGGAGTTCAGGTTTCAGTGATGGCTGACTGAAGTCCCTCAGCGAAGGAGCTGTAAGGCTGTATATCTTCCGGCCAAGCTGTAGGGCTGTATAACCCCGGCCAAGCTGTGGGCTGTATATCTCCCCGGCCAAGCCATAGAAGACGAAGCTTTCTACAGGAGGTCTTGGTATTACGTCCTGCATGGAACACAACCTTAAGAAATGGGGCTACAAAGTGGAATCCACGACATGCGAGTGTGGAGAGGAGCAAACCACTGACCACCTGCTGCAATGCAACCTGAGCCCTGCCACATGCACCATGGAGGACCTTCTTATAGTAACACCAGAGGCACTCCAAGTGGCCAGATACTGGTCAAAGGACATTTAATCAACTACCAAGCTTGCAAACTTTGTGTTTTGTTTGTTTGTTTGTTTAAAAATGAAATACAACTGTTTGGCTTGCTCCTGACACGATAAATAAAAATCAGACAGAAAGGGATACTTAGGTCCCTAACACAGCACCATATAACCCAGAATATCAAAATAGAGTAACACACAATATCTGCTTTGAACTGGGTTCTCCGAGTCCACACTGCCATATATCCCAGTTCAAAGTAGGTAGTGTGGGATTTTATTCAGCTGTGTGGAAGAGGCCTAAGCTGAGATTTTTCTTTACTTTTTCGACTCTATCACACTCAGACACACCATCTGCCGGGCCTTTTAGGAACAGTCTGCAGCCTAGGGAAATAAAGCCTTACTTGGCTCAATCTCAAAACAAACACAAGACATCTCCACTGGAATCCTGTATTTTACATTATGTCAGCTTTACATATACCTAGGTGAGGCCTAAATAGGCACTAGATCCTGTCAGATCTTGGAAGTTAAGCAGGGTCAAACCTGATTAGTACTTGAATGGGAGACTGCCAACAGATATCAGGTGTGTTGTTGTAGGTTTTTTCGGGCTATATGGCCATGTTTTAGAGGCATTCTCTCCTGACGTTGTGCCTGCACCTGTGGCAAGCATCCTCAGAGGTAGTGAGGTCTGTTGGAACTAGGAAAATTGGGTTTATATATCTGTGGAATGACCAGGGTGGGACAAAGAACTCTTGTCTGTTGGAGCTAGGTGTGAATGTTTCAGCTGACTACCTTGATTAGCATTTGATAACCTGGCAGTTTTTTGGTGTGGCTTGTTAGTGCCTGGGGGAATCTTTTGTTGAGAGGTGATTAGCTGTCCCTGATTGTTTCCTCTCTGTTGTTTTGCTGTTGTAATTTTAGAGTTTTTTTTAATACTAGTTGCCAGATTTTGTTCATTTTCATGGTTTCCTCCTTTCTGTTGAAATTGTCCACATGCTTGTGGATTTCAATGGCTTCTCTGTGTAGTCTAACATGGTGGTTGTTCGAGTGGTCCAGCATTTCTGTGTTCTCAAATAATATGCTGTGTCCAGGTTGGTTCATCAAGTGCTCTGCTATGTCTGACTTCTCTGGTTGAAGTCAGGCCATCAAATGCTAATCAAGGTGGTCAGCTGAAACGTTCACACCTACCTCCAACAGACAAGAGTTCTTTGTCCCACCCTGATCATTCCACAGATATATAAACCCAATTTTCCTAGTTCCAACAGACCTCACTACCTCTGAGGATGCTTGCCATAGATGCAGGTGAAACATCAGGAAAGAATGCCTCTAGAACATGGCCATATAGCCCGAAAAAACATACAACAACCCAGTGATTCCGGCCATGAAAGCCTTCGACAAGATATCAGGTGTGATAGGCTATTTTTCAGACAAATTAACTGGCCAAAACACCTCTGAGTATTCCTTGACTAAGAAAGCTTTGTGAAATTCATGGGTAACACAAGTCAACAGGCATCTTACACACACAGTAAAATAACAGGGCTGCTAACAATCTCCTTTACTAAATTACAAAAATATGTAATGAGACACCAGGAAGAGTGTCCAATGCACATTGGTGTGCATCATGCATTGGTTTGCATCATGCATTGAACTCTGATATGCATCATGCACCAATGCGCATCATTTCCCAATGTGCATCATGCACCAATACGCTTTGACCACTTTGCCAGTTCTACAATGTAGTAGAACCAGAATCATAGAGTTGGACAAGATCACAATGGTCATTCAATCCAAGCCCTTGCCATGCACAAACTCAATCCAATCACTCTCAACAGATGACCATCCAGCCTCTGCTTAAAAACCTTCACTTCCAAACAATATATTCCACTGCCAAGCAGCTCTTACCTTCAGGAAGTTCTTCCTAATGTTTAGGTAGAATGTTTTATTTCTTGCCTTTTGAATATAGCAGCAGGAATGCTATATATTACTCTTATGTAATGTATAGTACCAGCTTTGATATGAACATCACCTAACAGTGCAATTCTAATTCCCGAAGACGTAAAACCACTTATGAAGATGTATAATCCCAATGAGATTCTTGCATTCTCCTTTTCCTTGCTGTCCATGATGGCTGTTGTCAACTGCTGTCAAGTTGATTTCAGTTTATGACAGACTATGAATGAGAAACCTCCAAGTCACTCTCTCATCAATAGCCCTGCTTGGATTTAGCAGACTCAATTCTTGGGCTTCCTTGCATAAATTATGTATTTCCAAGGAGACTGCTTAAGATCCAATCAAAAGCATGCATGGCATTAAATTATACCATCATAGCTATATCTGTACATTGAAGCACATTATTACACAAGTGACTAATAGCAACTTAGATTATGGCATACATGTACCCATTGAGCAAGTGTTGCTGGATCTATATGATGGGATGCACTGACTCACTGTCATGAACAGTAAAATTGTGGGAATCATGTTTATGGATGCAATGGGTTAAACTCTTGTGCTACTGAACTGCTGACCTGAAGGTCGGCAGTTCGAATCCATGGAATGGATTGAGCTCCTGCTGTCAGTCCTAGTTCCTGCCAACCTAGCAGTTCAAAAACATGCAAATAAGAGTAGATCAATAGGTACCGCTTAAGCGGGAAAAGGCAAAAATATGCTCTATGCAGTCATGCCTCATGAAGAGGAGTTGTCTATGGACATCGCAGGATCCTCGGCTTGGAAATGGAGAAGAGCATCTCCCAAAGAGCCGGAGATGAAAGGAGAAGCCTTTGCCTTTGTCTGTGTATTTATATTTCACTAGCCGTCCCCTGCCACGCATTGCTGTGGCCCACATGGGAGTTCTGTGTGGGAGTTTTGGCCTATTTCTATCGTTGGTGGGGTTCAGAATGTTCTGTGATTGTAGGTGAACTATAAATCTCAGCAACTACAACTCCCAAATGGCAAGATTCTATTTCCCCCAAACTCCACCAGTATTCACATTTGGGCATACTGAGTATTCTTGTAGAGTTTGGTCCAGATCCATCATTGTTTGAGTCCACAGTGATCTCTGGATGTAGGTGAACTACAACTCCAAAACCAAAGGACACTGCCCACCAAACCCTTCCAGTATTTTCTGTTGGTCATGGGAGAATTGTGTGCCAAGTTTGGTTCAATTCCATCGTTGGTGGGATTCAGAATGTTCTTTGATTGTAGGTGAACTATAAATCCCAGCAACTACAACTTCCAAATGACAAAATCATTTTTGAGTGAAGGACATACATTGGGTTGTTAGGTGTCTTGTGTCCAAATTTGGTGCCAATTCGTCCAGTAGTTTCTGAGTTCTGTTAATCCCACAAACGAACTTTACATTTTTATTTATATATATTGTATCTCTGTAACAAGGAATTGAATGTATTGTCAAAGGCTTTCATGACCGGAATCAATGGTTGTTGTAGGTTTCTTCGGGCTATATGGCCATGGTCTAGAAGCATTTTCTCCTGACGTTTCGCCTGCATCTATGGCAAGCATCCTCAGAGGTTGTGAGGTCTGTTGGAACTAGGAAAAGGGGTTTATATATCTGTGGCTGATTTCTCTGGTTGAAGTAGTCTGCAGTGCCTTTCATGTTCCTTGATTCGTGTTTGGGCGCTGCGTTAATATATCTGTGTGTGTCCACAGATATATCAACCCTTTTTCCTAGTTCCAACAGACCTCACAACCTCTGAGGATGCTTGCCATAGATGCAGGCGAAATGTCAGGAGAAAATGCCTCTAGACCATGGCCATATAGCCCGAAAAACCTACAACAACTCAAGGAATTGAATGATTGCCTGTGTCTGTTTATATGCTGTAATCTGCTCTGAGTCCCCTCAGGGTGAAGGGCAGGATATAAATACAGTGTTATTATATATTATTTGCAAAAAGCCACAATTGTCACAAGAATAAACTCTCTGCCCCGGAGTGTGGTGGAGGCTCCTTCTTTGGAGGCTTTTAAACAGAGGCTGGATGGCCATCTGTCAGGGGTGATTTGAATGCAATATTCCTGCTTCTTGGCAGGGGGTTGGACTGGATGGCCCATGAGGTCTCTTCCAACTCTTTGATTCTATGATTCCATGATTCTAATACAATCTTTGCACAACATATCAAAAAAGTGAAGCCCCAAGTATGGGTTAGTTATGCCAATTTATGTCCTCAGCAGGGTTCTAGTTTTGGTGGATCTCAGTCAATGTTCTTTATTTCCTACTTTCTCCTCAATGTCCGTACACTCATTTTACAAGGAGTTGTATTATTTCTCACTTCAGGCAACTATAGATGTGTGTTTATCCCCTGGGCTTTAACATGAGCAAACCAAATATTGTGTTTCTATATATTTCTTTAATTTATCAAAAGGGCCAAGCTGCCCTGCAAATGGTCTCCTGAGGAATGGTGCCCATAAATGGGAACTGTCTAAACAGCTGCCAATTTTTGTCCTGCCAAAAGTGACTTTCCTGAAATGGAGAAGTAATGGGGAATGTCAATCACAGTCCTGTAAATGTTTCCAATACAAGAGTAATTGATATTAAAAACGTCACAGAGTCTGACACATTTCAACGCACACATTCGAAAAATGTGTGGCTTTTTTGGGGAGGAAAAATACATGGTCAAAAAGTTCAAATTGTTGGAAAGAGAAGGGGAGAAATAGCCACATGCTCTAATCTCACTCAGAGCTCTAAATTCTTGTATTTTAACCTTTTCTTGCCTCAATACGTCAGCTCAAAACAATTATAACAATGACAAGGACAACTCATAACGCTGTCTTATCCATACTCATTTTATTCTCTCAATATCACTGTTGGGTGGGCAAGCCAAGGAGAGAAAGCAGCTAAGCCAAAAACAGCAAGTGAAGTTTATACAAAAGAGTCTAACTATTCATCAGTGCCTTCAAACTATATGTTAAAAACTCAGTGTCAATCTATAGACACTATTGGTTTCACCATTTTTTGGATTAGGGATTTAATTCTACACTTAGTTGTTTTCAACCTTCCTAATTCTGTGACCCCTTAATACAGTTCCTCATGTTGTGGTGATCCCCAAACATAAAATTCTTTTTGTTGCTATTTCATACCTGTAATTTTGCTGCTGTTATGAATCATAATGTAAATATCGGATATGTAGGATGTATTGGCATTCACTGGACCAAATTTGGCACAAATACCCAATAAACCCAACTTTCAATATTGGTGGGGTTGAGGGGAGGATTGATTTTGTCATTTGGAAGTTGTAATTTCTGGGATTTAGAGTTCACCTACAATCAAAGAGCATTCTGAACTCTACCAATGATGGAACTGAACCAATCTTGGCACACAGAATTCCCATGACAAACAGAAAAGTTTGGTGAGAATTTATTTTATTTATTTACTTTGCTTATATACCGCTGTATCTCAAGCCCGAAGGCGACTCACAGCGGTTCACAAACAGTAAAAACAGTAGAAACAGCAGTGGTTCTATACAACATATAACAATTGACTTAACACATTATCCATAAATTACCAATAAGCAATTACAATTATTACAAAAAACAACCGTACCCAATCTTCTCATCATCCAAGCGTAGTCCAGGTTCGTCGTCCATTGTTCCATTCCTATGTTCCATTACCAGATTGCACTAAATTACTCAAACGCCTGCACAAACATCCAGGTCTTCACCTTTTTGCGGAATACCATTAGAGATGGTGCTAGTCTAATGTCCGTAGGAAGGGCGTTCCACAGCCGAGGAGCCACCACCGAGAAGGCCCTATCTCTCGTCCCCGCCAGCTGAGCTTGAGAAGCAGGCGGGATCGAGAGCAGGGTCTCCCCGGAAGATCTCAAAGTCCTGGTGGGTTCATAGGCAGAGATGCGGTCAGATAGGTAGCTTGGGCCGGAATCGTTTAGGGCTTTAAAGGCCAACGCCAGCACTTTGAATTCAGCCCAGTAGCAGATCGGTAGCCAGTGGAGTTGGCGCAACAGGGGGGTTGTATGCTCCCTGCGCTCCACTCCTGTTAAAATCATGGCTGCCGAGCGTTAGACTAGTTGGAGCTTCCGAGCTGTCTTCAAAGGCAACCCCACGTAGAGAGCGTTGCAGTAGTCTAAACGGGATGTAACCAGAGCGTGGACTACCGTGGCCAAGTCAGACTTCCCAAGGTACGGGCGTAGCTGGCGCACAAGCTTTAGCTGTGTAAATGCTCCCCTGGTCACCGCCGAAACCTGGGGTTCCAGGCTCAGCGATGAGTCCAGGGACACACCCAAGCTGCGAACCTGTGTCTTCAGGGGGAGTGCGGCCCCATCCAACACAGGCTAATAATAATAATAATAATAATAATAATAATAATAATAATAATGATAATAATACTTTATTTGTACCCCGCTACCATCTCCCCAAGGGACTCGGTGTGGCTTACATGAGGCCAAGCCCACAATACAGCAGTAAAACAATAACAGTAATACAAAACAATAAAATAAAACTCATAAACAAAAAATAAGCAATAAACATTAAGAGTAACACAACAACATTTAAAAATCTATGGCTGGGCCAAATGTAATAATTAAAATTTTAAAACATGCTGAGCATGACCATGTGAAATATAACTAGGATAGAATTTTTGGAGAGGAATAGGGCATGCAGACAATGCTAGATCACTAATAAAGTGCATTTAGCGGCATATTGCTGGGAGTTTCCTTATTCTGGGAAGGCACACTGGAACAACCATGTTTTCAGGCTTGATCTTGAGTTTTAGAGTTGTAGTTCATCTACATCCAGAGAGCATTGTGGAGTCAAACAATGATGGATCTGAACCAAACTTGGCATGAATATTCAATATGCTCAAATATGAACACTGGTGGAGCTTGGGGAAACTAGACCTTGACATTTGCAAGTTGTGTTTGCTGGGACTGCAGCCAGGAAATCAGGAGACACTTACTTCTTGGGAGGATTGCAATGACCAATCTCGATAAAATCTCGATAAAATAGTGAAGTGTAGAGACATCACACTGGCAACAAAGATCTGCATAGTCAAAGCAATGGTATTCCCCATAGTCACCTACGGATGTGAGAGCTGAGCAATAAGGAAGACTGAGCGAAGGAAGGTAGATGCTTTTGAATTGTGGTGTTGGAGGAAAATTCTGAGAATGCCTTGGACTGCCAGAAGATCCAAGCAGTCCATACTTCAGGAAATAAAGCCCGACTGCTCATTGGAGGGAAGGATATTTGAGGCCAAGATGCAGTAGTTTGGCCCCATCACGAGAAGAAAGGAAAGCTTAGAGAAGAGAATGATGCTGGGGAAAATGGAAGGAAAAGGGAATAGGGGCCGACCAAGGGCAAGATGGATGGATGGCATCCTTGAAGTGACTGGATTGATTTTGAAGCTGGGGGTGGTGACAGCTGACAGGGAGCTCTGGCGTGGACTGATGTTTTTGCTTTCAACTCTCAGAAATCCTAACAGCTGGTAAACTGGTTGAGATTTCTGGGTATTGTAGGCCAAAACACCTGGGGATCCGCAGGTTGAGAACCATTGCACTAGCTGAAGATACTAAATTCTGTCCAAGAAAAAATACTGCACGTCTTGGCCATGTATTCCAAAGTCATGTCCGTTTGCTCAAAAGGGAAGATGTTTTAGCTCACATGACACTATAACTTGGCATCTATCAGTAAAATCAATCTCCTATTTTGTTATATAGGAACTAGGATGGTTTGAGTTACATATTTATTTATCGTGTCATCAGCAACCATACCATTGTGTTACAATTCTAACAGAACAAAACAAACACACAGATTAAAAAGAAAAAGAAAAAAACACACAAATTTTGCAAACTTGGTAGTTGGTTAAATGTCCTTTGACCAGTATCTGGCCACTTGGAGTGCCTCTGGTGTTGCCGCAAGAAGGTCCTCCATTGTGCATGTGGCAGGGCTCAGGGTGCATTGCAGCAGGTGGTCAGTGGTTTGTTCTTCTCCACACTCGCATGCCGAGGATTCCACTTTGTAGCCCCATTTCTTAAGATTGGCTCTGCATCTCGTGGTGCCAGAGCGCAGTCTGTTCAGCGCCTTCCAAGTCGCCCAGTCTTCTGTGTGCCCAAGGGATAGTCTCTCATCTGGTATCACCCATGGATTGAGGTGCTGGGTTTGGGCCTGCCACTTTTGGACTCTCGCTTGCTGGGGTGTTCCAGCGAGTGTCTCTGTAGGTCTAAGAAAACTATTTCTTGATTTGAGTCGTTGACGTGCTGGCTGATACCCAAACAGGGGATGAGCTGGAGATGTCACTGCCTTGGTCCTTTCACTATTGGCTGCTACTTCCCGGCGGATGTCAGGTGGTGCAATACTGGCTAAGCAGTGTAATTTCTCCAGTGGTGTAGGGCGCAGACACCCTGTGATAATGCGGCATGTCTCATTAAGAGCCACATCTACTGTTTTAGTGTGGTGAGATGTGTTCCACACTGGGCATGCGTACTCAGCAGCAGAGTAGCATTTGCGCAAGGGCAAATGTCTTCACTGTGTCTGGTTGTGATCCCCAGGTTGTGCCAGTCAGCTTTCGTATGATGTTGTTTCTAGCACCCACTTTTTGCTTGATGTTCAGGCAATGCTTCTTGTAGTTCAGAGAACGGTCCAGAGTGACTCCCAGGTATTTGGGTGCGCTGCAATGCTCCAGTGGGATTCCTTCCCAGGTAATCCTCAGAGCTCGGGATGCTTGTCTGTTCTTAAGGTGAAAGGCGCATGTCTCTGTCTTAGATGGATTAGGGATCAGTTGGTTTTCCCTGTAATAGGCAGTAAGAGCACCTTACAAGGAGTGTGTGAGTCCTAGTTAGTTCCAGAGGGGGATTAGAATACCTTCTGGTTTATGTTTTCAGTGGGCTTGTAACTACTGCAGCTTGACAGAGAAGGATAAACCACAACTCCCAGGACTCCATAGCATTGAGCCATGGCAGTTCAAGTGGTATCAAACCGCATTACTTCTACAATGTAGATGTAGTTCATAAAATTAACTTTTCCTCTTGAATGCACGTAATCCTACTGGATAGTGGTTAGGTATTAAAACCATGCCCTCCCCATGCAAAACATGTCAAAGTCCCATCTCACTCTGTTATTGTCAGAAATTTTGAAGCATCCGACAGTTAAGGAAGGCTGAAGAGATATTTATGGAGAGGCAATCCCTAAACCAGGCACTCAAAAGGTCTTCCACAAGAGTGACTTAATTGCAGGCAGCAATTTTCATGTGAAAAGCAGCTCAAGATGTTTTGCATCGCCTCTTTCTCACAGCGGAAGCAAAGGGAGGTGAAGGCCAACTAGTCTATTTGCAATAATCCACCTCTATCACTCTTGTCTTTAGGTGGATTAGTTTAAAGAAACAATTTAAATGCCTAACAGACCATAAGTAACATTGGGGATTTTTTCCAAGCAACTTATGATTTGATGCTTTGTTCTAGCTCATTTGAGCTAGTATTTGGTTAATGGTGCCCCAACATTTGATGGAAATATATAGTCACATGGCACAGGATGAGATGTGTGAGTATAACATAAGAAAATTCTGATGGCGCGAGTGGCGCCCATTGGCTTTTTTTGCCGCCACATCACATTGTTGGCTCATGTTTAACTTGTTGTCCATAAGGACTCCAAGATCTTTTTCACACGTCCTGCTCTCGAGCCAGGCATTGTCCCCCATTCTGTATCTTTGCATTTTGTTTTTCTGCCTAAGTGGAGTATCTTGCATTTGTCCCCGTTGAACTTCATTTTGTTAGTTTTGGCCCATCTCTCTAATCTGTCAAGATCGTTTTGAATTCTGCTCCTGTCCTCTGGAGTCTTGGCTATCCCTCCCAATTTGGTGTCGTCTGCAAATCATTGTCCAAAACAGGTCAGGCTTCTGGGAGTTGAAGTCCAAAGCATTCAGAGGACTAGCATTCAGGAATGATAACTGCACAGCTTTAGCTAAAGCCGATTGCTGTTGCTGCCCAAGGATGTACACTAGCTGCAAGAGCCTTCCATGCAATGCTTCTTTGTCTGTCAACAAATGAAAGTGGGCTTGTTACATGAGATATATGTGGAGGTGAGGGCAATAGCCATTCATTTAACATGTAGGTCATACTCACAGGTCATTACTAGCCACAGTCCTCTGTTATTATTTTTTCCTCTCTTTTTTGTCAGAGAAGAGAAATGGAAATAGAAATCACAGCTGAGCTTGATGTGTGCACTCGCTGGGCAAAAGTCTCCCTTTTGTCCGTTCTCTGCTCCGTGACCCAGGGCTCCTCGATTAATCTTCCCATGGCAAGGTCATGGGCTATACAAATGATTCAGCCCTTCTCTGCCTACATAAACAAGAGCGGTGACTGACAGCAACTGGCAGGTTTTATGTGCTGGAGGCAGCCATGTAATTCTGCAAAAACCCAGATTTCGTCTGAGAATGTTGAATACTGCCTCCCAAAAAAATCAATTTTGGACTGTGCTCCGGGATGTCCAAAATCTGTGACCAATGCAGGATGAATTAAATCACTTTTTAGGCGGTAAGTGGGAAATTGGGTCTAAGGATATAGTATTAAATACCAAAGCCAGAATCATCCATGCTATTTCCAATTTCTATGCCACCAATGGGACTACCTTTCCATGGTGATGGGATTGCATATTCCTGAGAGCTAAGAGGCTATGCTGATTGGCAGGAGTGCTGCTGAGAGCGTCTCCCATGTCAGACAAGCTTTTACTGAGGAGCCAGAAAAAACATGTACCAAATATCTATTGGACGGCAACAGTAGTCAAGAGTGACACTGGCAGAGAATCTCTCATGGTACTTCTACACTGCCATATAATCCAGAATATCAAGGTGGATAATCCACATTATCTGCTTTGAATTGGATTATATGAGTCTACACTGCCAGAAAATCCACTTCAAATGCGATAATCTGGATTTTATACAGCTGTGTAGAGAGGGCCTCAAAGACAACTGCAGTGGCACCTTAGCCAACGCATGCTTGGCAAACCTCCTTTGGTCATCTTCTATCATGGAAACCCTATAATGAAATAATCCAAAATTAAACAAGAAATAATGCCAGATGATGAGGCTCCCAGATTGAATGGCACTCAAAGAGCTATAGCAGTGTTTCTCAACCATCCTTAATGCAGTTCCTCATTTTCTGGTGACCCCCAACCATAAAATTATTTTTGTTGCTTCTTCACAACTGTAATTTTGCTATTGCTATGAATTGTAATTTAATTATCTGACATGCAGGATGTATTTCATTTACTGGACCCAAATTGGCACAAATACCCAATACGACCAAATTTGAATACTGGTGGGTTTCAGGCAAATTGATTTTGGGAGTTGTAGTTGCTGGGATTGATAGTCTACCTATAATCAAAGACCAGTCTGAACTCCACCAACAATGGAATTGAACCAAACTTGGCACACAGAACTCCCATGACCAACAGGAAGGGTTTGGTGTGCGTTGACCTTGAGTTTTGGAGTTGTAGTTCACTTACACTCAGAGAGCACTGTGAACTCAAACAATGATGGATCTGGACCAAACTTGGCACAAATTCTCAATATGCCCAAATGTGAATACTGGTGGTGTTTGGCGAAAATAGAGCTTGATATTTGGGAGATGTAGTTGCTGGGATTTATAGTTAACCTACAATCAAAGAGCAGTCTGAACCCCACCAACAATAGAATTGGGCCAAACTTCCCACACAGAACCCCCATGACCAACAGAAAATATTGTGTTTTCTAATAGTCTTTGGCGACCCCTCTGACAGATCCTCGCGACCCCCACAGGGGTCCCGACCCCCAGGTTGAGAAACCCTGAGCTATAGGGATACAGCAGAGGAGAACTATGGGGAGCACTCATGAGGCAACTGGATGAAGCTGAAAGGACCTTCAGTTCTTGACTTGCTCCAAGGTGAAAGGAAAGTCCAAAGCTGAACAACACACATTATACCAAGGGTCCTCAAACTAAGGCCCGGGGGCCAGATACGGCCCTCCAAGGTAATTTACCCGACCCTCGCTCAGGGTCAACCTAAGTCTGAAACAACTTGAAAGCACACAACAACAACAGCAATCCTACCTCATCAGCCAAAAGCAGACCCACACTTCCCATTGCAATACTAATACGTTTATATTTGTTAAAATTGTTCTTCATTTCAATTATTGTATTGTTTTAAGTGTTTTTTGCACTACGAATAAGATATGTGCAGTGTGCATAGGAATGTATTCATGTTTTTTTTCAAATTATATTCTGGCCCTCCAACAGTTTGAGGGATTGTGACCTGGCCCTCTGTTTGAGGACCCCTGTATTATGCAAACATCAGATGTAAGAATAACATGACTTACTTGAAATGTAGCGCTGGAGCAGAGTTCTATGGATAAACATTAAATAAATGGGTCCTAGATTATATCATAGAATCATAGTATTGGAAGAGACCTTGTGGGCCATCCAGTCCAACCCCATTCTGCCAGGAAGCAGGGAAATTGCATTCAAAGCACCCCTGACAGATGGCCATCCGGTCTCCATCTAAGAGCCTCCAAAGAAGGAGCCCCACCAAACTCCAGGGCAGAAAGTTCCACTGCTGAACAGCTGTCTCAGTTAGGAAGTTCTTCCTCATGTTCGGGTGGAATCTCCTTTTCTGTATTTGAGTCCATCGTTCTGCATCCTAGTCTCCAGGGCAGCAGAAAACAAGCTTGCTCCCTCCTCATGAGTTCCCCTCACATCTTGATCCATGGCCCTCATCATGTCTCCTCTCACCCTTCTTTTCTGTAGGCTAAATATGCCCAGCTCTTTCAGCCATTCCTCATAGATCTTGTTCTCCAGACTCTTGATCCTTTCAGTCGCCCTCCTCTGGACACATTCCAGCTTGTCGACATCTCCATTCAATTGTGGTGCTCAGAATTGGACACAGTGTGATTCCAGGTGTGGTCTGAACAAGGCAGAATAGGGCATGGGGAGCACGACTTCCTTGGATGTAGACACTAGACTCCTATTTATGAAAGCCAAAATCCCACTGGCTTTTTTTGCTGCCGCATGACATTGTTGGCTCATGTTTAACTTCTTGTCCATGAGGACCACAAGATCTTTTTCACACATACTGTTGTCGAGCCTGAATATCCTTCAAAGATGACTATGACTAAATAAGACTGTCTGCCTTGGCCATATCATGACTCACTACAAAAGGTAATGAGATGGAAAGGCTCATTCATGGAAGCCACAGTTGCCAAAAGTCTGCAAGATCTGGACAGGGTTGATGATAATAGGGTGACCTGAAAAATCTCTTATTCACACACTCAATATAAGTTGGAGTTGATTGGGATTGTGGCACAGCTGGCTGAATATCAGCTGCATTAAGATCACTCTGACCAAAAAGGTCATGAGTTTGAAGCCAGCCCAGGTTGGAGTGGGTTTCCAACCAATTGTGTGTAGCCTGTTGTCGACCTTTGCAACCCGAAAGACAGTTGCATCTGTCAAGTAGGAAAATAAGGTACCACCTTAAAGTGTGGGGAGGCTAAATTAACTGATTTATGAAGCCATAAAGAAGACTCCAGCAAAGCATTCCAGCGGGGAAGCATGCGGGGAATGTGGAAGTGATTCATCAGCGTCGCAGATGGATGATGAAAGCGACAGCTCCCCGGCAGCCAGAAAACGTTAAATAGCCTCTGTGTATGTCTGTATATGTTTGTATGTCAAAAATTGGCATTGAATGTTTGCCATTTATGTGTACACTGTAATCCGCCCTGAGTTCCCTGGGGGGTGAGAAGGGCGGAATATAAAAGCTGTAAATAAATCAATCAATAATAAACTTGATCCAGTTAACTATAGCAAATATCTATCTGCTGACGTACCTAACGCTTTTCCAATTGTTGAATAGGAAACACACACTTATTGTTTCTGGAGTCCAAGTTAATTAAATGGTACATTAAAGGCACTCATGAATAGTTACATACCAACCAGGAATGTAGGATGTGAGCCATTAACAGTTAACTAGCTACTTTGCAGTCTTAGAACCATTGTGGTAACTAATTGCTTTTTAAAATTACTTTTGCAAGTATTGGCTACAATGTAGTTGCTTGAGTGTTCAGTCCCAGTAATGCTAATGCTAGGAAAGCATTCATTTGATCAGGCCACAGATTTTATATGGTTTTTAATGCCCCCCCCCCCGCCTCCCCGCCTTAAGAGTCACAGTCAGCACAATCAAAAGAAACCATGCAAAAACCTTTTGCAAATAGGATTACACTATTCAAATTAAGCCAAAGCCAGACAATACGGCTTTTCTTACCATAGAAGTTGAGAAAATTCAAATTGCTTTCTTGCATTTAAGTATTATTCAAATGTCATTAATTTAGATGGGGTTTCTCCTAAAATTTCAATTTCATTATATAAGCACATCCTGTTAGTCAATTATCATGCTGCAAGTTAGACCTACAAATGTGTCACTATTCCTTATTTGAATGTACCATTGTGGTACCATTGGCACAATCCTAAAAGACCCCCAACTTACCTTAAATATTAGCTAAATTTTGTCTGTTGCACTCTGACCTGAAGTCACCTTTGCACCCAGCACCACACAAGAGTCCAGTAGTACTAACTAAGCCAGTGATGGGCAACCTTTTTGAGCTTGATGTGTCAAAACTCGCCAAAAAACTGAGCATAACTCAGGTGAGGTGTCACTTCGAGAGAGAAAATGATATAACAAAAATATATTATTGTAATATATAACTGTATTTAATAAACCAAAAAACTAATTATTTAACTTACCTGCTTTTTTCTATAATGTCATATATCTTGGCATTATAGAAAAATGCTGGTGCAGGAGCCGAGGATGAAATGACCTTCTCGGGATGTGGCCCCATTCTTCTGTGTATGTGGCTGCGTGTCATCGAAAATGGCTACGCGTGTCAGTGCTGACACACGTGTCATAGGTTCGCCATCATGGAACTAAGCAGTTTATTGAAGAAAGCAAATATAAAAAGGCAAAAAGCAAATGGTAATGTTAAAAAGCAGTCAAAACAACAATAGAAAAGGGGCTTCCAATAGGCAATAATCCATACATCAAGTTCTGTTCAAAAGAGATAAGGTAAATGAGAAAAAAAAACAGGTATCAAAACACAGGCATAAATCCATAATCAGGGACATAGGAACTTTTCCCAAAACAAGAATCCATGAACATGAGCACAAGACTTTCCAAAGATCTTAGATATAGACTTGAACGTGGAACAAAAACAAGATCCAAGGTGTACACAGTAATGCAGTGTTGCCTGCTCTGACTCTAACAGCACTTTTATTTTACGGTCCACAAGCCATGAAGTCATACTTTCCACATCTTGTCTGTTTCAAGGATTTCTCACAGAGTCTCTGTGACATCCACAATCTGGCTCCCTCCTCCAGGAGATCGGGTCTCCTATTCCTACTGACTTCAAGTGTTTTCCCAGGGGAAAGATCTTTCGCTTCCAGCTCCTTATCTTCCATTGCCAAGGGATGATCAGGGGAAAGGTCTTCCCTATCTGCCGATGCCCAAACAGCTCCATCTCCATCCTGCTCTGAAACCATTTCTTTCTGACCAAACACAGACCCATCCTACCAGACAGAATCATGCTCCAACATCCCCTCATTTCCCACACTGGAAAGCCCATAATTCCTCACAACCTCTGACTGAACAATCCCCTTGTCTTCAGCCTCTGGCTCAACCACAACAATGTCCTAATGTGTTACTGGTGAGCAGGACACTGCAGGATGATGCGACCCTCTCATCAACAAGCAAAAATGCAAAGAACAGAAATAGGAATCACTATGAGTGTTGTTGCTCAGTCTGGGCCTGTGCTTTCTGAGCCTGAGTTTCCTCAGGACGAGGAGGATGATGGGTTACAGATTTCTGAACATGTCCCTGCTGTTGATGCAGACAATGTTGATTCTGAAGACGAGATGATGTTTCAGTTTCCCAGGGAAAGGAATGTTGTTTTAGATGATGGTCATGATTTGAGTAAAAGTTCCCAGCTGCAGGTGGAGGAGTCGACCGTTCCATCTGTGAGCTCGGTGCCTGTCAATTCCCAGGCTGGCCAGTCCCAGGATAATGAGTTATTTGGCCTTGAAGGTGATGGGGATTTGGTTAGGGAGGACCGTTTACAATTAAGGGTATGCCAAAGAGCTCGGCTTGCTAACAAACGGGAGGTTCGAGGTGAACGTAATGCTTTCATGCTAGGAAAGCATATTTAACGATCCTTGTGAAGTCAACCCGTTGTCAGTGCAACTTTGCTTACACCCTGTTAACTTCTCTGAAATTACCTCGGCTTTGGGGAAAAGCTTTTGGCTCTTTAGGACTTTGGTTTTGATCTTGGTTTCTGGGGACTCTGTCATGCTGCCATGGATTCTTGTTTGACCAATGCTTGTGGATTATACTTCATGTTATTTGCCTTTGGGCCTTGGAAACTCTGCCTTTGCATTTAAGACTCTGTTTTGGCTAATGGACTTTTACAACCTTATTTCTATGTTTATGATTTTGCTTTTTCTTTAATAAACTACAAAATCTACAGCCTTTATGTGTAGTGGTGTTCTGAGCAAGGTGAATCTATCCTGTGTTGCAACAATGAGGTTGTATTTGTATAGGAATTGTAGTTGCTGGGATTTATAGTTAACCTACAATTAAAGAGCACTCTAAACCCAGCCCACAATGGATCTGTACCAAACCTAGCACACTACCTACATGGGGTTGGGGGGGGGGGAGGGGTTGAATTCTGGGAGTTGTTGTTCACCAATACCAGAAAGGAAGAGAAGGACAGGTGGGGAGATCTTTAGTCTTCTCTACCAAAGGGGTTCCTAAGACCATTAGAAATATGTGCTTTCTGGTGGTCTTTGGCAACCCCTCTGAAACTCCCCTTGTGACCCCCCCCCCCCCCCCAGTGGTCCTGACCTCCAGATTGAGAAACACTGCACTAAACCATTGCTGAATGGTGAATGAACATGTAGGTCAGCTCAACTGATTCAGTGATTTTCCTTTTCTTGGCATTAACAATAGAACTGAGATCCATAGAATCAAATCATAGAATCAAAGAGTTGGCCATCCAGCCTCTGTTTAAAAGCTTCCAAAGAAGGAGCCTCCACCACATTCCAGGGCAGAGAGTTCCACTGCTGAACGGCTCTCACAGCCAGGAAGTTCTTCCTCATGTTCAGATGGAATCTCCTCTCTTGTAGTTTGAAGCCATTGTTCCACATCCTAGTCTGCAAGGAAGCAGAAAACAAGCTTGCTCCCTCCTCCCTGTGGCTTCCTCTCACATATTTATACATGGCTATCATATCTCCTCTCAGCCTTCTCTTCTTCAGGCTAAACATGCCCAGCTCCTTAAGCCACTCCTCATGGGGCTTGTTCTCCAGACCCTTGATCATTTTAGTCACCCTCCTCTGGACACATTCCAGCTTGTCAATATCTCTCTTGAATTGTGGTGCTCAGAATTGGACACAATATTCCAGGTGTGGTCTAACCAAAGCGGAATAGAGGGAATAGAGGGGTAGCATGACTTCCCTAGATCTAGACACTATGCTCCATGTGGAAAGGTTACCCCTGTGCAAATCCATTTACACGCCCATGAAGTGAACACAACCATAGCACAATAGCAACATGTAAGGTAATGTGTTTATGACAACAACAAGATTCCAGCCTTCACATTAGGTGTGTATCTTACTTTCCAGCCTGTATCTTTTTCAAATGTCATTCCAAAGGCAAAGTCAAGTTGACTTACAGAGTATTAGATTAAACAATCCCAGTTCCAAAATCCTCCCTTGTGGCCTTATCCTTCCCTACTGCCACCGTCCCGTCTTCTCCCCCTTTTCCCTCCGCCTCTTTCCCGCTTTCTCTTTTAATCTCTAATTAAAACACAACCACGCACCTCTCCCTACAGCAATTACAAAGCACTAATGTTCTCAAACAAAACTAGCAGAAAGGAAGATATGCCAACTGATCGCAGTGCCCGCTCCCCAAATAGGCTTTCTTTACACACCAATTATTCCCCTGCCAAGAGATAGCCGTGTTTGAAGAGAAAAGATACAACTTCAGATTGGCACCACGTGCCCAGTACAACTGGCAGCAGGAACCGGAGTATATTTTCAAGAACTGTCAAGGGAGCTTGGCACATGGATAGCATTATTTTATAGAGTTTTGCATTGGCAGGTGGGCATGAGGGAAAACCCTGTTTAACCAGAACTATGTCACCGAGTTGGGCATCTTGCACATGACAGGAAACTTTGCTGACTCTTCCACATCCCCTTGTGAAAACGGTGTGACACTCTCACTCTTTCATTCTCACTCATAAGAGTTTGAAGTTTACTTTGAGGAATGATTTGAAAGAATTTTGTATAAGATGATGTACACATGCTTTGTAATGCCAGAGAGGCTTTCCAAGAGAGGTGGTTCTAGCAAATTTTGCAAACGCGAGCACAATGGTGGGACAGTTTTGTCATATGTCTTGCTGAAAGGTCCAGAAATAAACTCGATGCTGGAAGATATTATATCAAGGTTAAACTTAAGGTGAGACTGTAGTTTTATTTTTTTGGGGAGTGCTGGAAGATAATTAAGAAATACAATTTGGGACACTGTTACAGCATATGATAATTGCTTGTTACCACCAAAGAATGGAGCCCCAGGTGGCACAATGTGTTAAACCCCTGTGCCGACAGGACTGAAGACCAACAGGTCACAGGTTCGAATCCTAGGAGAGCATGGATGAGCTCCCTCTATCAGCTCCAGCTCCTCATGCGGGGACATGAGAGAAGCCTCCCACAAGGATGGTAAACATCAAAAAAAAAACACACACACATTCTGGCGTCCCCTGGGCAACGTCCTTGCAGACGGCCAATTCTCTCACACCAGAAGTGACGCAGTTTCTCAAGTCGCTCTTGACATGACAAAAAAAACCCACCAAAGAATTATATTTGCTCAGAACCATCATCTTGTGTTATCTCAACACAAGATGAATCATTGACAAAGATGCGTGACTTATTATTATTATTATTATTATTATTATTATTATTATTATTACTTTATTTGTACCCCGCTAGCTTCTCCCAAGGGACTCGATGCGGCTTACAACAGGCCGAAGCCACAGAACAACAATACAGCAAAACAGTACAAAGCAAATTAAACAGTTAAGCAAGTAAACAAAACAATAACAATACATCAGACAATTATTAAAACTGGGCCGGCCAGAGTAGTGGGTACAGGATTAAAAGTGCTGATATTGCGGGAGGAATATAGGGTTATAGGGTTATAACATTGTTCAGGAGGCGGCAACAAAGTACGTCCCAAAGAAAAAGAAAACCAAGAAGGCAAAATGGTTGTCTGCTGAGACACTGGAAGTAGCCCAAGAAAGGAGGAAAGCAAAAGGAAACAGGGATAAGGGGAGATATGCCCAGTTAAATGCGCAATTCCAGAGGTTAGCCAGAAGAGATAAGGAACTATTTTTAAATAAGCAATGCATGGAAGTGGAAGAAGACAACAGAATAGGAAGGACACGAGACCTCTTCCAGAAAATTAGAAACATTGGAGGTAAATTTCAGGCAAAAATTGGTATGATAAGAAACAAAGATGGCAGGGACCTAACAGAAGCTGAAGAGATCAAGAGAAGGTGGCGAGACTATACAGAAGATCTGTATAGGAAGGATAATAATATTGAGGATAGTTTTGACGGTGTGGTGAATGAATTAGAACCAGACATCCTGAGGAGTGAGGTGGAATGGGCCTTGAGAAGCATTGCTAACAACAAGGCAGCAGGAGACGACGGGATTCCAGCTGAACTGTTTAAAATCTTAAAAGATGATGCTGTCAAGGTGATGCATGCCATATGCCAGCAAATATGGAAAACACAAGAATGGCCATCAGACTGGAAAAAATCAACTTATATCCCCATACCAAAAAAGGGAAATGCAAAAGACTGCTCCAACTTCCGTACAGTGGCCCTTATTTCTCATGCCAGTAAGGTAATGCTCAAGATCCTGCAAGGAAGACTCCAGCAATACATGGAACGAGAGTTGCCAGATGTTCAGGCTGGGTTTAGAAAAGGTAGAGGAACGAGAGACCAAATTGCCAATATCCGCTGGATAATGGAGAAAAGCAGGGAGTTTCAGAAAAACATCTACTTCTGCTTCATTGACTATTCTAAAGCCTTTGACTGCGTGGATCATAATAAATTGTGGCAAGTTCTTAGTGGGATGAGCATCCCAAGCCACCTTGTCTCTCTCCTGAGGAATCTGTACAAGGACCAAGTAGCAACAGTCAGAATTGACCACGGAACAACAGACTGGTTCAAGATTGGGAAAGGCGTCCGGCAAGGCTGCATACTCTCACCCAACCTTTTTAACTTGTATGCAGAACACATCATGCGATGTGCGGGGCTGGATGAATGCAAAGCTGGGGTGAAAATTGCTGGAAGAAACATTAACAACCTCAGATATGCAGATGACACCACTCTGATGGCCGAAAGCGAGGAGGAGCTGAGGAGCCTTCTAATCAAGGTGAAAGAAGAAAGCGCAAAACCTGGGTTGCAGCTAAACGTCAAAAAACCAAGATTATGGCAACAAAAATGATTGACAACTGGAAAATAGAGGGAGAAACCGTGGAGGCCGTGACAGACTTTGTATTTCTAGGTGCAAAGATTACTGCAGATGCAGACTGTGGCCAGGAAATCAGAAGACGCTTAGTTCTTGGGAGGAGAGCAATGTCCAATCTCGATAAAATAGTAAAGAGTAGAGACATCAGACTGGCAACCAAGATCCGCCTAGTCAAAGCCATGGTATTCCCTGTAGTCACCTACGGATGTGAGAGCTGGACCTTAGGGAAGGCTGAGCGAAGGAAGATCGATGCTTTTGAACTGTGGTGTTGGAGGAAAGTGCTGAGAGTGCCTTGGACTGCGAGAAGATCCAACCAGTCCATCCTCCAGGAAATAAAGCCCGACTACTCACTGGAGGGAAAGATACTAGAGACAAAGTTGAAGTACTTTGGCCACATCATGAGGAGACAGGAAAGCCTAGAGAAGACAATTATGCTGGGGAAAGTGGAAGGCAAAAGGAAGAGGGGCCGACCAAGGGCAAGATGGATGGATGGCATCCTTGAGATGACTGGACTGACCTTGAGGGAGCTGGGGGTGGTAACGGCCGACAGGGAGCTCTGGCGTGGGCTGGTCCATGAGGTCACGAAGAGTCGGAGACGACTGAACGAATGAACAACAACAACAAAGGGTTATAACATAAGTGCAGTGTGCGGTGCAATGATCGTGGTTCTACTAAAGTGCATCTGGGACTTGGTGATGAGGTTCCTAATCTGAAAAGGCACATCGGAACAGCCAGGTTTTCAAGTTCTTCCTGAAGACTGCCAGTGTGGGGGCCTGTCTAAGATCTTTCGGGAGGGCATTCCAAAGTCGGGGGGCCACTACAGAAAAGGCTCTGTCTCGCGTCCCCACCAAGCGTGCTTGCGACGCAGGCGGGATCACGAGCAGGGCTTCTCCAGATGACCGGAGTGAGCGTGTGGGTTCGTAGACAGCGATACGGTCACGCAGGTAGGGTGGTCCCAAACTGTTCAGGGCTTTGTAGGTGAGCACCTGCACCTTGAATTGGGCTCGGAAGATAAATGGCAGCCAGTGGAGCTCCTTAAACAGGAGGGTTGACCTCTCTCTGTAATGAGCCCCGGTTAACATCCTGGCTGCTGCCCGTTGGACCAGTTGGAATTTCCGAGCCGTTTTCAAGGGCAGCCCTACATAGAGCGCATTGCAGTAATCCAGTCTAGAGGTGACCAAGGCGTGAACCACCCCGGCCAGATCAGCCTTAGCCAAGAAGGACAACAAGGGACATGCCTGTGATTGGAGTTGTCTTCTTCTTCCTATTTTCTCCATCAGTAAGTAAATGTATTAGATGCTGGGATTTAACACAGCTGGTAAATCACCAGCAATGATAAGATCTATCAATCAAAAAGCCTTGGGTCGGTGTGAGTTGCTGACTGTCAGCCCAACTTACTGTTTACCTAAGCAGTTCTAAAACCTTGGCTGACTGTGCAAAAAGAATCTGCGAAGCCCACCTTCTCCAAAATGAACTGAACCACTTAAACTGGGCTCTGCAGGCCAATGGAGACTCCACCTCAGACATCAGAAGAGCTGCAAGACCGAGAACAAGCCACGAGAGTCAAGACAAAGATCCACCCAGAGGGAAAGTGTTCTTGCCATACATCAAGGGAACCACTGAGCGCATAGGGAAGCTGATGAGGAAACACAACATACAAACTATCTACAGACCCACCAAGATAAATCCAAGAAATGCTACGTTCAGCAAAGAACAAGAGGGATCCTCTCACCTCTGCAGGAGTCTACCGTGTACCATGCAGCTGTGGACAAGTCTACATAGGGACCACCAAACGCAGCAGCATTGCCCAAACACAAATAAAGGAAAATGAAAGGCACTGCAGACTACTTCAACCAGAGAAGTCAGCCATAGCAGAGCACCCGATGAACCAACCTGGACACAGCATATTATTTGAGAACAAGCCCCAAGCTCCGAGCCCCAGGGGAGTGACGGCATATAAGTTTGAATTATAAATAAATAAATAAACACAGAAATGCTGGACCACTCTCACACACCTGCCTGCAGATAAGTGCCTCTCCTCTAGAGTAAAGAGCTTAAATGCCTAAAATGATGGAAAGGGGAGCCTGAGAAGCCCCTCCCCATTCTGGGTCAATAGAAAATGGATATTTTTGCACTCCAGATTTTGTTGTTCATTCGTTCAGTTGTCTCCGACTCTTCATAACCTCATGGACCAGCCCACGCCACAGCTCCCTGTCAGCTGTCACCACCCCCAGCTCCTTCAAGGTCAGTCCAGTCACTTCAAGGATGCCATCCATTCATCTTGCCCTTGGTCGGCCCCTCTTCCTTTTGCCTTCCACTTTCCCCAGCATAATTGTCTTCTCTAGGCTTTGCTGTCTCCTCATGATGTGGCCAAAGGACTTCAGATTTTGGGAGGCTCCCAAAAGATGTATTAGGGCCCCCACTGAAAGCCAAGACACAAAACAGGTCAAGGTTTTCCCCAAATGCAGAAGCCTACCAATTACTATAAATGCCACCTCATTATTTCTTAGACTTTCATTTCCACTATTACTACTGCTGCTAAGATTATGGAGAATCTACCTCCTAGAAATAATAATGAAGTAGTACTAATAATAATGTAGAGAAATTATCCTCCTTTAGCGATCTCTTAGGAAAAACCTCCTTCTCAGTGAAGTGCCTGCAAAAGAGGGAGTTCCTTTGCCATTTGGATACACTTCCATTTCCTTTCTTTTCTCAAAATATTATTTTTATTGGGGGGAAATAGAGAGAACATAATAAAAATGAGTAATAATACAAAGAATCAAGATTTTATGCAATGTAGTGCTAAAATGCATAACCTGTATAATCACACTTCTATATTTGATAACACACTTTTAATTCATAAATCCTGTAGTTGACAATTGTAGGATAGGTTCTTGTAGGTTTTTTCATGCTATATGGCCATGTTCTGAAGGCATTTTCTCCTGACGTTTCGCCTGCATCTATGGCAAGCATCCTCAGAGGTAGTGAGGTCTGTTGGAAATAGGAAAATGGGTTTATATATCTGTGGAATGACTGGGGTGAGACAAAGAACGCTTGTCTGCTGGAGCTAGGTGTGAATGTTTCAGCTGACCACCTTCATTAGCATTTGAAGGCCTGGCTGAGCCTGGGAAAATGTTCTGTTGAGAGGTGTTAAGATGTGCCTGGTTGTTTCCTCTCTGCTGTTTTTCTGTTGTAATTTTAGAGTTTTTTTTAATACTGGTAGCCAGATTTTGTTCATTTTCATGGTCTCCTCCTTTCTGTTGAAATTCTCCACATGCTTGTGGATTTCAATGGCTTCTATGTGTAGTCTGACATGGTGGGATACATTGTAGGATACATTTTCATTTTCAGTGCCTTCTTCTATCATTTGATATATTAACATTCTGTTTTAATGGTCATATGTTGTTTAGGTTTCAAATGATATATTGGATTGCTTTTATTGCTAGCTGTTTTGGATCTCCTTTTAGGAGAGTTAAGGCAGGATAGAAATAATAATAATAATAATAATAATAATAATAATAATAATAATAAGGTATTGTCGAAGGCTTTCATGGCCAGAATCACTGGGTTGTTGTAGGTTTTATATTATATGCTAATCAAGGTGGTCAGTTGAAACATTCACACCTAGCTCCAGCAGACAAGAGTCCTTTGTCTCACCCTGGTCATTCCACAGATATATAAACCCTTTTTCCTTGTTCCAACAGACCTCACTACCTCTGAGGATGCTTGCCATAGATGCAGGCGAAACGTCAGGAGAGAATGCCTCTAGGCCATGGCCATATAGCCCGAAAAAACCTACAACAACCCAATAATAATAATAATAATAATAATAATATCTGCTTCAAGTGCAAAAAACAAATAGTGAATACCGTAAAAACACAATCCATAGCAGAAGAGAAAACTGGCAAAAGAAGGCTCTCCATGGACAGTTCCTGGCGAAAATTGAGAGCCAAATTGATAAGGAAAAAACATGGCTGTGGTTCACAAATGGAACTTTGAAAAAGTAAACGGAAGGCCTGAATCTGGCAGCCCAAGAACAAGCCATTCGAACCAATGCCATTAAAGTCAGAATTGAAAAGTTGACAACAGATCCCAAATGCAGACTCTGCAAGGAAGCAGATCAAACAATAGATCCCATCCTCAGCTGCTGCAAGAAGATCGCGCAGACAGACTACAAGCAGAGGCATAACACCGTTGCTCAGATGATTCATTGGAACTTGTGCCACAAATACCATCTTCCTGTGACAAAGAACTGGTGGGATCACAAGCCGGAAAAAAAGTTACAGAAAATGAACACATCAAGCTACTCTGGGACTTCCGAATTCAGACAGACAGAGTTTTGGAGCACAATACTCCTGACCTCATGATCGTGTTAAAAAACAAAGTATGGTTCATCGATGTTGCAATCCCAGGTGACAGCAGGATTGAAGAGAAACAACAGGAAAAGCTGAGACGATATGAGGATTTAAAGATTGAACTCCAAAGACTCTGGCACAAGCCAGTCAAGGGAGTCCCAGTGGTGATCGGCACACTGGGTGCAGTGTCTAAAGACCTTGGCCTGTACTTAAACACAATCGGCACTGACAAGATTACCATCTGCCAGGTGCAAAAGGCCACCCTGCCCGTATCTGCACGCATTATTCACCGATACATCACACAGTCCTAGACACTTGGGAAGTGTCCAACGTGTGATCCAATACAACAGCTAGTAGAGTGTCTGCTGTGAACTCATCTTGTTGTGTTTCTAATAATAATAATAATAATAATAATAATAATAATAATAATGCTGTTGTTCATTCATTCAGTCATCTCCAACTCATGGACCAGCCCACGCCAGAGCTCCCTGTCGGCCGTCACCACCCCCAACTCCTTCAAGGTCAGTCCAGTCACTTCAAGGATGCCATCCATCCATCTTGCCCTTGGTCGGCCCCTCTTCCTTTTGCCTTCCACTTTCCCCAGCATAATTGTCTTCTCTAGGCTTTGCTGTCTCCTCATGATGTGGCCAAAGTACTTCAACTTTGTCTCTAGTCTCCTTCCCTCCCATGAGCAGTCGGGCTTTATTTCCCGAAGGATGGACTTCTCGCAGTCCAAGGCACTCTCAGAACTTTCCTCCAACACCACAATAATAATAATAATAACAACAACAACAACAACAAAATAACATTATTTGCGGTCACTTGGAGTCCCGTGTTTTGACCTCCTCCTAGCACATCACCACTTCTCATACTGCTTAAGCTGGTCTTCTAAGATGAAGCCCAACTCTCAAAGGTTCTGAAGTGCTCCATATTTTTCATAAGGTGTAAGGGAAAGTTCAACCAAATCAGCAGTTTCTTGATTAGGAAGGGTCTGAATCAGAGAGGAGAACATGGCGTTCTCCAGAGGTCCATATAGAACGTCACCTTTGAGAGTGAAGCAGCTGGAAAGTGTTAATTAATCTCCTCCAAGAATGGAAGGGGCTATCAAGGCTAGCAAATCCATCCTCTGGTGGATTCCAACATGCTGTATAGGTAAACATATTTATTTTCCAAATGTCAGCAGTTCATTCATCATCGAATCAAACCTTTCAAGGCCTTCCGGTTCCCAGAGCTCCCGTATTAACGGCTTTTGTTCCCACACTGGCTTTTAGGTAGGAATGCGCATGTATACTCATTAGAGGTACTTACTCTCTAGTATAAGAGATGATGGGGTTTCAACCCCTCTGGATGTAATGATGTAGCCTCCTTGCTCATGAATTATCTTGGATTTCACAAGCTCAACGAAAATAACCATTTTGCAGCTCCCAAGACTCAGAACAAGAATACACACCCCTCATCTTGAAAATTTGCACATTTATGAGGCTTATGGGCATTTTGGAGAAATAAGGATGCAAATCAGAGAGGAAAGGTATTGTCTGGTATTCATAATGGTGAGGAACTGTGTATACTTTCCATGTGCCTTGGTTTCATAAGAATTGGATAAGTTAAAGGAAACAAATGCAGAAACCTTTCTGCACTGGTCATTTACTATCCACAAGCCATCTGATTCTCCTTCCACTAGCCATTGAGTGGCCAACCTCCTTCCCTTCCCTTAGGTGATCCCTTGTTGGACGAGTAAGATGGTCTTCCATGATGGGTTTCCTTGTGGATTCGTAGGTGGTTGTGGAGCCCTATTCTTGACCCGCATCTTCTCCCACAGTGAAGGCATTGGTTTCCAGGTGGAAGGCGGTCCCGGTTGGGGTTGGCTTGATGCGCCTTCCTCCTGGCACATTTCTCTTTTTCACCCTCCACTCGTGCCTCCTTGAATTCTGCAGCACTGCTGGTCACAGCTGACCTCCAGCTGGAGTGCTCAGTGGCCAGGGCTTCCCAGTTATCAGTGTCTATGCCAGAGATTTTAAGGTTGGCTTTGAGGCCATCTTTAAATCTCTTTTCCTGTCCACCAACGTTCCATTTTCCGTTCTTAAGTTCAGAGCAGAGCAACTGCTTTGGGAGACGGTGGTCAGGCATCCAGACAATTTATTTATTTATTTATTTATTTAATACGCTTGTATACCGCCGATATCTCAGCCAAAGCGGCGACTCATCGCGGTTTACAACAACAATAAAACAACAATATTCAATTAAAATATAAAACACAACATAAACATTTCACAGTATTGGGCCACCAATACAGACCAATTCATCTCTTAGTTTAGCCATGATCCTGATTCGTTGTCAGTAATTGCCGGTCCTAGGTCGAGAATTCCTTGCATCGAGTTAATCGAAAGCTTGCTCGAACATCCAAGTTTTCAGTTTTTTACGAAATACCATCAGTGAAGAGGCTGTTCTTATCTCTATAGGGAGGGCATTCCAAAGCCGAGGGGCCACCACAGAAAAGGCCCTATCTCTCGTTCCCGCCAACCGCACCTGTGAAGCAGGCGGGATTGAGAGAAGGGCCTCTCCTGAAGATCTTAGGGTCCTGGTGGGCTGATAGGTCGAGATACGTTCGGATAGATATGTTGGGCCAGAACCGTTTAGGGCTTTAAAGGCCAAAGCCAGCACTTTGAATTGGGTCCGGTAGCTAATCGGCAGCCAGTGGAGCTGGTACAGCAGAGGAGTTGTATGCTCCCTGCGCCCTGCTCCTGTTAGTACCATGGCTGCCGCCCGTTGGACTAGTTGGAGCTTCCGGGCCGTCTTCAAAGGCAACCCCACGTAGAGAGCGTTGCAGTAGTCGAGGCGGGATGTAACCAGAGCGTGGACTACCGTGGCCAAGTCAGACTTCCCAAGGTACGGTCGCAGTTGGCGCACGAGTCTTAACTGTGCGAATGCTCCCCTGGTCACCGCCGAAACCTGGGGATCCAGGCTCAGCGATGAATCCAGGATCACACCCAAACTGCGAACCTGTGTCTTCAGGGGGAGTGCGACCCCGTCTAACACAGGCTGTAACCCTATACCCTGTTCGGCCCTGCGACTAACCAGGAGTACCTCTGTCTTGTCTGGATTCAGTTTCAATTTGTTCGCCCCCATCCAGACCGTCACAGCGGCCAAGCACCGGTTCAGGACTTCGACAGCCTCCTTAGTAGCAGGTGGAAAGGAGTGACAGAGTTGGACATCATCTGCGTACAGATGACACCGCACCCCGAAACTCCGGATGATCTCGCCCAGCGGCTTCATGTAGATGTTAAACAACATGGGGGACAGTATTGAACCCTGAGGAACCCCACAAGACAAAGGCTGTGGGGTAGAACAGGAGTCCCCCAGTAACACCATCTGAGACCGGCCCTCGAGGAATGACCGGAGCCACTGCAAAGCAGTACCTCCGAGTCCCATTCCCGCGAGGCGTCCCAGAAGGATACCGTGGTCGACGGTATCGAAGGCCGCTGAGAGGTCGAGTAGCACCAACAAGGACACACTCCCCCTGTCGAGCTCCCGACGGAGATCATCCACTAAGGCGACCAAGGCTGTCTCAGTACCATGCCCCGGCCTAAAGCCAGACTGTGCCGGATCCAGATAATCCGTGTCTACCAAGAATGCCTGGAGTTGTGAGGCCACCACACGTTCCATGACTTTGCCCAAAAAGGGGAGATTGGAAACAGGCCGATAGTTAACCAATTGAGTGGGGTCCAGTGATGGTTTCTTCAACAGCGGTTTTATCACAGCTTGCTTTAAGCTGGCTGGAAATATGCCTTCCCGAAGGGAGGCATTAACCACCACCTTAACCCACTCGGCCAATCCCCCTCTGGCCTCCTTTAGAAGCCAGGATGGGCAGGGGTCTAGGATGCATGTGGTAGCTCTCATTCCTCCAAGCACCTTGTCCACATCCTCGGTTTGAACCAATTGAAATGAATCCATCAAAATTGGACAAGCAGATGCTCGTGTTACATCCTCAGAGACTGCCGTTAATATGGTGTCCAGTCCAGAGCGGATCAAAGCGACTTTGTCTGCAAAGAACTGAGCAAAGGCTTCACAGCGAGCCGCCGAGTCATCAGGGCACCCATCCTGAATGGTGGGTTTCAACAGGCCTCTGACAACTCGGAACAGTTCAGCCGGACGGTTCTTTGCAGACGCAATAGTGGCCGCAAAGAAAGTTTTCTTTGCGGCTCTTATTGCCGCGGCGTATGACCTTAGAAAGGCCACAAACCGTGTTCGATTTGGCTCGCTCGGATCCGAACGCCACACGCCCTCTAGTTCCCTCTTCTTTCGCTTCAACGCTGCCAGCTCCTCAGTAAACCAAGGAGCTGGTTTAGTTCGGCTACTTGAGAGGGGACGTTCTGGAGCGATCGTGTCTATTGCTCTGGTCATCTCCCCATTCCAGAGAGCGACCAGGGCATCAACAGGATCGCCAACCGAGGTGGCGGGAAATTCCCCAAGAGCCATCAGGAATCCCTCCGGATCCATAAGCCTCCTGGGGCGGACCATTTTAATAGGTCCTCCACCTCTGCGGAGGTTAAGGGGTGCAGTAAGTCTAAAGCTGACCAGATGGTGGTCGGTCCATGGCAACGGAGAGATGGATAACTCCTCAACACCGCCGCCTTCCTCCCATCCCTGACAGAAAACTAGGTCCAATGTATGTCCAGCACAGTGGGTGGGGCCAGATATTTGTTGGGACAGCCCCATGGTTGCCATGGTAGACATGAAGTCCTGAGCCGCTCCCGTTAGGGCAGCCTCGGCATGGACATTGAAGTCCCCCAGCACAAGTAGCCGTTGGGACTCCAATGCCAGGTCCGAGACTACCCCTGCTAGCTCAGGTAGGGAGACTGTAGTGCAGCGAGGTGGACGGTACACTAACAGAATCCCTAATCTGTCCCGGTCACCCACCCTCAGGTGGACGCATTCAAAATTTGTTGACTGCGGGATGGGGGTCCTGGTCAGAAGAATGGAATCTCTATAGACTACTGCCACCCCGCCTCCCCGCCCTCCGGATCTCGGTTGGTGCTGCACAGAGAACCCGGGTGGACAGAGCTGGGTCAAATTTACACCTCCCGCTTCATCCAGCCAGGTCTCTGTGATGCACGCCAGATCTGCCCGTTCATCCAGGATTAAATCCTGGATAAGAGTTGTTTTACCGTTGACAGATCTGGCGTTCAACAGCACCACCTTCAATCCGGAGGGACCGCCAACCTGGTTACACCAACTTACCATATCAGGAGACCGATTTGGGATTACTAATGTTGTTCCACGTTCCCTAGGCCGAATTAAAGGTCTCCCTTTCCCGTATCTCCCCTTCCCCACCACGACTTCTATGGGGGCTCCTCGACTAACGGAAGCCTCTCCCTCCTCCATGACGCGTTCAACATCCATAATAGTAAGCCAAGAATCATTATAGACTGTTTGATAAAGTACAATTCCAGTTTGCCAAGGCTTTACCCTCCAATCGTCTCCTGCTCCTATTATGTTGTAATCAAGTCCCCCGGAGCTATTCCATTTTCTTTGTCCCACACGTGCAATTAGTAACCAAGTTAACAATTGCAAGAAGTTAAATAATAGCATGGATAACAGTTGATTATACAGTCAGGGGGTTTGGTTAAAGCTCTTAAAGTGCAATTGGGAATTATGTCAACAATTAAAATGCATTGACTAACAATTAATCTCAAGGTGCCTAATGAGATGCGTCATGGAGGCCTGATTCAACGCTGATGTATCGAGTCAATTAAAGTGCTAGGTTGAGTAAAGTGTCCCCGAGATAGAAAGTTTAAAGTGCTAATAAGATAAGATAAAGTGCTAAGCTTATAAAGTTGCTAAAGTGCTCTGTGCAACCGTACTGAATTTAGTCCGTACAATTGAAAGGTGGTTGAGCAACCAAGTTAATTAGCAGCATCAAAGAGGTCAATACAATAACAATATTAGCACCAAATAAGATAGAGGTCAATACAACCAAAGTTGGTCAGCACACTTGAAAAAATGGATTGCAATCAAAAGGATCGGCAAGGACAAATAGATTAACAACAATTGACAACGATCAGCGATAATAAATTGACAACGATCAGCGATAACAATGTGGCCGCCCCAGCGAAGTTGATGGCAGAGGACCATCGCTTCAATGCTGGTGATCTTTGCTTCTTCCAGCATGCTGATGTTTGTCCGCTTGTCTTCCCAAGAGATTTGCAGGATTTTCCGGAGGCAGCGCTGATGGAATCGTTCCAGCAGTTGCATGTGAAGTCTGTAGACAGTCCACGTTTCACAGGCATATAGCAGGGTTGGGAGGACAATAGACAAGCACCTTGGTATCCCTACGGATGTCCCGGTCCTCAAACACTCTCTGCTTCATTCGGGAAAATGCTGCACTGGCAGAGCTCAGGCGGTGTTGTATTTCGGTGTCGATGTTGACTTTGGTGGAGAGGTGGCTGCCAAGGGAGTGGAAATGGTCAACATTTTCTAATGTTACACCATTAAGCTGTACCTCTGGCATTGGAGAGGGATTGGCTGGTGACTGGTGACCAGGCCAACCAAGGACAAAGTGGTAGTGGTACATTTCTCAGGAAACCTCTTAGGACCATCGTAGGACTGTAACGATGCTACCAATTTGTGACAAGGCCACTAATTTGTAAAGAATTTGTAAAGGAGCTACCACTTTGTAAGGGTTTATTAATTTGATAGTGTAGCTAATAGCTAGTGATGTTTACTTGGTCTTTCTTTAATGTGTAGCGTGACTAAACTTGGAAAGGAATTGTAACAGAGACCGGGCTTTAAGGAAAAACAGTAACAAGTTTATTTAAATGTAGAAGGAGTGTGATGGTTTCAATATTTCTTACTCTTAGAGGCACATATCTTCATAGGTTACATTTATAACGTTTCTTAAACAACTCTGGAAAGGACTCCTCCTTCCACTAAACAGGTTTCAAACTTATTTTACTTCAAACTGTGTTTCTTTCCTTAATAGATTACTTCAGTTACAAATTTATTCTTTCTTTGTGATGTTCTGTTGCAATAGAGATCCTCACTGGGTTTCTCTCACCCTTTCTCTCATACACTAACTGTATATAAATAAGTCAACTCGACTTACTTAAACTACTCAGGCTAAAGCCAAACCCTTCCTGATTCTCATTACTACAGAATCAGCCACCCCTACAGTTTACAGACTGTAGACCAACCCACTGGCTCTCAACACACACCAGAACCAGCCTCTCCTGCAGTTCGCCGACTACAGACTAACTGCTTCAAAATGGCTGCCCCGCCAAGTGGCAGCCGTCTCTGCCCCCGTCTCCATAGCAACCCAACCCAACATAAGCTGAGCTGGCCACAATCCCCCCCAGCCATGCAACTTCAAATACCCACCCTTCAAAACATCCATCCATAACCATACAGAACTGCAAGTTAAAAATCCACACTTCACCCCAAGGACCAACAACAGTTTGCCCATGCCAGTCAGTGGTTCCTAAATTTGGGTCTCCAGAAATACAAGCTGATAATCAGGAATTCTGGGAGTTGTAGTCTACCAGTAGCCATGGAAACATGTTCAGGAAGCACAGTACTTGAGTTGGCAAATGGAAATCCACTGGCTACCGATCCAATTCTCAGTACAATTCAAAGTGCTGGTTTTGACCTATAAAACCTTAAACATTTCTCCTTCTACATCCCACTTAAGATCTTCTGGGAGGAGCCTGTTCTCAAACATGCTTGGCGGGGATGAGGGACAGGGCCTTCTCAGTGGTGGCCCCCTACCTGTAGAATTCACTCCCCAGGGAAATCAGGTCCATCATCATCCCTCCTTACCTTTAGAAAGAAGGTAAAAATGTGGATGTGGGACCAGGCCTTCAGGCAATTAAGCAGAAATGATAATGACAATGTTGACAATGGTTTGTAAATGGATTATCGGTAAGTTAAATGGAGTACTCAATCATAGAATTCAGCTAGGTAATGGCCACCAGATGGGTAATAGTTCAGTAGAAAGTGTGTATATTGTTTCAATGTTTTAATGTTTTTAACTATTATAATTTTTGGTGTCTTGTATTTTATTATGCGGCATTAAATTGTTGCCAATTGGAAGCCACCCTGAGTCCCCCCAAGAGTTTGAGAAGGGCAGGGTGAAAGTGTTCAAAATAAATAATAATAAATAAAATCAGGTGTAACTATGTGACAAGATTGCAAAACCTGCCTCACCTACAACACATATTTGAATTTACACTGGATTAATTGCACTAAAGAAAATTGGAAGAGCGATAGAAAATGTCCTATCACACCCCCTGCTCTTAAAAAGTAAAAGCAACATTATTTAGATTTGAAGTTACAAGTTAAATTACTAGATATTCTCAGTGGCCACCATCCTGGGCATCTTGCTTGGAGATATTTGGGAGTTGTAGTCCAAAAAGTAGTTTTTCCAAGCTTTGCAGTGGAGTAGAGATGGCTAGGGGAAAGTGGTTTCCATATGTTCAGAGATATTCTTTTTGGTTGTGATTGTAATATATGTTTCATGACTGAACTTTACTTCTCTGGGCCTATTTATGGGCCAAGACTTGTCAACAAGTAAGCCTTGATCAGCTATCAAGCCTTATCCTGCCAATTATACCGGACTTTCTAATCTAACGATACTACATATTATTTCCTGTTGCATGTATATCAATTGTGGGGTGGGGGGGGGGGGAGTCCTCTGTACCTTTTCACTGAAATGAAATTGCCATTTATCTTCTTTGGAGAAAGCAATTTCCTCCAAAATACAAAATGCATGATATGTTTCTCTTTCCTAATCTGATTTCAAAAATAATTTTCCTGAGATCAAATTCTGCATAACAGTCTGGAACACTCCTTCAAAAGAAATTGAGTTTCTCCTACCCTCTCGATAACAGTTTTCCCTCCATAGCAGGGGGGGAAGGATCCCACTGGGAGATAGCCCAAGCAGATTCAGATTTATCAATTTAATTTACCACTCACTTCATTTCATATTTACAATGAAGGGCTGAGTTGAGTTGAGCTGAGTTAAAATGTTTCCGCAACTTCGCTGCTCCGTTTGTAGGACAAAAGTGATAGAGAGTAACTTCAGTCGAGTCTCTTGAGAGGAAGCACATGCACTCAATACATATGAACTCCAAAACGCTGGATGATCTCACCCAACGGCTTCATGTAGATGTCCTCCATGTTGCTTAACATCTACATCAGTGGTTCTCAACCTGGGGTCCCCAGATGTTTTTGGCCTACAACTCCCAGAAATCCTAACAGCTGGTAAACTAGCTGGGATTTCTGGGAGTTGTAGGCCAAAAACATCTGGGGACCCCAGGTTGAGAACCACTGATCTACATGAAGCCGTTGGGTGACAGCATCCAGAGTTTTGGAGTTCTGTGCTATCTCTACACAGATGACATCCAACTTTATTACCCCTTTCCACTAGATGCTGAGGAGGCTGTCCATGTTGTGAACCAGTGCTTGACTGTTGTGACAGTTTGGATGAGGGCAGACAAGTTGTAGTTGAATCCAGACAAGACAGAAGTCCTCCTGGTCAGTCGCAGGGTTGAACAGGATATAGGCTTACAGCCTGTGCTGGATGGAGTTACACTCCCCTTGAAGGCACAGGTTCTCAGCTTGGGAGTCCTCCTGGACTGGGTTGTTGTAGGTTTTTCCGGGCTATAAGGCCATGTTCTAGAGGCATTTTCTCCTGAAGTTTCGCCTGCATCTATGGCAAGCATCCTCAGAGGTAGTGAGGTCTTCACAACCTCTGAGGATGCTTGCCATAGATGCAGGTGAAACATCAGGAGAGAATGCCTCTAGAACATGTCCATACAGTCCAAAAAAAAGCTACAACAACCCAGTGATTCTAGCCATGAAAGCCTTCGACAATACATTTACACACTGTCAACTTGGTACCATTGGGATTATGATAACTTCCAACAGCCGATCTATATAACAATTATTATTATTGTCGAAGGATTTCATGGCCGGAATCACTGGGTTGTTGTAGGTTTTTTTCGGGCTATATGGCCATGTTCTAGAGGTATTCTCTCCTGACGTTTTGCCTGCATCCATGGCAAACATCCTCAGAGGTAGTGAGGTCTGTTGGAACTAGGAAAAAAGGGGGTTCCAACAGACCTCACTACCTCTGAGGATGCTTGCCATAGATGCAGGCAAAATGTCAGGAGAAAATGCCTCTAGAACATGGCCATATAGCCTGGAAAAACCTACAATGACCCAGTGATTCCGGCCATGAAAGCCGTCGACAATACATTCCTCCTGGACTCATTGCTGAGCCTGGAACCTCAGATTGGGGGTCTTCCACACAATTAAAACTTGTGTGCCAGCTGCAACAGTACCTTGGGAAGTCAGACTAGGCCACGGTGATCCAAGCTATAGTTACATCCAGGATAGATTACTGCAATGCACTCTATGTGGGGTTGCCTTAGAAGACTGTTGGAAAGCTTCAAGTAGCCCAATGAGAGGCAGCCAGGTTAATAACTGGGGCAACATACAGGGAACACACAACTCCCATGTCATGTCTGCTCCACTGGATGCCTGTTTGCTCCTGGACACAATTCAAAGTGCTGGCTTTGGCCTATAAAACCCTAAATGGCCCTGGCCCAGTTTACATATCTTAATGGATCTCCCGTTATAAATCAACATGAAGACTAAGATCTTCTGGAGACGCCCTGCTCTCATTCCCGCCACCATCACAGGCATGTTTGTCAGGGATGAGAGACAGGGCCTTCTCAGTGATTGCCCCCCAGCTATGGAACTCCCTTCCTGGAGTGCTGATTCAGAAAACCGCATTGGATAGACCACATCAGCTCTAGTTTCTGATATAAAACATATGCCATCCAGTAGTTAGAGCCCCCAGTGGCGCAGTGGGTTAAACCCCTGTGCCGGCAAGACTGAAGACCGACAGGTTGCAGGTTCGAATCCAGGGAGAGGCGGATGAGCTCCCTCTATCAGCTCCAGCTCCTCATGCAGGGACATGAGAGAAGCCTCCCACAAGGATGATAAAAACATCAAATTATCCAGGCATCCCCTGGGCAACGTCCTTGCAGACAGCAAATTCTCTCACACCGGAAGCGACTTGCAGTTTCTCAAGTTGCTCCTGACACGACAAAAAAAAAAATCCAGTAGTTACCATCTGCTCACCCACATAAATCCATATTTAATAAGCTTCTGCTTATCATAAGAGGGTTTTGTGAGACCAATCGCTCTTGTGGCAATGGTGTATAATGGTGAGGCCATTTAGTTCTTGTGGAGCACTGGTGGTCCACGGACCACAGTTTGGGAACCACTGATTTAAAGGCATCATTGTTATATCTTGATGAAAATCTAATTGATTAAGATGTTGAATAGCTGAAGTTTACTCATAAGTAAGTCCAGTAAGAGGAACAAGTACAATAGTCTCACTTTCTGACTTCTAGGGAGAGCCAGGGCTTGGTTTGTTGCAGTCCTTGTGTGCCTTCAAGTCATTTCCAACCTTGGTAGGATTTGTCAGAGCAGAGAAGGCTCAAGACCTTGTCAAACTACAAATTGTAGTATTCCATAGCCTTGAGCCATGGCAGTTAAAATGGTGCCAAACTGCATTAATTCTCTAGTGTAGACCTATAGGCCAACACTCCATCCACTACACCACACTGGCTCCTGGTCTGGTATGTATTCTATGTATTCCAGGCAAGTGAGAGAAATTTCTTTGTAGCCTTGCTCAAAAAAATGACCTGTTATTTCCTTTTCCATCCCCATTCTTTTTTTCCTTTTGTGTTATATTTGTCTAGTTTGTAAGCAGGACCTATCTATTGTTATATGTTTTCCCATGTAATCCACTTCAAAAATGTTGTGTTACACCAGTGGTTCTCAACCTGGGGTCTCCAGATGTTTTTGGCCTACAACTCCCAGAAATCCCAGCCAGTTTACTAGCTGATAGGATTTCTGGGAGTTGAAGACCAAAAACATCTGGGGACACCAGGTTGAGAACCACTGTGTTACACAAACACATGACTAGACAATAGAATGCTGCATTATTCCTACTAAGCCAAGTCATAGCCTTCTACTACTCCCAGCACATGGCGCATTCATACCTCTTTGCTTTCTGCATTTGCTCAGGGTGTTGCAGGTCATCGATTGCAGACCCTAGTAAAAAGAGAAAGGAACTCCGAATCGATACTCCTTTCTTCCCTGTGCATTCTCCCATCTCCTCCTCCTCCCCACCTTGGAATCTCCAAGTCTGCAGATCTTTGTGGTGGGTCTCAAGTATCTCAGATGATCCATCCCTTGGGCCTTGCAGCAGCAAGCTCTGAAAGATGCCAGGATGAGATAAGACGCTGGGGAAAATGGATATCAGGTGGAGCAGCCAATGCTGAAACGATTGGTGAGCAAGAGGTAAGAGACACGAGAGAGGTTTATTTTTTATGATTTGCGCTTAGATCTCCCTTGAAGGTGAAATTGGGTTTTGGCTCCTGTCTACTTGCAAGAACGTGATTGAAAATACACAAGCAATATTCAAGCACCACCTAGGAAATAATGGAGTAAGGCTGCAGTGAGAAGCTGCCATTTGATGTCTGAGTGTGGTGAAGGATTAAATAGATTATTGTGGCATCATATGGAAAAGTCTGAATCCTACGAAGGACAAAACTGAGGAAGCTACTCCCAGTTGCAGTGGCAGATGCTGGTTACCAAAGCAAGAATTCAGCTGCTATTGGAAGACACAGATTTAGGGTCAGCACAGAAGTAGTGCTCTACCACCATCTAGTGGGATGGTAGAATGATGAATAAAGCAGCCACAGATATCTTGGTGCTTGGGTTTTTTGAGGAAAGACCATGGTTAGAAGATAGGCAAGCTCTGACCAAGCTTCCAGGCTCCAAGTACATTTCTCGTATCTGCTTCAATGCAGCCAAGCCCCCAAGTTCATACAAAAAAAAGTCTATAATCAAGGGAAAGTGGTTCAGAGAAAAGGGAAAGGGGACAGTGTCCTTTTATTTTAACTATCCCTGCCTAAATAACCTAAAGGCATTCAATCTCATCTGATCTCAGAAGCTAAGCAGGGTCAGCCCGGGTTGGTATTTGGATGGGAAACCACCAAAGAATGCCAGGTGCTATTAACTATATTTCAGCTGAAGGGAGTGGCAAAACTACTTCTGCATAAAAGGAAATTCATAAAGGCGTATGTGGTCCAAGGTTCTCTTCTCAGAGAAGCCATCAATTGGCCTGTGCAAAACCCAAAAACAGACCCTGAGTGACACATAGAATCATATAATCCTAGAGTTGGAAGAGACTTCATGGGCCATCCAGTCCAACCCCCTGACAAGAAGCAGGAATATTGCATTCAAAGCACCCCTGACAGATGGCCATCCAGCCTCTGTTTAAAAGCTTCCAAAGAAGGAGCCTCTACCACACTCCAGGGCAGAGAGTTCCACTGCTGAACAGCTCTAACAGTCAGGAAGTTCTTTCTCATGTTCAGATGCTCATCTGCTTTCTTGTAGTTTGAAGCCATTGTTCCGCGTCCTAGTCTCCAGGGAAGCAGAAAACAAGCTTGCTCACTCCTCCCTGTGGCTTCCTCTCACATATTTATACATGGCCGTCATATCTCCTCTCAACCTTCTCTTCTTCAGGCTAAACATGCCCAGCTCCTTAAGCCACTCCTCATAGGGCTTGTTCTCCAGACCCTTGATCATTTTAGCCACCCTCCTCTGGACACATTCCAGCTTGTCAACATCTCTCTTCAATTGTGGTGTGCAGAATTGGACACAATATTCCAGGTGTGGTCTAACCAAGGCGGAATAGAGCATGGGGAGCATGACTTCCCTAGATCTAGACACTATGCTCCTATTGATGCAGGCCAAAATCCCATTGGCTTTTTTTGCTGCCACATGACATTGTTGGCTCATGTTTAACTTGTTGTCCACGAGGACTCCAAGATCACTGGAGGCTATATGCAACCATTGATAGATTCAGTTCTTGTGGGTTTTTTCGGGCTATATGGCCATGTTCTAGAAGCATTTCTCCTGACGTTTCGCCTGCATCTATGGCAAGCTTCCTCAGAGGTGAGGATTGATAGATTGCCTTCTTTTCCATGAATTTTTCTGCTCTGCTAAGGATTAGAAAAAGCAAATGGACATTTCTACCATTCCACTTATATTTGACTTGTACACAAATGTTCACTAGTATGTTGCACAGGGATGTGCATTGAGCATTGCACTTGCAGATGTTCATGTGCTGTTCCATTGCAATTCAGCAGTGGAGTGGTATTGCATTACTCACTGAATAATCTCCTGTCATTTTGATGCAGCATTTGGGCCAACTTAACTGTGATATATGAACTGTCAGATCTGTATCTATTTAGCTCTCTAGCTTGTGAATGAATGTATTCTTACAGTAATGTTTTTAAAAGGTGATGGGCAACTATCCAAGTTTGGCAGGTTCCATTGGACCTCAGTGTGACCTTGGAAGATCTTGCCTCAACCATACTTTGCAGAAGATTAATTCATAGTGATTTTAAAGACATGTTCATATAGGTACAATGGACCCTTGGTGTCTGCTGAGGTTTGGTTCCAGGATTCTCCATGGATACTCAAATTCACAAGTGCTCAAATCCCATTATATACAGTAGTGTATTAAAATGGTATCCTCTTATATCAAATGGCAAAATCAATATTTGCCTTTTTATTATTATTTTTTTTAAAAAAAATCCAATCCATGGATGGCTGAATCTGTGGGTGCAGAATCTATGGATGTGAAGGTAGTATGTGTGAAAAATATCTTGGAGTCCTTGTGGACAACAAGTTAAACATGATCCAATAATGTGACACAGCAGGTTTAAAAAGCCAATGGATTTTGGCCTGCATCAATAGGAGTCTAGTGTCTAGATCTAGCGAAGTCATGCTATCCCTCTATTCTGCTTTGGTTAGACCACATCTGGAATACTGTGTCCAATTCTGGGCACTGCAATTATAGGGAGATGATGATGAGCTGGAATGTGTCCAGAGGAGAGCAACTCAAAGGATCAAGGGTCTTGAGAACAAGCTCTATGAGGAGCGGCTTAAAGAGCTGGGCATGTTTAGCCTGCAGAAGAAAAGGTTGAGGATACATTATGTATACATATTTGAAAAGAAGTCATAGGGAGGAGGGAGCAAGCTTGTTTTTTGCTGCCCTGGAGACTAGGATGCAGAACAATGGCTTCAAACTGCAAGAAAGGAGATTTCACCTGAACATTAGGAAGAACTTCCGAACTATGAGAGCTGTTCAGCAGTGGAACTCTCCGCCCCGGAGTGTGGTGGAGGCTCCTTCTTTGGAGGCTTTTAAACAAAGGCTGGATGTCCATCTGTCAGGGGTGCCTTGAATGCAATTTTCCTGCTTCTTGGCAAAGGGTTGGACTGGATGGCCCATGAGGTCTCGTCCAACTCTATGAATCTATGCTTCTAAATTCTACTTTGTTAAAGAACAGCAAAATAATATTATAAATAAGATAGCGTAAACATTAAGCCATGTGTGAAAATATGAGTCAGCAAACATGGTCCCCGTACCCTTTTCTCTTTAACCATATGGGTTAGAAACTTGTATGTTTGGAAAGGAAAGCTGTCCTCTCTTAAGACCTTGACTCTCTGCCAGAGAATGGTCATGTTTTCCATTCCTAAATTGCTAAATGATGTCCACCTGGAACAGTTCAGTAGCAAATCCTTCAGATCCTCTGCCGAGTCAGCACCTGGAGTGAGTAAGATGTGAGTTGCGGGCAAACAAGGGAAAGGAGTTTTCAAGGAGATGGCAGGCCCAGAGGGTGGCTGAGCCAACGCCAACAAATTCAATTTTGGGAGGCAGCTGAGGTTAACAATATTACGGTGCTGAAACACAGGATGCATGCCGACGATGGGGGAATCTTAATTGAAACAGGTTGAAAGAAAGCTTTGGAAAGTGACCTTAGATTGATGTATGCAACATAGTACAAGTTGGAGAAAGGAATCTTTCTGATTTCTTGGAGGGCAAGTCTTATCGTCCAGGGGATAGAAGTACACACTGACAGTGGGTTGTTGTAGGGTTTTTTGGACTGTATGGCCATGTTCTAGAGTCATTCTCTCCTGACGTTTTGCCTCTATCTATGGCAAGCATCCTCAGAGGTAGTAAGGTCTTCACAACCTCTGAGGATGCTTGCCATAGATGCAGGTGAAATGTCAGGAGAGAATGCTTCTAGAACATGGCTATACAGTCCGAAAAAACCTACAACAACCCAATGATTCCGGCCATGAAAGCCTTTGACAATACATTTACACACTGACAACTTGGTGCCATGGGGATTATGACAATTCTGTCCTACTGTTATCGTGGCCACTTTGTCACTAAGAGAATCACAACTCTATAGGTGCGAGCGTCCTTGTCATAGAATCATAGAATGATAGACTTGGAAAAGACCACAGAGGCCATCCAGTCAACCCCCTACCATGTAAGAACACCCAATCAAACCATTCCCCACAGATGGCCATCCAATCTCTATTTAAACACCTCCAGAGAAGGAGACTCTACCACACTCCAAGGCAGCAGCAGATTCCACTGTTGAACAGCTCTTACCATCAAGAATTTCTTTCTAATGTTTAGATGGAATCCCTTTTACTGTAATTTGAATCCATTGTTCCATGTCCTAGTGTTATAAATAACTTTTCAATAACTTTAAAGCATAGGTTCTTTTTATTGCAAATTTCCAGTAAGAGAAAGGGTATCAGAACATTGACAGAACAACATTTAGACATACAGATTCTGTGTTACTACACTAAATACACAAACCTACAGTTACATGGGCTAACAGACAAAGGGGAATTACATTTTTCCTCAACATTCATATTACCCATACACATTCATTCATCTTCATGCATCCAAATATTATCATTAGCATTTTCTCTCCTTGGAGAAGCACCTGCTTAGGCCAGACCTGCTTTCCCTGCAGCCTGCCAACACAAAGTTGGCTCATGTTCACCTTCCTGTCCACAAGGACTCCAAGATAATAAAATAATAATAATAATAAACCAGAGCTGATATAGCATTATTAAAGAAACATGCCAGGAAGTACAGCTGAAGTACTCCTCCAAACCCACTGTGCTGAACTGGTTTTCAAAAACCCTAACCCTAAACCCAGTACTTATTATAGAATCATAGAGTTGGAAGACACCTCGTGGACCATCCAGTCCAACCCCATTCTGCCAAGAAGCAGGAATATTGCATTCAAATCACCCCTGACAGATGGCCATCCAGCCTCTGTTTAAAAGCTTCCAAAGAAGGAGCCTCCACCACACTCCAGGGCAGAGAGTTCCACTGCTGAACGGCTCTCACAGTCAGGAAGTTCTTCCTCATGTTCAGATGGAATCTCCTTTCTTGTAGTTTGAGCCATTGTTCCACGTCCTAGTCTCCAAGGAAGCAGAAAACAAGCTTGCTCCCTCCTCCCTGTGGCTTCCTCTCACATATTTATACATGGCTATCATATCCCCTCTCAGCCTTCTCTTCTTCAGGCTAAACATGCCCAGCTCCTTAAGCCACTTCTCATAGGGCTTGTTCTCCAGACCCTTGATCATTTTAGTCGCCCTCCTCTGGACACATTCCAGCTTGTCAATATCTCTCTTGAATTGTGGTGCCCAGAATTGGACACAATATTCCAATAGTCTAACCAAGGCAGAATAGAGGGGTAGTATGACTTCCCTAGATCTAGACACTAGGCTCCTATTAATGCAGGCCAAAATCTCATTGGCTTTTTTTGCCGCCAGTTGTCTGAAATGTGAGGATGTGATATTAAAAGAATACTGTGCTACTAAAAGAATACTGGGCTGGGTTGCCCCAGGGGTCGTAATTAGCCTGATCTCTCTGCCATGACCTTCCCGTCTTGGGCGTCCCTTCACGGTTTCGCTTGTGGCATCATCAAGGTGCTCAAACCCCAGCACCACAACAAGGCAATGATCCTTTGCCGAAGATATTAATGGTGGCTTCAGTTACAGAAGAGTAGCCCAAAGGGAACACTGATACAACCTTTCTTAGCCGGACCTCCTTCGGAAAAGCTGGTTGTACTATGCATAGCTCTCTGGGCATTTTCATCAGAAACTTATCAAGTTTGATCCCTTAAAAAGAGCAACAGTCTCCACAACCTCTGTGCATTCCTACCAACAAACCTTGTAAGTGATTCTCTTGCAATATTTCCCGAAATCACAAATTAAAGTCTTGTAGCACAAAACCCTCTGTGCCCATTTGTCTGTAATTTGACAAGCGAAATACCTTTCCGGAGAGCTATCATGCTGTAAAATATCATCCAGTTCTGATGGGGAGTAAAAAAAATTGCAATGACCATTTATAATTTTTCAATGGGAATTAACATTTCTGGATCTCAAGAAATGTTCAAAGCAGATTGCCTCTGAACATTTCTTTACTGAAGCAAGCCATTTTCTGGGATGAAAAATAAGTATTGTGTTTCACTGCACGTCTTGAATTATAAGGACAGAAACTGGAGTCCATTGGCTCATTATAGAATCTCAAAAGCTGGAACTGGAACGTGATCCTATTGGTTCCCCTTCCCTGGATGCAGTACAACTTGCCAAAGTTTCATCTTTTGTGGTTCTGTAGTAAAGTTAGTAAATTGTAGGATTTATTTCTCCTGATACTAATAAAATTATCAGCCAACATTTTACAAAGACTTCAGATTTGGTCTGCCAGGACACTGGGGAAGTACAACTAAGGGACTTCATGAACATGTAAGTAGTTCTTGATTAGTAGCGGCTAGGTTGGTTACTGAAAGGAGATTCCACCTGAACATGAGGAAGAACTTTGCAACTGTGAAAAGGGCTGTTCAGCAGTGGAACTCTCTGCCTCAGAGTGTGATGGAGGCGTCTTCTTTGGAGGCTTTTAAGCAGAGCCTGGATGGCCATCTGTTGGGGGTGCTTTGAATGTGATTTTCCTGCTTCTTGGCAGAATGGCGTTGGACTGGATGGCCCACAGGGTCTCTTCCAACTCTCGGATTCTATGATTCTATGCTTAATCTTGGGAGATTTAAAGGGGATATTTGGGATTGTTGTTGTTGTTCATTTGTTCAGTCGTTTCTGACTCTTCGTGACCTCATGGACCAGTCCACGCCAGAGCTCCCTGTCAGCTGTCACCACCCCCAGTTCCTTCAAGGTCAAGCTAGTCACTTCAAGGATGCCATCCATCCATCTTGCCCTTGGCTGGCCCCTCTTCCTTTTTCCTTCCATTTTCCCCAGCATCATTGTCTTCTCTAAGCTTTCATGTCTTCTCATGATGTGGCCAAAGTACTTCATCTTGGCATCTGCTATCCTTCCCTCCAATGAGCAGTTGGGCTTTATTTCCTGAAGTATGGACTGGTTGCATCTTCTGGTGGTCCAAGGCACTCTCAGAACTTTCCTCCAGCACCACAGTTCAAAAGCATCTATCTTCCTTAATCCAGCCTTCCCTATCGTCCAATTCTCACATCCATAGGTTACTACGGGGAATACCATTGTTTTAAATATGCGGATCTTTCTTGCCAGTGTGATGACTCTTCTCTATTTTATCGAGATTGGTCCTTGCTCTCCTCCCAAGAAGTCAATGTCTCTTGATTTCCTGGCCACAGTCTGCATCTGCAGTAATCTTTGCACCTAGAAATACAAAGTCTGTCACGGCCTCCACATTTTCTCCCTCTATTTTCCAGTTGTCAATCATTCTTATTGCCATAATCTTGGTTTTTTTTATGTTTAGCTGCACCCCAGCTTTTGCACTTTCTTCTTTCACCACCTCAACTCCTCCTCGCTTTCGGTCATCAAGGTGGTGTCATCTACATATCTAAGGTTGTTAATGTTTCTTCCAGGGGACTTCATAAACATGTAATTGGTTCTTTATTAGTAGCTGCCAGGTTGGTAACTGAAAGGAGATTCTACCTGAACATGAGGAAGAACTTCCCATCTGTGAGAAGGGCTGTTCAGCAGTGGGACTCTCTGCCCCGGAGTGTGGTGGAGGCTCCTTCTTTGGAAGCTTTTAAACAGAGGCTGGATGGTCATCTGTTGAGAGTGCTTTGAATGTGATTTTCTTGCTTCTTGACAGAATGGGGTTGGACTGGATGTCCCACAAGGTCTCTTCCAACTCTATGATTCTATGCTTAATCTTGGGAAATTTAAAGGAGATATCTGGGATGGTCTGCAATAATAAAGCCTGCTTTGATTGCAGAAAAAGTAAAGAAAGAAAGTATTTGGAATCTAATTTTTATTACAGGTTAAGCATCCTGTTCCAGAATTCTTAAGCCCAAAATCTAAGATTGTTCATTTGAGTGGCTGAGATAGAGACACCTTTGCTTCCTGGTGGTACCGGATTTTGTTTCATACACAACACTATTAAAATATTGTATACAATATATATAGGTTAATTTCATGTTTAGACTTGGGTTCCATCTCCAAAGTCTCTTGTTATGTATGTATGTATGTATGTATGTATGTATGTATGTATGATGATGATGATACAATATGAGGATTTAAAGATTGAACTGCAAAGTCTCTGGCACAAGCCAGTAAAGGTGGTCCCAGTGGTGATTGGCACACTGGGTGCAGTGCCTAAAGACCTTGGCCTGCACTTAAACACAATCGCCGCTGACAAAATTTCCATCTGCCAGCTGCAAAAGGCCACCTTACTGGGATCTGCACGCATTATTTGCCGATACATCACACAGTCCTAGACACTTGGGAAGTGTCCGACGTGTGATCCAATACACAGCCAGCAGAGTGATCTTGTTTGCTGTGGACTCATCTTGTTGTGTTTCAAATAATATAATATTAATAACTTTATTCTTGTATCCCACCACCATCTCCCCAAAGGGACTCGGGGCAGCTTACACACAGCACAAGGTGCCCAAAAACAAAACATCATATAAAATACAGTTGAATAAAGCATACAGGCATATAAAACAACAAATTAAGACTCAATTAAGAACTGAGCCCATCAACCAATGGTGGGAAGCTTTGAAAACGTGGCCAGGCTGTAAACAGTAAGACAAGGGAATGGGATTAGTGCAGAGCTGTAACCATAGAAGGAGGGATAGGATGAAGTGCAAGGCTGCATAACTATTGCATAGAACAATATACAGAAATATAAATTTAGGCTCTAGTGGTTACATAGCAGTTTATGAACACTACCCTTATTCTGAATACTCACATGAGAATGGGAATTCTGTGGCCACAACCATCTTAAGAAGACTTCTTTATGTGTTGTTGAAGGCTTTCATGGCCGGAATCACTGGACTGCTGTGAGTTTTCCGGGCTGTATGGCCATGTTCCAGAAGCATTCTCTCCTGATGTTTTGCCCACATCTGTGGCAGGCATCCTCAGAGGTTGCAGGTCTGTTGGAAACCAGGCAAGTGGTATTTATAGTATATCTGTGGAATGCCCATGCTGGCCAATCATGCTGGCCAATGGCAACATTCACACACGGCTCAAACAGAAAAAAGTTCATTCCTCCACCCTGGACATGACACATATATAGAAACCTCACTTGCCTAGTTTCTAACATTTTACAATCTCTGAGGACGCGTGCCACAGATGTTTTGCCCACATCTGTTTGAGCCATGTGTGAATGTTGCCATTGGCAAGCATGATTAGCATTGAATAGCCTTGCAGCTTCAAAGCCTGGCTGCTTCCTGCCTGGGGAAATCCTTTGTTGGGAGGTGTTAGCTAGCACTGATTGTTTTCTGTCTGGAATTCCACTATGGGCATTCCACAGATATACTATAAACACCACTTGCCTGGTTTCCAACAGACCTGCAACCTCTGAGGATGCCTGCCATGGAGGTGGGCAAATTGTCAGGAGAGAATGCTTTTGGAACATGGCCATACAGCCCAGAAAACTCACAGCAACCCAGCTTTTTTATGAGTGCCAGTCCCCCATTCCCAGATCTCACAATGTCTTTCCATCGCTGAACAATGTTCTGGAAAAAGCAGAGAATTTATTTTTCAAGGAACTTGAGTTTTATAATTTAATGGCTTATTTTGGGGACCTCAGAATGGCCACAACGTTTTTTCAAAAGAGATGGCAGCCTTCCCTCCACTTACAGCTTCCCCAAAAGTGTATATAACTGATTCTGGGAAATTTGGGGAACACATCCTTCTGAAAATTGAGCTTTTATTCTTGGATGGCATGGAGATAGATTGGATGGCCCTTGTTGTCCTTTCCAACTCTAAAAATTCACATTGGCTCACCCCTGCTTCAGAGTTTTGGTTCCAGCGTAATTTTATTGATTTGATTTTCGGTATATTTTGTATTTCCTGGCATACTGTTAGAAGTCAAAGAAGGCATATCAATGGACCTAAACTGTTGTGACTGCTGAAGTTTCTCCTATCTCTCCGTTTCCCTTTAAAAATGATTTCCCCAATTGAATTTAATTAGGAATCTGATCTTAACTCCCAGCCCATCAATGAATAGCATCTGATTATATCTGAACTTTGATCCATTTTCAGTCTACAGCAGTGACGTGAATTTTTGAATGTTAAGTGGGGAGAGGAATTGCATTTCTCAGAATCCCACTAATGTCCTTCTTTTATTCGTGTTCTGTATTTCCTTAGGGAGCTCTGTTCTCCTCTGACTTTTTGACCAATTTGACAGAGGGATATGAACTATGGGGTTCCTCCTATACTGGAGGGTTTTAAACAGAAGCTGGTTGGCCATCTTTCAGGAGTGTTTGGATTGTCATGGAATTGGACTGGATGGCCCTTGGAGTCTCTTCCAAATCTGTGATCTCTGTTTTCTTTGTTTAGGGTAGCATTTCTCAACATGGGGTTTGGGACTCCTGGAGGGGTCATGAGGGGAGTTTCAGAGAGGTCACCAAAGACCATCAGAAAACACATATTTCTGATCATCTTAGGAACCCCTTTGGTAGAGAAGGCTGAAGATCTCTCAGCCTGTCTCTCTCTTCCTTTTTGGAAACAGATGGCAAATGCTTCTAGCAAAAGTCGTCCTCCTGCTTTTTGGATGTAGATCAGTGGTTCTCAACCTTCCTAATGCCGCGACCCCTTAGTAAAGGTCCTCATATTGTGGTGACCCCCAACCATAACGTTATTTTCGTTGGTACTTCTTTAATTTTGCTACTGTTATGAATCGTAATATAAATATCTAGTATGCAGGATGTATTTTCATTCACTGGACCAAATTTGGCAGAAATACCCGATACGCCCAAATTTGAATACTGGTGGGGTTGGAGGAGATTGATTTTGTCATTTGGGAATTTTAGAGTTGCTGGGATTTATAGTTCACCTAAAATCAAAGAGCCTTTTGAACTCCACCAATGATGGAATTGAATCAAACTTGGCACACAGAATTCCCATGGCCAAGAGAAATACTGGGAGAGTCTGGTGGACACTGACCTTGAGTTTTAGAGTTGTAGTTCACCTACATCCAGAGAACACTGTGGACTCAAACAGTGATGGATCTGGATCAAACTTGGCACAGATAATCAATATGCCCAAATGTGAACACTGTTAGAGTTTGGAGAAAATAGACTTTGCCATTTGGGAGTTGTAGTTGTTGGGATTCATAGATCACCCACAATGAAATAGCATTCTGAACCCCACTAATGATAGAATTGGACCAAACTTCCCACACAGAACACCCATGACAAAGAGAAAATACCATGTTTTCTGATGGTCTTTGGTGACCCCTCAGACACCCCCTCGTGACCCCCACAGAGGTCCCGGCCCCCAGGTTGAGAAACACTGATGTAGATGAACTACAACTCCAAAACTCAAGGTCAATGTCCACCAAACCCTTCCCAGTATTTTCTGTTGGTCATGGGAGTTCTGTGTGCCAAGACTGGTTCAATTCCTTTGTTGGTGGAATTCAGAATGCTCTTTGACTCCGAAATATCAAGGTCTATTTTCCCCAAACTCCACCATCCCATGAGCTTTATCTATTTAATATCAAAAGCATCACATACATAAGTATAAAAGTGAAAAAAATAGAGAAAACATAAGTGGTTAAATAATTTTTGACCAAAACCAGGTAACACCAACCAAATTGTCTGTGTTGTTCATTCGTTCAGTCACTTCCAACTCTTCGTGGCCTCATGAACCAGCTCACGTCAGAGCTCCCTGTCAGCCATCACCACCCCCAGCTCTTTCAAGGTCAAGCTGGTCACTTCAAGGATGCCATCCATCCATCTTGCCTCTTCCTTTTTCCTTCCATTTTCCCCAGCATCATTGTCTTCTCTAAGCTTTCCTGTCTTCTTATGATGTGTCCAAAATACTTCATCTTTGTCTCTAGTCTCCTTCCCTCCAGTGAGCAGTTGGGCTTTATTTCCTGAAGGATGGACTGGTTGGATCTTTTCACAGTCTAAGGCACTCTCAGAACTTTCCTCCAACACCACAATTCAAAAGCATCTACCTTCCTTCGCTCAGTCTTCCTTATGGTCCAACTCTCACATCCATAGGTGACTATGGGGAATACCATTGCTTCAGCTATGCAGATCTTTGTTGCCAGTGTGATGTCTCTACTCTTCACTATTTTATCGAGATTTTATTGAGATTGGTCATTGCTCTCCTCTCAAGAAATAAGCGTCTCCTGATTTCCTGGCTGCAGCCCCAGCAAATACAACTCTCAAATGTCAAGATCTATTTTCCCCAAACTCCACTAGTGTTCACATTTGGGCATATTGAGTATTTGTGCCAAGTTTGGTCCAGATCTATTATTGCTTGAGTGCTCTCTGCATGTAAGTGAACTACAACTTTCAAAGTCAATGCCCACCAAACCCTTCCAGTATTTTCTCTGGGTCATGGGAGTTCTGTATGCCAAGTTTGGTACAATTCCATCGTTGCTGGAGTTTAGAATGCTCTTTGATTGTAGGTGAACTATAAATCCTAGTAACTACATATTCCAAATAACATGATCAATCCCCCCAACAACCCCACCAGTATTCAAATTTGGCCATATTGGGTGTTTGTGTCAAATTTGGTCCAGTGAATGAAAATACATCCTGCTTATCAGATATTTACATTATGATTCATAACAGCAGCAAAATTACAGTTTTGAAGTAGCAACAAAAAAAATTATGGTTGGAGGTCATCACAACATGAGGAACTCTATTAAGGGGTCGTGGCATTTGGACAGTTGAGAAACTGGTTTAGGGGGATAGACATATTTCTAACATTATATATCTTTTCCAAATGCAAGCAATTTAATACCCCCTTTCTTTTTTATTGCTCTTGAGTTGGAAAGACTGTTGAGTGGTTTCTGAGAGCTAAAGTCCAAAAAAGTAACTTTTTCCAAACTATGGAAGTATCTACCATTTTCGTGGGGAGGATGTTATTTATTTATTTATTTATTTATTTAGCAGTTTTGTATACCAGTCTTCTCGCCTCTGTCGAGGGACTCGGGCGGGTTTCCAACAGTAATATCACAAACAGTCATTAAAAACATCATATTACATATTAAACTAAAACATTAAAATAGCAAAATGCAGTCAAATAATTACAATAGTCAGTCATCACAATAAAATCGTTGTTCGTCATTCGTCATCATCCATCATATCCCAGAATATTGACTCACTCGGCGAATGCCAATTTCCAAAGCCAAGTTTTCACCTGTTTTCTGAACGTCAAGATAGAAGGGGCAGTTCTGATCTCCAGTGGGAGAGAGTTCCAGAGCTGAGGGGCCACCACCGAGAAGCTCCTGTCCCTCATCCCCACCAGATGCACCTGTGAGGCCGGTGGGACCAAGAACAGGGCCCCTCCAGACGATCTTAACAATCTAGATGGTTCATAGGGGAGAATATGTTCGGACAGGTAAACAGGGCCGGAGTCGTTTAGGGCTTTATAGGTTAACACCAGCACTTTGAATTGTGCTCGGAAGCTGATTGGCAGCCAATGGAGCTGGCGCAACAGAGGAGTAGTATGCTCCTGTTAGTATTCTGGTTGCCGCTCGTTGGACTAGTTGGAGCTTCCTGGCAGTCTTCAGAGGCAACCCCACGTAGAGAGCGTTGCAGTAATCTAAACGGGATGTAACCAAAGCGTGGACCACCGTGGCCAAGTCAGATGTTGTAACTCAACATCTTTCCAAGCCATTCTTGTGTGAACTGGGGAGTGGGGCAAGAACTCAACCATCACTTCCAATTACTCAAATTGGCCCATGATTTGCCTAGATACAGCATGGTTTCAGTAAATTCGCCTCTTTTTCCATCTCGGTAACATAATTAGCAACAAGTGGTGCATATGTAGAAGAGAGAGCGAAAAGGCCAAGGATAGTACAAGTAATGTTTAAAAGGTTGCCTAATTTACCAGAGGAGAAATAGGTAGGAGGGGGTTAAAAATATGAAATTGCTAGAGTCTGCTTTGCTCAGTTCCAAACATTGGTAGAAGATTCAATGCCAAACCTTGATGGGCTCACAAAACAGCACTTTTTAATAACGAAGGGGGATAAGGAGAAAGAGAGAGACGGAGGGAGATCGTAGCTCTCAGAACTGGTCAGGAAACAAAGTAGAACGAAGCAGGAGGAAAGATTAATGGGCTGCCATGTTCACTGCTTACTCTGCTTTTTTCTTTAGGCCCTGATTATGTACCAGCGGATGGAGTATATTGCTGGAGAGTAAACAAAGCAAACTCGAGAAGATGAGATGACTTATCTGGTTGGTCACTGAGGTGAAAAATTACCATTTTAAAAGACTTAAATCCCCTCCCAAGGAGAAACTGTATTTTAAATATGCTTAAGTTCCTTTCCCTTTGCACTTATTCATCCCAAAATATTATACAAGATGTTTAACCTTTTCTGTCTTCGCTTTTGGGCAAAGAAGGCTAAAGACCTTGTAAAACTAGAACTCCCAGGATTCTATAGCATTTAGCCATGACTGTTAAATTGATGGATCCCCCAGTGACGCAATGGGTCAATGGGGGATCCATCAGTGATCCATCAGTGACGCAATGGGTTAAACCCCTGTGCCGACAGGACTGAAGACCGACAGGTCACAGGTTCGAATCCCTCTATCAACTCCAGATCTTCATGCGGGGACATGAGAGAAGCCTCCCAAAAGGATGATAAAAACATCAAATCATCCAGGTGTCCCCTGGGCAACATCCTTGCAGATGGCCAATTCTCTCACACCAGAAGCAACTTGCAGTTTCTCAAGTCACTCCTGACACAACAACAACAACAACAAAAACCAGAGATGTCACTGCCTTGGTCCTTTCATTATTGGCTGTCAGGTGGTGCAGTGTTGGCTATCCCACTGGAGCATTGGAGCATACCCAAATACCTGGGTGTGCTCCAATTACCCTGGACCATGCTCTGACCCACAAGAAGCACTGCTTGAATATCAAGCAAAAAGTGGGTGCTAGAAACAATATCATACGAAAGCTGACTGGCATAACCTGGGGTTCACAACCAGATATAGTGAAGACATCTGCCCTTGTGCTACTCTGCTGCTGAATATGCATGCCCAGTGTGGAACACATGTGACCACACTAAAACATGATGTGTCTCTTAATGAGATATGCCAAATTATCACAGGATGACTGTACCCCACACCACTGGAGAAATGATTACTGTTTAGCCGATATTGCACCACCTGACATCCTCCGGGAAATAGCAGCCAATAATGAAAGGACCAAGGCAGTGACATCTCTAGCCCACCCTCTGTTTGGATATAAGCCAGCATGCCAATGCCTTAAATCAAGAAATAGTTTTCTAAGATTTACAGATATACTTGCAGGAACACCTCAGCAAGCAAAAGTCCAAAAGTGGCAGGCTAAAACCCAGAACCTCAACCCATGGCTGATACCAGATGAGAGACTCCTTCCTGGGCACACAGAAGACTGGGTAACTTGGAAGGTGCTGAACAGACTGTGCTCTGGCACCACAAGATGCAGAGCCAACCTTTAAGAATGGGTCCACAAAGTGAAATCCATAGCATACGGGTACAGAGAAGAGCAAAGCAAAGACCACCTACAATAATGCAGCCTGAGCCCTGCCACATGAACAATGGAGGACCTTCTCACAACAACACCAGAGGCACTCCAAGTGGCCAGATTCTGCTCAAAGGACATTTAGTATAATGCTAGGTTTTTTAAATAGTGAAGAGTAGAGACATCACACTGGCAACAAAGATCCACATAGTTAAAACAATGGTATTCCGCATAGTAACCTATGGATGTAAGAGCTGGACCATAAGGAAGACTGAGTGAAGAAAGAGAGATGCTTTTGAACTGTGGTGTTGGAGGAAAATTCTGAGAGTGCCTTGGACAGCGAGAAGATCCAACCAGTCCATACTTCAGGAAATAACGCCCAACTGCTCATTGGAGGGAAGGATATTAGAGGTAAAGATGAAGTATTTTGGCCACGTCATGAGAAGACAGGAAAGCTTGGAAAAGATCATGATGCTGGGAAAAATGGAAGGAAAAATGAAGAGGGGCCACCAAGGGCAAGATGGATGGATGGTATCCTTGAAGTGATTGGCTTGACTCTGAAGGAGCTGGGGATGGTGACGGCCAACAGGGAGCTCTGGCGTGGGCTGGTCCATGAGGTCAGAGTTGAAAGCGACTGAACAAATAAACAACAACAAAAGGTTTTTAAACTTTGTGTTTTTAATATACACTACAACTGTATCCTCAGTTTGCTTCTGATACGATAAATAAATAAAATGGAAGTCAAGACTAAATGGAGCCATGGGTTCAAATTACAGGAAAGGAAATTCCACGTGGACATTAGGAAGAACTTCCCGACTATAAAAAGAGCCGTTCAGCAGTGGAACTCACTGCCTCTGAGTGTGGTGGAAGGTCCTTCATTAGAGGCTTTTAAACAGAGGTAGATGGCCAACTGTACAGGGTACTTTGATTGTGCATAGTCGAGGGTTGGACTAGATGACCTATGTGGTCTCTTCCAACTCTATGATTCTGTGATTTTATGATTCATTTGAATCTCAACTTTCAAAATACCAATTAACTTCTTGTGGACTTATTTCCATTTGGGGGTGGGGTTTGCTTTGCTATCTTCCAGAGCCACCAACACTCAAGACTTCTTAAGCTGAGTGTTGATGCTAAATTCGACTGTCTGGACTTTAACTTTGTTCATAAGGTGGGGACCTAGATAACCAGAAAGTGATGAGAGGGGCCTTGAAGGAGGTACACATTTAGCTCACAGCCATTGAAGACCCCTCCATCCCTCACTCTGAAGAGATAGTGGCAAGGAACCATCCTTGATTCTTCCCATCCTCCAATCCATCTGGTGTCCTTAACATAGGAGCAACTGTGCCTTCAGACTTCCAGCTTTGGGTGGATGTACTTAAAACATGACTGCTTCCTAAGCTTCTCTTTCCTCTTTTCAAGAGCAGCTTCAGAAAATGAAGAGCCTCGGTGACTTTGCTCCTACTGTTCCTTTCTCCTCGTTCCTCCCTTCAGTATAAATTCCGAAGGAGACCATGTGAAACACCCGTGTTAATTAGACCAAATGGCGCTCAGATCTGTTGCTTGTGTTCTGGGGAAAAGTTGACAGTTTCATGCGACTTTCTTTTGCTTTCGCTAATTAAGGAGAGCATGCCTAGGAATGGCAGGCACCTGCTGAGGACTTAATGAAGAAAGGGACCACAATGGAGACAGAAGAAAATTTGCATTGAAACTTCATAAGGATTATGTATTTGCATAGCACGGAGATGATTGCTGAGGGATTAAAGGTGCGAGTAAGGTTTTGGAGCAGGTTGATCAGAGTTTAGGAAGGTATCAGGCCTCTGCAATCAAACAGTTAATCTTCATTCAGTTTTATTTGATAGTCAAGGTCCGCCAACAAACCAGGGGCAAAAGCAGTGACCATTGTTTTTCCTTTTCAGAAATAAGGTCACAAAAATAACTGTACCTCCTTCAGGCATCATAAAATGTTGTTTCTTTCAGCAAACTATTGATTCTACAGTGTAGACCAGGTATGGGCTCTTTTCTCATGCCCTCCTCTCTCACACCATCCTGTCCTTCCTTCCTTCCTTCCTTCCTTCCTTCCTTCCTTCCTTCCTTCCTTCCTTCCTTCCCTTCCTCCTTTCAATCTTCCCTTCCTTCCTTACCTCACTCTTTCTCCTTCCCTCCTTCCTTCCCTTCCACCCTTTCGTCCATCCTTCCCTCTTTCCTCCTTCCTTCCCTCTCTCCCTCTTTCTCCTTCCTTCCCTTTTGTCTTTCCTTCCCTCCCTCTCCTTCCACCCTTCCTTCCTTCTTTCCTTCCTCCCTTCCCTCTTTCCTCCCTCTTTCCATATCTCCTTCCCTTCCTCCCCCCTTCCTTCCTTCCTTCCTTCCTTCCTTCCCTTTTGTCTTTCCTTCTTTCTCTCTTTCCTCCCTCCCTCCCTTTCTCTTCCACCCTTCTTCCCATAATTTTCTTTTTCCCTCCCTCCCTCCCTTCTCTTTTTCCTTCCTCCTTTCATCCTTCTCTTCCACCCTTTCATCCTTCTTTCTCTTTTGTCTTTCCTACCCTCACTCCCTCTCCTTCCACCCTTCCTGCCTCCCTTCCTCCCTTCCCTCTTTTCTCCTTCCTTCCATATCTCCTTCCTTCCCTTTTGTCTTTCCTTCCTTCTCTCTTTCCTCCCTCCCTCCCATACTCTTCCACCCTTCCTCCTTTAATTTTCTTTTTCCTCCCTTCCTTCCTTCTCTTTTTCCTTCCTCCTTCCATCCTTCTCTTCCACCCTTTCGTCCTTCCTTCCCTTTTGTCTTTCCTTCCCTCACTCTCCTTCCACCCTTTCTTCCTCCCTTCCCTCTTTCCTCCCTCCCTTCCTCTTTCCCATTCTTTTCCACCCTTCCTCCCATCATTTTCTCTTTCCCTCCCTCCCTCCCTCCTCTTTTTCCTTCCTCCTTTCCTCCTCAGGGATGTTTACCTGGGAGAAGAGATGGTTGAAAGGGAATGTAAGAACCATGTTGAACTCCCTCCCTCTCAGCCCACCCACCCCTCTCCAGACCACCATGCGGCCCCTGAGTTAGAAAGTTTGCCCATGCCTGATGTAGACAATGCCAGCTCTTCGGCACCAACCCCCAGAGTTGGACACAACTAGACTTAATGTCAGGGGAAAACCTTTACCCTAGCTGTTGAGTTGTCTCAAATGGTAAAATTAATGTGTGTTAGAAGGGATGAACTAATTAATGACTTTCTGAAATACTGGGAACCAGTAAATGTAATACTCTGTGGATATGGTTCCTAGTCATTCATATGATTATTGAGTTGGTTTAATAGGTCTTCAGCCTTCTCTGGCAAAGATCGTTGGTTTCTCACCACACTAGAACTGCAATGATTCCACAGCATTGAGCTATGATAGTTAAAGTGGTGTCAAACTACATTCATTCTATACTTGCTTCCTCAGTTTGAGGCCATAACCTGTAGCTTGGATGTCAGACTTCAAGTGACACTGAAAAAACGAGCGTGCTCCTAACCATGTGCTGAATATACCATATTTCTGTCATCATTGAATGACTACATTTAGAATCCAAAGCATAGTGCCTAAACACAACTGGACTCTGGTGTTCTCTCTCTCTCTCTCTCTCTCTCTCTCTCTCTCTCACACACACACACACACACACACACAATTTTTTTTATAGTAAATAGTTCTGATTAAAAGGCCTTGGATATTTTGTGGGCAGAACGTATTGAAAATAAATAAAGCTGATGTGTTAATGCTTCCTGGCAAGCAAATCATTAATGGGGTTGTGTGGGTGTGAGTGTTTGTTTGCAACAGGCAAGCATTCCGTGTCCTTCCTGCATTTCATTGACAGCTGGGAGAGTCAGAAGAAGGAAATAACAATATTTAGCATGCCTATAGGAGCTTAATGGAGAGATGTGATTACACAGGAATGGGTTGGCAGAAAATGTTGTGTTCTCTCCCTCAAGACAAGTCATTTTTTTCTGTCTCAGGACCGACGAGAAACTGCAAGTCACTTCTGGTGTGAGAGAATTGGCTGTCTGCAAGGATGTTGCCCAAAGAACACCCAGATGTTTTTTGATGTTTTACCATCCTTGTGAAAGGCTTCTGTCATCTCCCTGCATGAGGAGCTGGAGTTGACAGAGGGAGCTCATTGGCGATCTACCTGTTGTGGCTGAGCTAGTTTCTACGATGAGGATGATGGGATTCAGATTCCTGCTGAGATTCAGCTTCCTGGCTCTTTGTCTGTGCCTCAAATCCCTGGGCCTGCTTCTGAGGCTCCCACAGACAGTGCAGTGTCAACACACCCGTTCCCACCACCAGAAAGGAATTTGAACAAAGGAGATAGCGAGCAGGTGCCTTTCCACACTGATACTGAAAGTGTAGATAGTGACTTGACCCGGCAAGCTCGTCTTGATCTCTGGGTCAGGCGGAGTTCTCATCTGGCCAGCAAACAAGAAGCCAGCTCAGTGAAAGGTCGTCGCAATGCTTTTATGATGATGAGAGCATAATGTTTTCATGTTAGAAAGGTATGTAGGCCTCTTGCAAACCCCGAGAAAGCGTCAGTTCAACGTAACTTACTAGCCTGAAAGCTTCATGGAATAACCTTAGCCTGGAAAGCAGTACACTTGGGATTTCTTGCATTGTGATTCATGGGGCAATTATTTCATTGCTTGTACCTGGGACTCTGGTTTGAACTTTGCCAATAGGACTACGTTGTCTGGATGCCCGACCACCATCTCCCAAAGCAGCTGCTCTATTCCGAACTCAAGAACGGAAAACGGAATGTTGCTGGACAGGAAAAGAGATTTAAAGATGGGCTCCATGCCAATCTTAAAAACTCCGGCATAGACACTGAGAACTGGGAAGCCCTGGCCCTTGACCGCTCCAGCTGGAGGTCAGCTGTGACCAGCAGTGCTGCAGAATTTGAAGAGGCATGAATGGAGGGCGAAAGGGAGAAGCATGCCAAGAGGAAGGTGCATCAAGCCAACCCCAATCGAGACCGCCTTCCACCTGGAAACCAATGCCCTCACTGCGGAAAAAGATTCAGAGCAAGAATAGGACTCCACAACCACATACGGACCCACAAGAATACTGGAAGACAATCCTCCTCGGAAAATGAGGGATCATCTAAGTAAGTAAGTAAGTAAGTAAGTAATTCTAAACCCTAACTGCGAAACAACTTCCCCATCTTGCCCCAGCAGCCTTTGCAGTGCTGCCCTGGGCCTCCGTGGCTGCCAGGGCAAGATAAGGAAGCCGGCCCTGGCCGATCCAGGGGCAGGGTGGGGCCTGCCACCGGTTGGCCAGCTGGCCAAGTAGCAAGAGACTTCCCACCACACAGGAGGCTTCTGGGAAGAAGAAGCCCCCTACAAGCAGCATGGCTGGCAGGAGGGTGGCCACCGCCGCAACAGCCCTTGCCCGGTAAGTCGGGCAGGCATTTCATATATATATATATATATATATATATATATATATATATATATATAGGCCCTACATCACGGTTTTTCACTTATCGCGGCTGGTCCTGGAACATAACCCCATGATAATTGAGGGAACACTGTACTCACTTCTCCTTCCATGTCACTTGCTGGAAAGAAGGGAGCAGGTATGTCATCCTGCAATGCCTTATTCGCCAGCAGCACACCATTCCAGCACTTGGATGGTGATCTTAAAAGTTGGGTTTCAGAGTATTTGTTGCAATGATGCTATGATGACAGATGGCCCAAAGCAGTTACAAGATCGTAAGTCTAGCTCGTGACATCAAATCTGCCTAACAACCATCTAACAGATATTATCTCTACCCCTGCTGTGAAATCTATTTGCTTTTGTGTGTTCGTATTCATTGTTGTTGTTGTTCATTCGTTCAGTCATCTCCGACTCTTCGTGACCTCATGGACCAGCCCAAGCCAGAGCTCCCTGTCGGCCGTCACCACCCCCAGCTCCTTCAAGGTCAGTCCAGTCACTTCAAGAATGCCATCCATCCATCTTGCCCTTGGTCGGCCCCTCTTCCTTTTACCTTCCGCTTTCCCCAGCATAATTGTCTTCTCTAGGCTTTGCTGTCTCCTCATGATGTGGCCAAAGTACTTCAACTTTGTCTCTAGTATCCTTCCCTCCAGTGAGCAGTTGGGCTTTATTTCCCGGAGGATGGACTGGTTGGATCTTCTCACGGTGCAAGGCACTCTCAGAACTTTCCTCCAACACCACAGCTCAAAAGCATCGATCTTCCTTCGCTCAGCCTTCCCTAAGGTCCAGCTCTCACCCCTAAGGTCCAGCTCTCACAAAGTCCAGCTCTGTCATATTCGTAGTGTGTGTTTTTTATTGTCCAACAGCACCTGTCATGATACTGTAAGGCATTGGCTTCAAGGTAGAGAAGTGGATCTTGCAAAGCGACTGCTGAGCCAACACAACTGTGGTTGAAAAACTTGAAAGCAGGGCAGAGCATCCCAATGTCAGACCAATAGCCAGGACAAATGTTCCAGCTGTCCAACAGATGAGCCAGCTTTGATTCCTTTTAATCAGTCCCTTAGCTTCCTTCCGTCACGAACGAACTCTGGAGTTTACTGGCCCCAAACAAGGCTTTTCTCTTGATTTCCTGGCATGTGTTCATTTCCTGTAGACTTAGCTGACAGTTACATTAAAGGGCCTGGAAGTAGAGAAAAAAATAACCGTAGCAGAACTAAAGCAATTATTGTAATGCAGTCTTAACAGGGGCTATAATGAGACAGAATTAAAAATGTGCCAGCATCATCGCAAACGGCCGTTCCCGATGACCTTCCAGAGGCACTTGGCTCGGAAACGACAGCCAGTCGGGCAGTCAAGCGGTCCTTCTGACAACACGGAGCAAATCCACGGAGACCCGTCTGTGTACCGCAGCCTCATTTGGACAAGGCTGGGCCTGGCAATTTGCAAAACAAAGGCCGGCAACTCAATTTCATCTGTGGGAAAAGTTTCGATCCTGATGCAGAGCTGAAAGCAGTCACCGAGACCAACTTAGTAAAGTCAGATCACAAGACTGGTCCGAAATAATTCCCTTCCCTTTTGCCTTAAGAAAGTTATTTTCTGGGCAACATCTTCCAGTGTCCCATGAGCCATCCTAAGCAGAGGGATTCTGGGAGTTTGGGTCAAATTGTTAATCTTTTCAAGCTCTTCCCCAGTATTGCTACATTTGGAAATTTCAGGGAGTAGTAATTTTGGGGATGGGAGAGTATGAGTGGAGGAATAGCCTGAATCAGGGCTATTCTAAGGTTATTCTTTCCTTAGAATCATAGAATCAAAGAGTTGGAAGAGACCTCATGGGCCATCCAGTCCAACCCCCTGCCAAGAAGCAGGAATATTGCATTCAAATCACCCCTGACAGATGGCCATCCAGCCTCTGTTTAAAAGCTTCCAAAGAAGGAGCCTCCACCACACTCCAGGGCAGAGAGTTCCACTGCTGAATGGCTCTCACAGTCAGGAAGTTCTTCCTCATGTTCAGATGGAATCTCCTCTCTTGTAGTTTGAAGCCATTGTTCTGCGTCCTAGTCTCCAAGGAAGCAGAAAACAAGCTTGCTCCCTCCTCCTCCCTGTGGCTTCCTCTCACATATTTATACCTGGCTATCATATCTCCTCTCAGCCTTCTCTTCTTCAGGCTAAACATGCCTAGCTCCTTAAGCTGCTCCTCATAGGGCTTGTTCTCCAAACCCTTGATCATTTTAGTCACCCTCCTCTGGATGAGAAAACAGAAGGCAAGTACCAAGGGGATGATTCTGCACAATCTACTTGGTATGGTCGGTTATTTTGCAATACATCATGGAAAGTGGCAGAGACAGCCTCACCAAGGCATTGACACAATACAGTTTCACATGTTTCTGCTACATGTCCAGAAGATGATCAAAATGGCCAAAGATCTGGAAACTATGAATCCCTATGAGGAGTGCCTTCTGGAGCTCGAGGTGCTTAGCTCAGTGAAGAGAAGGTGATGAGGGGATGTGAGAGCCATGTTTAAATACTTGAAAAGTGAACAAGTTGAAGATGGAGCAACTTGTTTTCTGCTGCTCCAGAGAATAGGACACAGAGAAATGCAGAAAGCAACTGAAAGTACATAGAGAGAACAACCATAGGAGTTGGGAGGAGATTCCTCTGTATGTCAGAGCTTAGAAAAATTACTTATTTCTTAGGCAATCCCTCTTAGCTCAAGGTTGATGATCCTCCAAGTCTGGTGTCTTGGCGGTGGGTTCGTAGATGGCTGCGGAGCTCTATCCTTGATCTGCATGTTCTCCTGCAGTGAAGATGGGTGGGAGGCAGTCCCAGTAAGGGTTAGCTTGATGCGCCTTCCTCTTAGCACATTTCTCCCTTTCGCCCTCCATTCGTGCCTCTTCAAATTCTGCAGCACTGTTAATCACAGCTGACTTCCAGTTAAAGCACTCAAAGGCTAGATCTTCCCAGTTCTCTCTGTATATGCCAAGATTTTTAAGGTTGGCTTTCCTGACCACTAACATTACATCTCCCATTCTTGAGTTGGGAGTAGAGTAGCTACTTTGGGACATAGTGATTGGGCATTCGGGCAATGTGACCAGTCCAGTGTGGCTGATGGTGGAGGACCATCGCTTCAGTGCTGGTGGTCTTTGCTTCTTCCAGCATGCTGACATTTGCCTGCCTGTCTTCTCAAGAAATTTGCAGGATTTTTTTGGAGGCAACGCTGATGGAATTGTTCCAGGAGTTGAGTGTGATGTCTGTAGACAGTCCACGTTTCACAGGTGTATAGCAGGGTTTGGAGGACAATAGCTTTATAAACAAGCACCTTGGTCTCCCTTTCCATCTGAACATTAGGAAGAACTACCTGACTGTGAGAACCGTTCAGCAGTGGAACTCTCTGCCCCGGAGTGTGGTGGAGGCTCCTTCTTTGGAAGCTTTTAAGCAGAGGCCGGATGGCCATTTGTCAGGGGTGATTTGAATGCAATATCCCTGCTTCTTGGCAGAATGGGGTTGGACTGGATGGCCCATGAGGTCTCTTCCAACTCTTTGATTCTATTCTATGATTCTATGGATTACATTACTTATTTAAAAAACTCTACAGGTCCCATCATACCCTGTATCCATATCCACTGTTAGTGCTTGGGAGATGCAGGCATCTAGCTCAGACCTTCCCCAGCAGATTGAGTAAAAGGCTACATCAAGGCATCAGGAGGAGCCCAGCTATGAAATGTTGTTCCCCAAATACTGCCTGAGGACCGGGCATAGGCTGAACAGAGTGTTGATGATCCCATTTAGACTGCCATATAATGCAGTTTGAAACAGCATTGTCTGTCATGTAGACTTCTATAATGCAGTTAAATTGTGTTATATGAGTCTACATTGAGAATTTAATGTGGTTCTGAACTGTTCCAAACTGCATTAAATAGCAGCCTATATTAGGTTACTTTTCCAAGCCAAATTGCTGAATAGAACATCAGTTTTCTTGAGGGCTTGTCTCTTGCAAATGTGTATTGTGTATTGGATTGTGTGTTGACACAGCTATCATGACTCCCTAGGATTCTGTCTTTGATTTACAGGTTTCTGGACCCTGGATGGTATTGACACTGGATACCCCTTTTCAACTTTGGCACCTTGGATTTTTGTTCTATGATGACAGCAGGCTATTGGACTAGATAGCCTTTGTAGTCCTTTCCAACTCTTACGTTTCCCCGATTCTAAGGCAGGGAAGAGAAACATGTGATCCTGGAGCCAAATATGCCCCAAAGTGTGTTTTCATTTCCCTGCCCGACTCCATGTCAAGTCATCCAAGGAAGAGGGACTCAAGATAGTACGTATAAAGCATGACAGGAAAAAATTTACTCTACATTGATTATTTAGCTGTGTACAGTTTGCAGACAGCTGTTGATGTGCGATTTGCTTTGGGATACACGACTTAATTGGATTAGTGATGCATTTTAAAGCCAAAGACCTCTCTTATTATTGTGATTCTATAATTTAGCAAAGGTTTACAATTGTCTTCTCTCCTTCCCAAAACAAATCATTTTCAGGTAAGTGGAAAGAAACCTGTCAATTGACTCAAAGCAAGGAAACTAAATTATAGGACCTTGAATAGGTTGTGATAAGAGCTGGAAGAAACTCAAGCCAAAAACCTCTCTTCAAGGTGAAACTGCGACAGCAATGTAAGCCAGTCCAAGGATGCTCTATACTCCAAAATGAATGCAGTTTGATCCCACCTGAGCTTTCATGGCTTGATGGTATGGCATCCTGGGAGTTGTAGTTTGGTGAGGTACCCACACTCTTTGGCAGAGGAGGCTAAAGACCTGGTAAAACTACAGTTCCCAAACTTTCATACAAGATGACATACAGGACTTGAGAAGCTAAATACGCTTATGGAAAGGATGTTATGCGTAGCATGACAGATACAGTGTCGGGCCATTGCCAGGATTTTGGTTCGGAGGGGGGGGGGGGCTGAGTCTGAGCGAAAGAGGATCTACCCAAGCAAAACTTTTGTATCGTTATCCTAATACCCCCATGCATATGGGATATATTGAGCATGGTGATCAGATCATGATATGAATAAACATAACAGTTTAAATAATAAATGTAATTTATTTACTTTCATTAACAAAATGTTTAGAATACTTTTTGACTTATTTTTTACTTTACAGCAACAGTCTTCTTTTCTTCTCCCCAGCCATTTTGTCAATTACTTTTTCTGGTTTGATAGTGATGTCCCAATGGATGGAAATCATTGCTAGTCCACCAAGTCTCTGGCCTGTCATTATACTTCTAGAGACACTTTTCACTCCCTTCATGGTTGAAAACAATCTTTTCACACTGCATGTCATTACTGGTAGAGTAGCTAACACAGTCAAAAGGAAATTTATTGACCAATAGTAGGTTTTGACACACAATTCCAACACTTTAAGTACCTTAGTATCTTTCTTAATTGATGGTGTAATATTATACCACATTATGTACTCACCCTTGACAGAAGCAAGTGCTGCATCATTATTGAAGTATTCTGACAGTTGTTCCATATGGTGAACTTTGTCTAGACCTGAAAACCCAGGGAGGAGAACCTGAAAACTGGTTAAAATGTCTTCATTTGACATGAACCTTTCAGTAAAGTTCTGTATTGAGTGAATTGACACATGGTATGAACACCGCAACTCTGAAATAATCTTCTACAGAATTAGTCCCTGGATTTGCCCGATGCACCTGTCTTGAACTTTGCCTTGGAATAGTCAAGTCGCTTTGAAATAGAGTGCACCGAAGGCCCAGGCGCGGACAAGGACACCACCGTGCCAAGTACCAGTAAGGCCTTAGAATCATAGAATCAAAGAGTTGGAAGAGACCTCATGGGCCATCCAGTCCAACCCCCTGCCAAGAAGCAGGAATGTTGCATTCAAATCACCCCTGACAGATGGCCATCCAGCCTCTGTTCCAAAGCTTCCAAAGAAGGAGCCTCCACCACACTCCGGGGCAGAGAGTTCCACTGCTGAACGGCTCTCACAGTCAGGCAGTTCTTCCTAATGTTCAGATGGAATCTCCTTAGTTGTAGTTTGAAGCCATTGTTTCGTGTCCTAGTCTCTAGGGAAGCAGAAAACAAGCTTGTTCCCTCCTCCCTGTGGCTTCCTCTCACATATTTATTCATGGCCCTCATCATATCTCCTCTCAGCCTTCTCTTCTTCAGGCTAAACATGCCCAGCTCCTTAAGCCGCTCCTCATAGGGCTTGTTCTCTAGACCCTTGATCATTTTAGTCGCCCTCCTCTGGACACATTCCAGCTTGTCAATATCTCTCTTTAATTGTGGTTCCCAGAATTGAAGACAATATTCCAGGTGTGGTCTAACCAAAGCAGAATAAAGGGGTAGCATGACTTCCCTGGACCTAGACACTATGCTCCTATTGATGCAGGCCAAAATCCCATGGCTTGATGGTACAGCATCCTGGGAGTTGTAGTTTGTTGAGATACCCACACTCTTTGGCAGAGAAGGCTAAAGACCTTGTGAAACCACAATTCCCAAGCTTTCATACAGGATCACATACAAGGCTTTAGAAGCAAAAGAATACATTTATGGAAGGGTTGATATGCTTAGCATACCACATCACAACATGGTAGATCCAGCTTTCACAAGCATACAAGAAATGGAAAATGCAGTGGGATGCACCATCCTAACTTTTGCATTCAATGCTGTATCTTGACGATTCAGGAGCTTGTCTCGTTCCTTCGCAGTTGCCCTTCCAAGTCCTTGTTTCCTTGTGAATTTTCGACTGCAGTCGCCCTTTTGATTAATCGTGCCCTAGCCCCTGACAGTCGCACATGAATGTAGACAATGCTTCAGACAAAAGAGAGCCTCCTTAACATTTACTTAGTAGATTAATTCCTCCTCTCAGCACTCATTTATTTGATGTGAGGTTTTGCAAAAAAAGCAGTACAGAAAGTTCATGCAAGTTAATCCCCAAAGACAGGCAAAGCCTGTAAAGCCATACATTTTAGAAGGGGCGGTGGGTGGGTGCAAAGCTACGCTGCTCAAAGCTTAGCTATTCTTCCAGCATGTTGCGAAAAGCCTTTGTTAACCTTCACGTTATATTTTATTTTTAAGTGGATAATTTAAAGGATGAATCCCTGCGGAGTTTCTTTTTTATTAAAAAAATAAAGATTTACAGCAAAATCAAAGGAATCTAAAAGATGGCCAAGAGAATTTGCAAAAGCCAATGCAGAGTATTTGACAAATGTACACAGACATAGATGCGGGCAATCAAAGAGACAGACATACTTCCATTGATGGAAAGCCAGAAAAAGTGGTTTATATTGAGTTCATGCCAATGCATTCCATTCCTACAGTTCTTGTTGCATCACAAAGCTTCTGCTAGCTTGGAAAAGGGTGGTTTGTGATTTATCTGGACACAAACTCTATGGTCATTGATGCATTATGTAGAGTTGTTAGTAGGTAACTTTTCTGGGTCTGACATACAGTACACCCCTCCCCACCCCATCTTGCTCTTTCCAGGTGTATTTAGTATAGAATGTTTGTATATTAGAAGTTGCAGGTGCACAGCTTAGGAGCGATCCAGGACTCATAGCTGAGCCTGGAACCCTAGATCTCGGCGGTGGCCAGAAGAGCTTTTGTACAATTAAGCCTTGTGTGCCAGCTGCATCCATACTTTGGAAGTCTGATCTGGCCACAGAGGTCCACACCCTTGTTACATCCCAAATAGATTACTGCAACACACTCTACATGGGGTTGCCTTTGAAGACTGTTCGGAAACTCCAATTAGTCCAATGGGCGGCAGCTAGATTGCTCACTGGAGCATCATACAGGAAGCATACCACACCCCTGTTATGTCAGCTCCACTGGCTGCCGATCCAGTTCTGAGCACAATTCAAAGTGCTGATTTTGATCTATAAAACCTTATATGGTTCCAGCCCTTTGTACCTGTCCAAATGTATCTCCTTCTATGTTCCACCTCTAAGTTTAAGATCTTCTGGAGAGGCCCTGCTCTTGGCCCCGCCTCTGTCACAAACACACTTGGTGGGGACGAGGAACAGGGCCTTCTTGGTGGTGGCCCCCCACATGTGGAATTCACTCCTTGGGGAAATTAGGTCATCTTCATCCCTCCTCTCTTTCAGAAAGAAGTTGAAAATCTGGATTTGGGATCAGGTCTTCAGGTAACTATGCTGACAAGGACAATGACAATAACAACAGTTGTTGTGGTCATGGACTATGGGCAAGCTTGATGGAGTCTCCGATCATAGAATTCATCCAGATAAGGCCATAAGGCTGCTATATTTTAGCATAGTTTTAATTGAATTGATGTAATGTTTTTAATTGTATGCAATTATTGGTTTTATTACGTATTTTATTATGTATTTTATTATGTACACACGGAGGCATCAAATCATGCTGGCTGGAAGCAGCCCTGAGCCCCCCCCCCCCCCCCAAGGGGTTGAGAAGGGCGGGGTACAAATAATGGAAATAAGTAAATAAATAAATTATATGTCACCTAGACAGGGTGGGGACAATGGAAATTGTAGTAATGTTATCTGAAAACCCAGACACAAATGTGGCTTGGGTGGATGATCTTCCAGTGCCCCTGCCTGAGATCAGATGCAGGAAGTCCCTGCTGGGAAACCTGGTTTGGTTCTTCTCCTTTTCATAATGCACCTCAATGGGCACAGATCACCAGTAGGACTTCCTTATCAGCTAGCCTTCAGTGCTGAGAACAATCACCCAGAATATCAACTCATTGCCATAGACAAGTTTCCCACTGTCCCATTTAGGGAGACCAAGAAATACCATCACCTGAGGGCCATTTCACCCAGATAACCCATCAGAGACCATCATCATTGACCACCACCCATTTCCTTGCCTGGAAAGCCTTTGCCAGCAAAGAGGACAAACACCAGCAAAGCACAATTTCAGGTTTTATCCAATAACGCTTTATTAAAGTTCCCACCATACTCAACCTATGAATCACAGCTGTAAAATATGACAGCAATTAATATACATCAAACCAATGAGAAAACAGATTGTAACTTTGAGCCAATCAGAACAAAGTCTACTGTTCTTGAAAGTCTGTCAAATACCAATGGCAGTGAATGGAAGGCATCAGATCTGAGATTCTCTCTTTCTTCTGGCATCCTTCTGAAGCCAAAATGGAGCTGCATGTCAAGGAGTGGGAGGAGGATCTGATACTTGGCGTGCCCCGCTACAATGTCAGCCAGATGAAGAAACACAGACCAGGTTGAAGGCAAAGGAACAGAGGTTTATTTACTTTGAGGCCTGAAAGGATGTCTGATACAGAGTATCTGCTCAAAAGGAATAAGAAAGAACCATACAATACAGTGGAAGACACTTTATCCCCTTTGACAGCAATTCAAATTACCTGCACCCTCCCCTGATTGGCTGGAAATTGGCCCACTTTTGATTTGGGTCCTTATTGACTGGGGAATCCTCATGATTTCAGAAGAGGATGGAGTCTCCTCTATTGTGGAGAAATTAATCTTGATATGTGTAAACTAGATTAACAAGGCAAGGAGGTTTGCATTGCCACCCAATCACTGTTTGCTACGGTCACTTATAAGATAACACAAAAGTACAAATACTCACAGTTCTTGTGGGTTTTTTCGGGCTATATGGCCATGTTCTAGAGGCATTTCTCCTGACGTTTCGCCTGCATCTATGGCAGGCTTCCTCAGAGGTCTGCTGGAGCTGGGAAAAAAGGGGTTTATATATCTGTGGACTGACCAAGGTGAGACAAAAAGGCTTTTGTAAGTTGGGCTAGGTGTGAATCTTTTCAACTGACCACCTTGATTAGCATACAATGGGCTGACTGTGCCTGGAGCAAACTCTTAATGAAAGGTGATTAGATGTCCCTGCCTGTTTTTCTCTCTGCTGTTTTAATTTTAGAATTTTTTAATACTGGTAGCCAGATTTTGTTCATTTTCATGGTTTCTTCCTTTCTGTTGAAATTGTCCACATGTTTGTGGATTTCAATGGCTTCTCTGTGTAGTCTGACATGGTGGTTGTGAGAGTGGTCCAGCATTTTTGTGTTCTCAAATAAAATGCTGTGTCCAGGTTGGTTCATCAGGTGCTCTGCTATGGCTGATTTCTCTGGTTGGAGTAGTCTGCAGTGCCTTTCATGTTCCTTGATGCGTGTCTGGGCGCTGCGTTTGGTGGTCCCTATGTAGACTTGTCCACAGCTGCATGGTATACGGTAGACTCCTGCAGAGGTGAGAGGATCCCTCTTGTCCTTTGCTGAACGTAGCATTTGTTGGATTTTCTTGGTGGGTTTGTAGATTGTTTGTATGTTGTGTTTCCTCATCAGCTTTCCTATGCGATCAGTGGTTCCCTTGATGTATGGCAGGAACACTTTTCCTCTGGGTGGATCTTCATCTTTACTCTTGTGGCTTGTTCTTGGTCTTTCAGCTCTTCTGATGTCTGAGGTGGAATATCCATTGGCCTGTAGAGCCCAGTTGAGGTGGTTCAGTTCATCTTGGAGGAGATGGGGTTCACAGATTCTTTTTGCACGGTCTGCCAAGGCTTTAATGGTGCTTCTTTTTTGACTTGGGTGATGGTTGGAGTTTTTATGTAGATATCTATCTGTGTGTGTGGGTACAAATACTCAACTTTTCGCATTTCAACTTCATCTCATCCTCTGATTCTAATCACCCATCTATTCCAGGGTCTGTCAAAACTAGTTCTCCCCAAAGGTAAGGACTCTGGGACTATTGGTGACTTCCTCATCAATAAGATTCTAAATTCATTCTGGGTTTTAGTCTGAACTTCAATGGAGCTACTCTTTGTGCTGGACTTATCCTTCAAAATAGGCTCAGCATGTTGAATATCAGCTTTACAGTTTATTCTACAAACTATAGGAGGTTAGCCACCCCATGGGCATAACATCTAGATTGTCATACCCATGTTTGGAATCTACATGGCAATCAAGCATTTTGGAAGCCAAATCTCCCAGTACGAGAGATGGTGTGCTGAGCATGCTAGACCACAAATTGGAAGATACACATTCTAGTGCTCATTGGACCATGAAACCCCTTGAGTGGGCTTGAACTAGGTCTCACCACTCTGCCTAATGTACTTCACTGAATTGTTATTGTGGGTCACTCCATGGCTTTAGGGTAGTGAATCCATCCTGGGTTTTCTAGGAGCTACGTTAGGCTTTATAGGAGGTAGCTAAGATGCTGAAAACAGATAAGCGAGAGGGTCTAGCACCAAAGACTTGAAAGAACTTCATTGAGCCCAGAATGATGATGTTGATTGCTTTCAAGTAATTTTCTATTTATGGGGATCCTAAGGAAATCTACTATAGCATTTCTTGGTAAGATTGTTCAAGGGGTATGGGGGAGAGTTTGCCATTGCTTTCCTGAGTGTGACCTGTTCAAAGTCAACCAGTGGATTTCCATGCCTGATCAGGGATTTGAATCTTGGTCTCACGGAACCCTATTCCAGCACTGAAAACCAGGACACCACACTGAATCCCAACATAGCTCCTATAAATCTCACCAATCAGCTCTTGTTGTGGAGATATAAATGAGAAAAAGGGCCTTCGGAAAATGGTGGAACATCAATATAACACGAAGAGTCTGGTTATTTCCAACTTACTTTAGATTTTCTCATGGAAGGCTATGCCAGGTGCGGTCACCTGTTTGATTTCTTCTCCCAGACTAATTCGAATGTGAAATTAATTTTGATTACTTAAATGGCTTTTGCCAGATTCTGGGACAAGACAAGTGAAAAGAAGTGGGAGATATGCAGCCTGGGCTCATCTGGTGCATTTTTTTTTCAGTACAAAAGTCCTTTGACTCTTTCTCCCCGCGCCGCCTCTAATGTTGTGGTTCTCTGCATCTCCCAAAAATAGCCTCCCATCCCAATTTCAACCTGTCATATTCATTACATCACAGCTGCCTGCGGAGTGCACTTATCACCGGCAATCTACTCCGTTACACTTGTGATTAAAACTGATTGCTAGTTTGAGGCTGACTGCTCAGCTTGGGAAATTGGGGATGTCTTTATAACTCAAGACAGCAGATCAAAAGGCCCTTGATTAATGTTGCAAAGATGAGGAGAGACGAAAGACCACCGATAGTCACCCAGAGAAGCCATACTTCCTCCCAAAAGGAGCACATGCAAAGTTTCTGGGTAGGTTCAAATGCAGGGTCATGCAGAGGGACAAGGTCCTCTCAAGGCTGGTTAGGAGAAGCAGCAAGGGCAAAACATTTGGCTAAGACAGACCCTAATCCATGTTGGCACTGAATTATTTTTGTGATGGTTTTGCTACACCACCCTTTGATTGGATACTAACTTTGTGCAGTCTTGGGTAGTCAGTACTCCATGTTTGCTGAGGTTAGTCACAGGATCCATGTAAAAATCATTTTTTTTTCTAAAACTGCTTTTTTATCGGTGAGAATACTTCTCTAGGAATATCTATGTCCTCCAGCATGACTTACTATGATGAAGTTCCAATAGATGTAGATCATAGAATTGAACTGAGGGAATCTCTAGAACCTCCCGCAAAAAATCTTAGAGGTTCTGTGATAAAATATTTTAATCAAATCTTCAAATAATTAGATCTACCAAAGGCAGACCCACAAATGTGGAAATCCAATAGGTCTGTGTTGGGGCTCAGAAGCAAGATGCTGGGGGTTTCTCGGAGGATGAGGGGGATGATGGGTTTCCCACTGAGGAGTCTGTGTGTAATCAGAGTGAAATGCAGGCCTTAGCGCAGAGAGAAGTGTTGCAGTTGCAGATGAGACAGAAGATGTTTGGGATTCCAATATTCACTCCTTAGCAACTGGGGAAAAGTCAGTTTCTCGTGAGCAGAAAATGGGAGTTTTCCTGTGATATGAGATTAGACCTCCAGATAGAGGGAGTGAAGGACAGATTAATTAGACTTTCAGAAAGACTCTGTGAGAAGTCCTTGAAACTCAGATATCAAAGGCATGACTTCATGGCTTCTTGGTCAGGCCCGAACTTAAATTAAGTGATGTTTACTTGGTGTCTCCAGAGCAGACAACATTGCCATAGAGTCAAGTTCCTGTTTCAGCTCTCATGCACATGATTCAAGTCTCCTGTGTTTGCCTATGTTCCTGTGAGAGTTTTACCTTGGGAAAGTTCCTGTTTTCATACTTATGGATTTGCCTATGATCTTGACTTGCTGTATTCCATGTATCTTGCTATTCAGGACTACTGATCTTTGTATATATGAACTACTGCTATTTTATAGCCCCTTTTCTACTGCTTTTTAAGGAAATGTTCATTTTTCTCTTTTGTACATGCTTTTGTAAATAAACTGCTGTAGTTAGGTACTCCTGGACTCTAATGTGGTGCTGGGTGAAAAGGTGTCCCAAGGCTAGAGTGCAACAGCCTGCTTTTTGTCCCATTGTGCCACAGTGTGTCAGATCCCCCCCACACCCCTCTCCAAGTTGGTTCTGCAGTTTCAACTTTTGAAATCTATCACTTACCTTGGTCTTTTTCTCCACGTTACTCCTTCGTGGATGTGTCCAGTTTCGAGCCCTACAGTTCAGGAGAGATATTTACAAGGGCGACCAGAATGGTCAAAGGTCCAGAAACTATGCATCCCATGGGGAGTGGCTTAGGGAGCTTGGTCTGTTTAAGCTGGAAAAGTGAAGGTGAAGAGGGAACATGAGAGCCATATTTAAATATTTGAAAGGATATACAATGAAGATGGAGCTAGCTTGTTTGCTGCTTTTACTGAAAGTGGGACATGGATTATTTCAAACTACAGGAAAACATGTATTGTCGAAGGCTTTCATGGCTGGAATCACTAGGTTCTTGTGGGTTTTTTCGGGCTATAGGGCCATGTTCTAGAGGCATTTCTCCTGACGTTTCGCCTGCATCTATGGCAAGCATCCTCACTACCTCTGAGGATGCTTGCCATAGATGCAGGCGAAATGTCAGGAGAAATGCCTCTAGAACATGGCCCTATAGCCCGAAAAAACCCACAAGAACCTACAGGAAAACAAATTGGATCAGAATATTAGAAAGAACTTCCTGATCAGGCCTGTTCTACTATGGCAAATACAAGCTGTTCAATATTGGAATATGCTGCCTGGGAGTGTTGTGGAGTCTCCTCCTCTGGAGGCTTTCAAATAGAAACTGGATGTCCATCTCTCAGGAGGACTTTGATTATGGATTCCTACAAGGCAGACTGGATGGCCCTTGGGATCTCTCCCAAGTCTATGATTCTATGAAATACAACAATATGTTTAAAATTAAAAAGACAACACATTACCATGTAATGAGCCATACGTAAAGGTCAATGGTTCAAATCCGGGGTGCGGGATGAGCTACTATCTGTCAGCTCCAGCTTCCTTTAGATCCCACAGGATGCTAAAACATCCGGGCGTCCTTGCAGATGGCCAATTCTCTCACACCAGAAGTGACTTGCAGTTTCTCAAGTCACTCCTGGCATGAAAAAAATAGAAAAGGAGAAGAAAAAGAAGCAATGAAATATCCTTTAAGGATGTATCATGCAGCTGGGCTAGAAATAGTTCTGACTGAGTTTACACAACTAGAATGAGATCAGGCTCTTTATTTAGTTGTCTAGGAACTTTAAACAGGTAGAAACATATTGGGCTGTTTCCAAAGTACAACATCCATCCATAGAGCATTTTGAGAAATGTCTCATTTATAGGGCTTAAAGGTTAGGTCAGTACATTGGAGAGCACCTCTCAACCCATTATCACTTCAGTGTACTCTTGACCTCGGCTGTTTTTGAAGAGGAATATATAACAATCATGGAAGGAGTACCTTTTTGTACAGAGCTCATAAACTTTACTGGGAAGGCTTGATGGGCATTGACCTTGAATTTTGGAGTTGTAGTTTACCTACATCCAGAAAGCATTGTGGTCTCAAACAATGATGGGTCTGGACCAAACTTGACACAAATACTCAATATACCCAAATGTGAACACTAGTGGAGTTTGGGGAAAATAAACCTTGACATTTGGGAGTTGTGGTTGCTGGGATTTATAGTTCACCTACAATCATAGAGCATTCGACCCCACCAACAATAGAATTGGGCCAAACTTTTCACACAGAACCCCCATGACCAACCAAAAATACTTTGTTTTCTGATGATCTTCAGTGACCCCTCTGCCACCCCCCTTGCGACCCCCCCTCCTGGGGTTCCCAACCCCCAGGTTGAGAAATGCTGACCTAGAGGCTCCTAAAGTGGCAAAAAACTATTATTATTTCATTCATGGTCTTTCCACTTTTATAGGGATCCTGTGCCCCGGCGTATATGGAGGAATGACCCATGGATAAGTTGATGCAGTTTAGGGGGATTACTTTTTCACTAAAATTTCAAGATATATATATATATATATATATATATATATATATATATACACCAGTCATGAGCAAGTTTGGGCCCTCCAGGTGTTTTGGACTCCAAGTCCCACAATTCCTAATAGCCTCAGACACCTTTCTTTCCCCCCTCAGCTACTTAAGCTGAGCTGGATTCCAAAACACCTGTCCAAATTTGCCTATGCTTGGTATATACATTACTTATATCACAAATTGGGAGGAAAGGGAGATAGAACACCCCACCCACCCATTGAATCCTCCCTCTCTTCCTCTGTCTCACAGCAAGCATTCTTGTTAACCTCACAGCATTGTAGAACATGACATTTACGTGACTCAATTACATGGCAAAGCTCCACTGGGCTCAATTTTATACTCATTAAGCCAGAAGGAGAGTTGCCAGTTTTGATGGGGATTGCATCAGACTCTGTCTTGGAGTGAAGGAACCCATGGTACCTTCGCTGTTTAATTTTTTGGTGGGAGTTAAATTCCACAGCGACAGATATATGGTGGCAAAACATGACCACCTTGCTCCATAAGAAAGAACGATCCAAGACTATCTCAGTTGGCCTTCTGCATGAGCAACCACCTATAAAAACAAACAGGAGCAATTTAGCTCATGGGCAATGAAAGCTTCCAAACAGTTACTTTTGGGGAAATCACAGCTTCTGTTGTACTCCAGAGCAGGAACACCTCTGCCCTTAAACACCACACCAGTTTGTTATAATCCAGTGGTTCTCAACCTATGGGTCCCCAGGTGTTTTGGCCTACAACTCCCAGAAATCCCAGCCAGTTTACCAGCTGTTAGGATTTCTTGGAGTTCAAGGCCAAACACATCTGGGGACCCCAGGTTGAGAACCACTGTTATAAACAGCAAGCAGTATATTGAAGAATATATATATATATATATATATATATATATATACATTCCAATCCTCCCTCTCCCTCTCTTTCTCTCTCTCTCCCTCTCTCTCTCTCTCTCTATATATATATGCAGTAAAAATTGTGAAAACAGTATAGTCCTAATATAAAAGATAATTTATGAGCTTCAAGGCACAAACGTAAAATACAAGATTCAAAGGTATAAAATCCATAGCACAAGGCAGCATGAAAATCCAATACACAAATCAGAAGCCTGGCAAAAACTTGGAACAGGAAACTAGAAACACTTGGAAACAACACCCTCATGAAATTCCAGTGTTGACAAGACTGACCTAACTCTTTCCCTTGTATCAATATAAAGTTTTTCCTCACCCCAGAACCGAAAGGAAAGCATTTCTCTTGCCCTTACAACCAGATAAGGATTTCTTATCTTTCTTTTCCTGCAGATGAATTGGCCTTCATTGCACCTGAAAACTTGTCTCTGTTTACAAAAGTCTTGCTTTCTATCTTCACTCTCATTAAATTCTGCACCTGACAGATCATTCTCAGAAGACAGTTGCTTCTTAGAGAAAGACTGTTGAGGGCCTCACCCAGGAATGTGACCTTGTGAATCTGCAGGAGAACCATTCAGTTCATAAGACACTTTGGGCCTCTCGTCTGGGCTTAACTCAGGCTGAGGAAAACCCTCATCCCCAGTGCCAATAGACCCAGAAAACCATCAACCCCATTACCATCATGAACATCAGATGCAGTCACAGACTGAACTACAACAGCTCCTAGGATTCCCCAGCCAGTATTTTTTATAGTTGCATAAAAACCAACAAAATTGCAATCTAGGATTTTGGTCAAATTGATAAGCAAGGATACAATTATTCACTAAGATTCTTCTCAAAGGAAACAACAAATAATTTCAACTTTTTTTTCAAGAAAGTCTTCAAAAGCCATACCATTGTTAAAGACTATTCACAATTTGGGATTAATTCTATACAAAATTTGCAACTTGGAGTAGAAAACAGAATCTGATAGGGTGGCAAAACAAAGGAATACTAGAGACAAAGAGAACGTTCCCAGTTTACCCTTTCTCATTCTTCTGTTGTACCTTGAGTTCTGCTTCTCAAGGTAAAGGAACATCTACTGAGTGATAATATAATTTGCATGTGTATGTCCTGAATGTTCTCCTGGTGGAATTATTTCATTTATTCTCTCTTTTATCAGCCGAAAGAATAAAACATTATAAAAGCTCACCATTCTAGAAGACAATTAAATTATCCCATTGGACTAAACTCACACACACATACACATTTTGTGCATGAACCTCAGACACTAAGACAATTTATTCCCTACTCTGCTCAAATCTGTTCATCACGACCTAATGGTGCATACTAAACTTCAAAAGAATGTACCAATTCTAGCACTACAAGTTCTACTCCAGTCAAAAGTTCTTATAGCCCAAAAAACTTAATAGCTATGGAAGAATTCAATAGGGAAGCATTTTATAGCCATAGTCTCTTTTTCTACTGCTCTCCACCTTACCAAACATTATTATCTTTTCTAGAGAGTGATGTCTTCCCATGTTATGTTTCACCTTAAGAACAGAGAAGCATCCTGAGCTCTGAGGATCACCTGGGAAGGAATCCCACTGGAGCATTGCAGCACACCCAAATACCTGGTAGTCACTCTGGACCGTGCTCTTACCTACAAGAAGCATTGCCTAGCACCCACCAAAAAGTGGGTGCTAGGAACAATATCATACAAAAGCTGACTGGCACAACATGGGATCACAACCAGACACAGTGAAGACATCTGCCCTTGCACTATGCTACTCTGCTGTTGAGTATGCATGCCCAGTGTGGAACACATCTCACCACGCTAAAACAGTGGATGTGGCCCTTAATGAGACATGCTGCATTATCACGGGGTGTCTGCGCCCTACACCACTGGAGAAATTACACTGTTTAGCCGGTATTGCACCATCTGACATCTGCCGGGAAGTAGCAGCCAATAGTGAAAAGACCAAGGCAGAGACATCTCCAGCTCACCCCCTGTTTGGGTATCAGCCGGCACATCAATGACTTAAATCAAGAAATAGTTTTCTAAGATCTACAGAGACACTCGCTGGAACACCTCAGCAAGCGAGAGTCCAAAAGTGGCAGGCTCAAACCCAGAACCTCAACCAATGGCTGATACCAAATGGGAGACTCCCCCCTGGGCACACAGAAAACTGGGCAACTTGGAAGGCACTGAACAGACTGCGCTCTGGCACCACGAGATGCAGATCCAACCTTAAGAAATGGGGCTACAAAGTGGAATCCACTACATGCGAGTGTGGAGAAGAGCAAACCACTGACCACCTGCTGCAATGCAACATAAGCCCTGCCACATGCACAATGGAGGACCTTCTTGCAGCAACACCAGAAGCACTCCAAGTGGCCAGATACTGGTCAAAGGACATTTAACCAACTACCAAGTTTTCTGTTTGTTTGTTTTGTCCTGTTAGAAATGTAATACAATGGTCTGGTTGCCCCTGACACGATAGATAAAAGTAAATGGTCAAGGTATGGCAGTCTTGGTTAATCAGCTGGCACCTAAGGGGAGTTCGGGTTTAATTTGTTCTAGGATCCATTTGTTTGTCTTTTTAGTAGCCCAAGGCATCTGCAGAATCTTTCTCCAGTACTACATTTCAAATGAGTTGGTTTTCTTCCTATCGGCTTTCTACACTGTCCAGCTTTCATAACTATATATAGAAATGGGGACAAATAACATGGAACAGTGTTTCCCAAACTCTAGTCTCCCAGCTTCAGGAATCCCGGATCATTGGCTGAGGTATCTGAGGGTTCTGGGAGTTGAAGCCCTAATATTGGAAGACTAAAGCTTGGGAATCAGTGGCACAGACAATCCTAATTTTAGTGTTCAATTATATATTTTGACATTTCAAGATCTTGTCTGGTTCCTTCAGAGCTTATCTTCCATGTCCTCACCTTCTTCAAATTTCTTGATTTTATTTATTTATTTATTTACAGTATTTATATTATGACCTTCTCACCCCGGGCAGATTACAATGTATGTGCAGGTACAGCTCTACCAGGAGCTCCAATTTTATTTGCTTTGCATTGAATGTTTGTTTGCAGTCCTGAGTTTCAGAGACTCTGCAAATAGGTGGCTTCTTTTGGTTGCAGTTATAGGGCAAGCCACCTGTCTGTCATCGTTAAGTTTTGGTCCTGCCCCTTGCTCAGAGTAATTGGGAGGGGAAGTGAGCCATTTTGTTAGTCAGTCTCAGCCAGCTTAGCTTTTGTATAGGATGTGTGTAACTCCCCTGTACAAAGGCTTCAAGCTTTAAGAATTTCCAGGGTTACAGAAATTCCAGCAGAAACAGAAGGGAAAGAAATCCAGAGGAGAACAGCTTTAAGGGACTCCTAAGGAACTCCATGGAAGCATTCCCACAGCTTTGGGAATTTCCAGGAAACACCTCTAAAGACTAAAGAACTCCATCTGGAGAATATCCACTGCCTTGCTGGTAGGTCCACTTGGTGTCCGAGAAGCAGTTCGGCCCGGTAGTGGAGCCCAGACCAGTGAGGGTTGGATTTCAGTCAGTCTGGGAGAAGTTAAAAAGGGGTTTTTCCTTTAAAGAAGAAGTTACTGAAGATAGTTGCCTGTCCTTCATGGGCAAGTTTAGGAATTCACCAGTTCCCTAGAAGATTGGAATTATTTGCTTTACTTTGCTAAAGATACGAGAAGTTCCTGTTTGATTGTTCATTAGTAAAAGACTTTGTTGTACTTCACAAGCCATCTGAAGATTCTTCGTAGTGGAAACCTGAGAACTTTTCCTTAGGCCCCTGGCTTCCTGCTGGGCAAAGGTTACACATCCTATTTTTAAAGCCAACCAACTACAGGCCCAGCGGCAACAGAACAATGTACATATACATGGCAAACATTCAATGCCATAGACACACAACATATATTTAGACAGACACACAGAGGCTATTTAACATTCCAGCTTTTTCATGAGGGTATTCTGGGCACCAGGGAAACTGTGACTTCACCGTCCATTTGTAACACCGATGAAGTACTTCCTCATTCTTTGCATGCTTTCTGGAAATTTTTATGGTCTCATAAATTAGCCTCCCTGCATAAGCAGTATCTACATTTCCTACTTGACAGATGCAACTGTCTTTTGAGCTGCAAAGGTTGACAGCAATTGAATCTACACAAATTGGTCAGAAGTTCACTCCGACCTGGGCTGGCTTCGAACTCATGACCTTTGGGTCATCTTAATGGAGCTGACTCCCAGCCAGCTGTGTCACAGTCCCGGTGCATCCAATCTCCATTTTGATCAATGAGTGAGCCAGAAGCCCCTGGAATGCTTCTCCACAACCTCATTAGACAGTAGATAGGTATTTATGCATAATTAAAAATTATTTGCAAGTAAAATAAACATAAGATGTGCAAGAAGCATATCCATAGGACTACTTTAATGCTGACACAAGGCATTTAGCTGTGTGAGGAAACAGAAGAAATGTCATTCACACTCCCAGGACTAATTGTTCATCAGAAACCACCTAAGTTTTGGTCACATCTCAGGTGTTGTGTTTTTTCAGTGCTACCACTGAATAGTTAAGGGATTTTCAAATTACTTGTAATTCCAGTGGATTGCTGGCTCCTTTTTCTTCTTAAAATTATATTAATTTTGTAGCATTTGGTGATTTTTCTTTAAACTAGGTGTTGAATTATTATTATTCTGGAATTCCTGTTTCCTGTTTCCCATGAGAAATGGGTGCATAACTTATATTTTCCTCAAATGACTGATACTTGTTTGTAATATATTGATGTATAGTATTAAGGCATTTTGTCTTAGCAGTTTTCTATATGAGTAGACGTGGCATCCTCGTCATCTTTTTCCATTTGCTTTGGTATTCCCAGGTTGGTGCTGAGGGTTTATTTTGAAACTCAATTAATTGCTAAACTCTATTCCGAAATAAATTTCAGCACCTTGGATAGCTCCTGCAACTTGAAGGCATGAAAAAGTAAATGCCATTCCTATAGCAATTCAATACCATCTTAATAGGCTCTCCCTTAAAGAATTCAGGGATTTGTAGTTTGTTGAGGAACTTAGAAATCTCTACACTGCCCTGAACTATGGCACCTGACTCCTCCTAATTGAAGTTCACAAAACTGCATTATATGCAGTGCATTTTTTTGTGTGTGTGACAGGATCAACTTGAGAAACTGCAAGTCGCTTCTGGTGTGAGAGGGATGTTGTCCAGGGGATGCCCAGATGTTTTACCATCTTGTGGGAGGCTTCTCTCATGTCCCTGCATGAGAAGCTGGAGCTGACAGGTGGGAGCTCACCCTGCTCCCCAGATTTGAACCACTGATCTTTCAGTCAGAAGTCCTGTTGGCACAAAGGTTTAACAAGACAACAGGTTTACCATTAGGTTCTTGTGGGTTTTTTTGGGCTATAGGGCCATGTTCTAGAGGCATTTCTCCTGACGTTTCGCCTGCAACTATGGCAAGCATCCTCACTACCTCTGAGGATGCTTGCCATAGATGCAGGTGAAACGTCAGGAGAAATGCCTCTAGAACATGGCCCTATAGCCCAAAAAAACCCACAAGAACCTAGTGATTCCAGCCATGAAAGCCTTTGACAATACAGGTTCACCATTAACGCATTGCACTACCAGGAGCTCCTGGTGCAGTGTTGATGGCATAGTGTGGATGGTGTAGTGCAGGCTAATGAATTTCAAGATTCTATATGACAGCACCATGGCAATCGAAAGTAAACATGAAGTCTAACAAATGAAGAAAATGCATGTACATACCCAACAGGAGAGTGTTCTCATTCTAAGATGCTTCCCATCTCCCTGACTGCAAGATCTTTATATCTAACAATACCATCTCTCTCTCTCTCTCTCTCTCTCTCTCTAGCCAATGGCAGGACCTATATGGACCCCTGGGACAAGTCATGACGAAGTGTCCTTTTCCTTTGTTATGTTATTCTGGCAGGTAATTCTGCATTTTGTCAAGAGCACAGCCTTCAAAACGCGCTGACTCAATTCACATGGAGGACCCCTGGAACGATATGGACTTGTGTGGCTGGCAGGGAGGCTCCACAAATTTAGTCCACCGTCTGTTTCTGCGCATCCCACAGGCTTCATAGGGAGCCACTCAATTTATATTCTGTGCCTTGCTGGCAGTCGAAAACGGCAGCCAGAGGGCCAGAGCACCATCTGTAGAACATTCCTTTCCAGAGGCGAATCCCAAATTAACATGCAACTTGCACTCACAGTAGAGAGGAAAAGAGAAGGAAGGAAGAGGCTGAAGAACAAGCCAGTGCTGCAGCTTTGAAGGTGACCTTTCTTCCTCCCACGTCAATAAATAAAGTGGAGGCCTCGGCAGGCACAAGCAGGCTGGGATGAGACATCTTGGCCATGCTTCACCTCTGCTTTTCATCTCGCCAAAAGGTCGCTTCTAATAGAGGACCTGTTGTTAGTGCTCATCCATCCCTTCTCCAGGCAGTTAAGGGAAGCCTACATGTTCCAAGAGGTAGAAGCCCCAGATGAGTGCATGGATAGCATCTGCTTCGGAGCAATGAGAAGAAACCATCTGCTGTGTCAAAGAAGGGGCAGTGAAAGAGAGGAGAAATAGTTAGAGGCTGAAAATCTAATGCAAGATGTAGATATGCAAGATCAGGACATAGGAAGGAAATATCAGTGGTGAGAGACATTAATAGAAGCATCATAGAACCATAGCGTTGTAAGGGTCCATGAGGACAGTCCAGTCCCTGCCAGGCAGTAATACACAGCTAAATGACTCCTGAAAGATGCCAACTGCTGTTTAAAGATCTCCAATGATAGATAGTCTACTCCTCCCCAAAGGCATTCCATTCCATGTTGAACTGTTCTTGCAGAAGTTCCTATCAATGCTTCCTTTGTGCCATTTGAATCTATTGTTTCATGTTTTAGTCTCCAGAGCAGCATAAAACAAGCTCTCTCTATCTTCTACATGACATTCCTTCAGATATTTAAATATACCTATCATGTCCCTCTCAATCTCCTCTTCTCCCTGCTAAACATGCCCAGCTCCCAAAGCTATTCCCCATAGAATCACTGAATCACTGAATCAGATTTTTTTTCTAATTTTGTTACATAGTGTTATTCCTCCCACCAGGGTTTCCTGACTGAGATCCATTTTGGATATAGGACCATACCATGAATATGACAAGGATTTCCTTCCATATGATTTCAGTATTTATTTATTTATTATTTATTCAAACTACAAGAGAGGAGATTCCATCTGAACATTAGGAAGAACTTCCTGACTGTGAGAGCTGTTCAGCAGTGGAACTCTCTGCCCCGGAGTGTGGTGGAGGCTCCTTCTTTGGAAGCTTTTAAGCAGAGGCTGGATGGCCATCTGACAGGGGTGATTTGAATGCAATATTCCTGCTTCTTGGCAGGGGGTTGGACTGGATGGCCCATGAGGTCTCTTCCAACTCTTTGATCCTATGATTCTATGATTCTATGATTCTATGATTTATTTACAGTTCTTATATTCCGCCCTTCTCACCCCGCAGGGGACTCAGGGCGGATTACAGTAAACACATATATGGCAAACATTCAATGCCAGTTTGACAAACAACATTTAACAGACAAAGGCTATTTAACTTTTTTTTTTCTGGCCGCCAGGGGAGCTGCTGCTTTTCATCGTCCATCAACGACACCGATGAAGTTCTTCTGCATTCCACATTCCCCGGAGTCTTCTTTCTTTATGGCCTCATAAATTAGTTAAATTTAGCCTCCCACACAAGGTGGTGCCTTATTTTCCTACTTGACAGATGCAACTGTCTTTCGGGTTGCAAAGGTCGACAACAGGCTACACAATGGCTGGACACCCACTCCAGCCCGGGCTGGCTTCAAACTCATGACCTTTTGGTCAGAGTGATCTTAATGCAGCTGACACTCAGCCAGCTGCGCCACAATCCCGGTGCAATATTCCACAGTCTGCAAATTGCAGCATGAAAGCAGTGGAAATAACTAAGAGTCTGGGGTTGTTTTTTTCATTAAATTGGGGGGGGGGGGCATTACTCTCAGTATTGCCTTTTCCTACTGAGAAAAGGTCCAGAATTCAAGTCAGGAAATTTGATTTACTAATGCAACAGGCGATCTGTTGTACTGCGGAGGATAAAACGTATAGAGCTAACTATTCACTGCAAAACAAGACTTTCTGGCGCGCACACACACACACACACACACACAGAACTGATTTTGTTCTGATGATAACTTGTATGAGTAGCTTTCACCCCCTGTCTTCATGCAAAGCAGTCGATTTTGGCTTTTTGCATCCAGACATAGTCATTTCAGATCTGCATTCCCCTACAGCCTGGGGAGTCAATTGTTCTTATTCATATTATTTGTCTTGATATGTACTGATATTATCTAGACTCCTGACCTCTTCCAGGGCTCTGAGAAAAACAGCTCTAATTAGATGCTTGTCTAATCCACCCACACAACTGTCTTACTCTCCCTCTCTCTATCCCATATAGAAATGCACACAGAAGAGGTCACGCCAACTTACGCATTGGCTTCCCCACTACTAAGTTAATGGTCATTGTTCTCTTGTGGAGAGGGACACAAACAGTAATTAAGCATTTATTTCAAGCCTTCCCTTCCCTATGACTCCCACCCTCAAGTAGGAGGGGAAAGTTTGTTTCCCTAATTGAGTTTAACCATCTCACCCTCTAGTTGTTGTTTCAAGGATGTAGGAAGGAAGAGAAAGATCAAGGCTTCCCATGATAGACATCCCATGTCTCTCTCCTTGATGTAGGTGAAGTGTTGAATGGAGGTTTAGAGGTTCTGTCAAGCTTGATGAAATGTAAGTTTGCCATTGATGATTGTAAATTGAAATCAGTTTACAATCACATCAGAATCACAGGGACCACCTAGCCATATTCTAGTCTAGTAAATATTCTATCAAGGAACATGAAAGGCACTGCAGACTACTCCAACCAGAGAAATCAGCCATAGCAGAGCACCTGATGAACCAACTTGGACACAGCATTTTATTGGAGAACACAGAAATGCTGGACCACTCTCACAACCACCATGTCAGGGTACACAGAGAAGCCATTGAAATACACAAGCATGTGGACAATTTCAACAGAAAGGAGGAAACCATGAAAATGAACAAAATCTGGCTACCAGTATTTAAAAACCTCTAAAATTACAACAGCACAGCAACAGAGAGGAAACAAACAAGGGCATCTAATCACCTCCCAACAAAAGTTTGCTCCAGACACTGTCAGGCTATTATATGCTAATCAAGGTGGTAAGTTGAAACATTCACATCTAGCTCCAGCAGACAAGAGTCCTTTGTCTCACCCTGGTCATTCCACAGATATATAAACCCCTTTTTCCTAGTTCCAACAGACCTCACTACCTCTGAGGATGCTTGCCATAGATGCAGGCGAAACGTCAGGAGAGAATGCCTCTAGATCATGGCCATATAGGCCGAAAAAACCTACAACAACCCAGTGATTCTGGCCATTAAAGCCTTCGACAATACATTCTATTGAATTGCTCCTCAAAGATGTCTTCCCAACCACTGTGTGAAGTCCTTCAATGAAAAAATTCCACCATCCTCCAAGGTAATCTATTCCACTGTCATATAGTAAAATCTCTTGTCTTTTGATTTGAATCCATCAGTTCAAATCACAAATTCCTAAATAAGGAAGGGACCACAAAGACTTCCTAATCCAACGCTTTGCCATGCAGTAACGCACAACTACAGCACCCTTCAAAAATGTGTTGTTGAACACAGGACCCATCATACAAATAAAACTCTTTTTGCTGGATGGTCCCAAATAGACATCTCGGGACCATCCCATTATCTGTCCAGTCTGATAGCAGATAGCTAAGATCAACGGTCATGAGTGACCGCATTTCTGTATATGAACCCACACGATCTCTTTGATCATCTGGAGAGGCCCTGCTCGCGATCCCACCTGCGTCGCAAGCGCAATTGGTGGGGACGAGTGACAGGGCCTTCTCGGTGGAGGCCCTCCCTCCCCAAGGACATTAGGCATGCCCCATCGCTAGCAGTCTTTAGACTTCTCACTCTTCATTTTGTTAGTTTTGGCCCATCTCTCTAATTTGTCAGGATCGTTTTGAATCCTGCTCCTGTCCTCTGGAGTATTGGCTCTCCCTCCCAATTTGATCTCGTCTGCAAACTTGATAATCCTGCCTTGTAACCCTTCATCTAAGTCATTAATAAAGATGTTGAACATGACCAGGCCCAGGACAGAACACTGCTGATGGCACTCCACTCGTCACTTCTTTCCAGGATGAAGAGGAAGCATTGGTGAGCACCTTCTGGGTTCGTCCTTTTAACCAATTACAGATCCACCTCACCGTAGTTTTGCCTAGCCCACATTGGACTAGTTTGTTTGCCAGAAGGTCTTGGAGGAGCTCAATAGAAGCAGCTCAATGTGGCCAGTCACCAGAGTCTCCTCTCTCAGCTGTTCTTACCAGTCTGCGCTGCAAGGTTTTATAGTGGCCAGCAGCATGGTGGAGAGTTGTAGAAACTTCTCTCTCTAGCATAACTACACTGGTGTAATAAATACACTATGCAAGCAGAGAGCAAGCATTTGGCCTAAATAAGTAATATGGCCTCTGTTCATCCTCATGGTTTTCCAGCAGATACCCAAACTCATGCAAGTTTAGTTAACCACAAAAGCACAGAAGAAATATCACTTCACTTTAATTACAAAAAAGTAGAAAGGTGGGAGAAAGATCTCATTAAAAAATTATGTGGCCTAACTAGCTGTCATGCTGCTAATTGGCATTCTCCTTCTTGACTTAATTTTGATCTGGGCAACTTGTTTAATTAAGAAAGTCGCCAGTGCTCTGCTGCCCCAGGAGTCCCGTCTTGACATCCTGGGAGTTCTTGCCTTAATGTTCCAGGCGGTTTGGCAGGTGCCAGTCTCTTCTGGCCAACGTTGTGAGTACGGCACCTGCCATGTTCTGTTTTGTGCACTTAATCAAAGACCTCCACAAATGGCTTGCTATAAAATCTTAATGTATCAGCAGGGGAGAGTCGGAGAGGACACAAAAGCAGGAGCACGAGCAAATCTATCCATGTTTAATTCAAGGAATCATCCAAATTTCAAGTTCATGGCTCAGGTAGCAAATCATGATGAGACTGTTGGAAATCATTTTTGAGAAATGATTTCCTGATGGAGCAGGGGGTGCATAGCACACCAAATAACACTGCAAGATGAGGTGCCTTGATTGGAATTGAAATGCACAGGCTGCTGGAAAAGAAAACTAGTGTGCATGGGCCAGGAAGCTTTGGAAGCATCAGGACTGAAGATACCTCCCTTCTGTTTCAGTTCAATAGCTATTTATTGATTTAAAACACTAGCCGTCCCTTGCCATGCATTGCTCTGGCCCAGTCTGTGTATATGTGTTTTGTGTGTGTATATATGTTTATATATGTATATATTTGTGTATATGTGTATACACATTGTTATGCGCATGTGTTGCAGTGTATTTTTGATTTTTTTTGCTTTCAAAGTCTCTTTTGCTTTGATTTCTAGTGTTTTTATGAGTGATGGTCACTCATTGGCATGATAGGTGTAATGTGTCCAAATTTGGTGTCAATTCACCCAGTGGTTTTTGAGTTATGTTAAACCCACAAACAAACATGACATTTTTATTTATATAGACTAGCCATCCCCTGCCATGCGTTGCTGTGGCCCAGTCTGGTGATCTGGAAAATAATGTAATGAGAAAGTGTTGGATTCTAATATAAGTAATTTCTTTATGCTTGTGGGTGAACAGGATTTCTTGTTGTTTCTTTGTCAGTGCTGATGTGGAGAGTGTCTGGTTTGCCCACCCTGGAACATGCAACATATCATTGTCCTCCTTTAGGGGTCTATGATACTATATCTCTGTGTGAGAATAATACATATCTATCTATCTATCTATCTATCTATCTATCTATCTATCTATCTATATCTATGTCTGGATGGCTCTTTGTCAGGAGGGCTTTGATTATGTTTTCTTGTCCTGGTGAAGGGAGTTGGACTGGGTGGTCTTAAGTATTTTCTGTTGGTCATGGGGGGTTCTGTGTGGGAAGTTTGCCCCAATTCTGTCGTTTGTGGGATTCAGGATGCTCTTTGATTGTAGGTGAACTATAAATCCCAGTAACTACATATCCCAAATGTCAAGGTCTATTTCCCCCAAACTCCAGCAGTGTTCATATTTGGGCATATGGAATATTTGTGCCAAGTTTGGCCGAAATCCATCATTGTTTGAGTCCACAGTGCTCTCTGGAAGTAGGTGAACTACAACTCCCAAACTCAGGGGCAATGCCCACCAAACCCTTCTAGTGTTTTCTGTTGGTCATGGGAGTCCTGTGTGTCACGTTTGGTTCAATGCCAGAATTGGTGTTCAGAATGCTCTTTGATTGTAGGTGAACTATAAATCCCAGCAACTTCAACTCCCAAATGACAAAATCAATTTTTTTAGTGAAGGACATACATTGGGTTGTTAGGTGTATGCTGTCCAAATTTGGTGTCAATTAGCCCACTGGTTTTTGAGTTCTGTTAATACCACAAACGAACATGACATTTTTATTTATATGGATTTCTATCCTGTCCTTCTCAACCTCCAAGGAGGGACTCAGAACAGCTTCCAAACAGGCAACAATTCAATGCCAAACATAACATGAAACACATAATAAGTACATCTGTACAGTTAAAATATTTATAAATATACATTAAGAACCCACTTGCCCGATTAAAATCACCAGAATTAAAATCATCATCCAAAGCAGGCCAAGTATCATCCAATAAAATCTTGTCTTTCCCTTGTCTTTGAAGAAGACCTAAAGATTCCTAGAGATATTACATTAATCAGTCATGTGAACCATGCAATCCACAAAAGATAAATCTGCTAATGTGAGGGTTGACTGCATATTCAGTAACAGCTGCTCTCTCTCAAACTATAACTCCCAGGAATGCATAGCATTGACCAATAGCAGTTAAAGTGGTGCCAAACTGCAGTAATTCCACAGTATAGATGCAGTCTAAGTGGTTATGCAGAAATGTGGTTGGTGGGGAGGTAATGTATATTTCTGATTCTTGTCATATTTTTTAATTATTATTATTATTATTATTATTATTATTATTATTATTATTATATTGATGTTTAATGGAAAAGTTTATTTAAAACTGTTTTGAAACATTTCATTACTAAAAATCCGAGTACCTTTTCAGAATTTATATCATGAATCACCTTGGTCTCATTTGGAAGCATGGAGGATCAGTCAGCCAATCAATCAATCAATCAATCAGTATATTTTGGATCTTCACAGTGTTGAAAATCTTGCCCACAAGTGGTCACAATGCCAATTAAGTCTATTCCTACTGCAGGCTGCATAACCACAAAATGTGGAGAAGGCAAAAAGGTTTGTGTTTGCGTGAATCCTTTTGCAAAACACCGTAAGCCATGCACAAAACGTACTGAATAAGCGATGCAGGGAAATCTGGAATTGTACACAGCATTGTTGAAATGCAGAGCTTTCCTGATGGATGTCTTTTCGAATTAAAACAAAGCGGAACACCCTCTGATTCAATTTATTGGTTGGAGAGTTCCTATGGTAACCCCGAGGCATTGAGGCTTATAGCAAGGAGAATACAGAGATCTTGTTTGAAAAAGATTTTACTTCTTGATTGTGACAATCCCACCGCAGAATCAGAAGCTCAGAAAAGTTGCTATCCTAAGGTGCATTTAGATGAAGGGTTAGAAGGCAGGATCATCAAGTTTGCAGACGACACCAAATTGGGAGGGATAGCCAATACTCCAGAGGACAGGAGCAGGATTCAAAACGATCTTGACAGATTAGAGAGATGATTGGCCAAAACTAACAAAATGAAGTTCAACAGGGACAAATGCAAGATACTCCACTTTGGCAGGAAAAACTAAATGCAAAGATACAGAATGGGGGACAATGCCTGGGTCGAGAGCAGTACGTGTGAAAAAGATCTTGGAGTCCTCGTGGAGAGCAAGTTAAACATGAGCCAGGAATGTCATGTGGCGGCAAAAAAGCCAATGGCATTTTGGCCTGCATCAATTTATTCATCGTCCCCAAATGCACCTGTGGCCATTTCCGCCTCACCCCCCAGATCACTGCAGCGCCCACCAGGGGGCAGTAGTGCCCACTTTGGGAATCACTGTCCTAGATGGTTCATAAGGGGAGATGTAAATGGGGCCTGAACCATGAACTTTATATGCTAAAGCCAGCACTTTGAATTATGCCTGGTAGCAAACTGGCAGCCAATGGAGCTGGCGCAACAGAGGAGTTGTATGTTCCCTGAGCACCACTCATGTTAGCAATCTGGCTGCCATTCATTGGACCATTTTAAGCTTCCGGACAGTCTTCAAAGGCAACCCCATGTAGAGTGCATTGCAGTAGTCTATATGGGATGTAACCAGAGCATGGACTACCATGGACACGTCAGACTTCAAGTTACTTGAAGGCACACCACATTGAGCATTAATAGGACTTATTCTCAAGTAAATAGATACTGGATTGTAGGATTGAATCGTTCATCCTCTTCCCTCCCTAGTTACCATTTTTTCCTATTGAATCCATCATCAGTTCAATGCCAACTTTCCAAGCTATGATACGTTCCAACACCATAACTGTCTGACAGGTTTAGTTTATCAACTTCCTGCAGATGTTCTTGTCTGAGGCACTCTGCAGTGGCTGCCTTGCCAGGATTGGGGCTTTTTTTTTTTTGTCCCCAAAAAGAGATGAGAAAAGGGGGCTGAATCCTCCTTCAGCTCAAGGCTATCTACATTTCTGCACAGAGGAAGGGAGAAGGATTAAGAGAGGAGATTAATATGGATGCAGCAGGAGTTTGCTAAACAAGTCCCCCTGCTCTGCCACAATTAATAAATAGGCTAGGAGTTTGTGTTGAGGTTAACTAATGCAAGGTTAATTTGAACAATAACGCTGCTTCCTCTAAAAGGGTGCCTCCTCCTGATGTTTCACCTTGAAAAGATGAGATCTGGTTCCGAATGCAGAGGACCAGCATTTGGAGAAAGCAGAGGGTGCTCATGAATACATGAAATTGTGGATAGGTGAATAAAAAACAATTACGCTTGACAAATGCAAGATACTCCACTTTGGCAGGAAAAACGAAATGCAAAGATACAGAATGGGGGCTGCCTGGCTTGAGAGCAGTACGTGTGAAAAAGATCTTGGAGTCCACGTGGACAACAAGTTAAACATGAGCCAACAATGTGATGTGGCGGCAAAAAAAGCCAATGGGATTCTGGCCTGCATCAATAGGAGCATAGTGTCTAGATCTAGGGAAGTCATGCTACCCCTCTATTCTGCTTTGGTTAGACCACACCTGGAATATTGTGTCCAATTCTGGGCACCACAATTCACAAGAGATATTGACAAGCTGGAATGTGTCCAGAGGAGGGTGACTAAAATGATCAAGGGTCTGAAGAACAAGCCCTACGAGGAGCAGCTTAGGGAACTGGGCATGTTTAGCCTGAAGAAGAGAAGGCTGAGAGGAGATATGATAGCCATGTATAAATATGTGAGAGGAAGCCACAGGGAGGAGGGAGCAAGCTTGTTTTCTGCTTCCTTGGAGACTAGGACACAAGGGAACAATGGCTTCAAACTACAAGAGAGGAGATTCCATCTGAACATGAGGAAGAACTTTCTGACGGTGAGAGCCATTCAGCAGTGGAACTCTCTGCCCCTGAGTGTGGTGGAGGCTCCTTCTTTGGAAGCTTTTAAGCAGAGGCTGGATGGCCATCTGTCAGGGGTGATTTGAATGCAATATTCCTGCTTCTTGGCAGAATGGGGTTGGACTGGATGGCCCATGAGGTCTCTTCCAACTCTTTGATTCTATGATTCTATGATTCTATAACAGAGTAGTCTCCATCCACACAAGTGTATTTCATGACCTGAAACCTATGCCAAGCATTCTTCAAATTATGTAACTGGTAAGGACCAATTTAAATGGAAGCGGTGAAGGGAGAGCAAAAGCAAAATGAAGCTGGTCTCTCAAGAGAGCTGATGGAGAAGCAATGGCTGAAACATAGATACCAATGGGTTGCTGTGGGTTTTCCAGGCTGTATGGACATGTTCCAAAAACATTCCCTCCTGACGTTTCACCTACATCTATGGCAGGCATCCTCAGAGCTTGTGAAGTCTGTTGGAAACTAGGAAAATTAGGTTTATATATCTGCAAAATGTCCAGGGTGGGAGAAAGAATTCTTGTCTGTTTGAATGTTGCAATTGGACAGCTTGATTAGCACGAAATGGCCTAGCAGCTTCAAAGCTTGGCGGCGTCCTGCCTGGGGTGTACTTTGTTGGGAGGTGTTAGCTGCATCCTGCCTGGGAGGTATTACAGTTGTGTGAAATGACTGAATTTTGGAGATTCAGATAGCCCCCCGTTTCAATTAGTAAAGATTCAGAGAGGTCCTGATCCAATTCGTAATCCAAATCTCCGAAGCTTTGTAATTGCTTTGTTAAGATTTGTTCCATTAGCGGCAGTGGGTAAAATTGCAAGGCTTGTTTCTCTGTCATTTTTATGGCTATCAAGATGAAATTTATCACAGTTGTAGGCAACGTTTACAACTTTAAGCTTGCCAAGTTTCAGAATGTTTTGGTCATTCTCTGATTGGGAATTTTTAAAAGTTTTTACAATTTAAAAAAACTACAAAAGGTATTCACTTGAATTTTTGCACAATGAGACAACATAAGCAGGGCATCAGTCCTGCAAAGGAGCCCTTGGTGGCACAATGGATTAAACCCTTGTGCCGGCAGGACTGACGACCGACAGGTCACAGGTTCGAATGTATAAATATGTGAGAGGAAGCCACAGGGAGGAGGGAGCAAGCTTGTTTTCTGCTTCCCTGGAGACTAGGACGCGGAACAATGGCTTCAAACTACAAGAAAGGAGATTCCATCTGAACATGAGGAAGAACCTCCTGACTGTGAGAGCCGTTCAGCAGTGGAACTCTCTGCCCCGGAGTGTGGTGGAGGCTCCTTCTTTGGAAGCTTTTAAACAGGGGCTGGATGGCCATCTGTCAGGGGTGATTTGAATGCAATATTCCTGCTTCTTGGCAGGGGGTTGGACTCGATGGCCCATGAGGTCTCTTCCAACTCTTTGATTCTATGATTCTATGATTCTATGATTCTATGAGAGTGCGAATGAGCTTCCTCTGTCACCTCAGTCTCCACATGCGGGGACATGAGAGAAGCCTCCCACAAGGATGGTAAAACATCAAAACACCAGGCGTCCCCTGGGCAATGTCCTTGCAGACGGCCAATTATCTCACACCAGAAGCGACTTGGAGGTTCTCAAGTCGCTCCTGACACACACACACACACACACACACACACACACACACACAATCCAGGAAAGTTCCACAAAGTTTTGTTAATCTACTTTTTTATTTATCATGTCAGAAGCTAATTGAGGGTACAGGTGTAATGTATTTAAAAGAACACAAATAAAGTTAAAAACTTGGAGTGCCTCTGGTGTCGCTGTGAAAAGCTCCTCCATTGTGCATGTGGCAGGACTCTTAGAATCATAGAATCAAAGAGTTGGAAGAGACCTCATGGGCCATCCAGTCCAACCCCATTCTGCCAAGAAACAGGAATATTGCATTCAAATCACCCCTGGCAGATGGCCATCCAGCCTATGTTTCAAAGCTTCCAAAGAAGGAGCCTCCACCACACTCCGGGGCAGAGAGTTCCACTGCTGAATGGCTCTCACAGTCAGGAAGTTCTTCCTCATGTTCAGATGGAATCTCCTCTCTTGTAGTTTGAAGCCATTGTTCTTGCTTGCTAAGGTGTTCCTGCAAGTACCTCTGTAGATCTTAGAAAGTTGTTTCTTGATTTAACACATATCCCAGAATATCAAGGCAGAAAATCCCACAATATCTATTTTGAACTGGAATATATGGCAGTGTGGACTCAGATAACCCAGTTCAAAGCAGATATTATGGTATTTTCTGCCTTGATATTCTGGGATATAGGGCCGTGTGGAAGGGCTCTTAGGAAGCTGCTCCTTGACTTAAGGCATTGTAATTAAATTGTTACTAACTGCCATAAAGTCAACTTTTTATTTATGGTGACTCCATGTATGGGAAATCTCCAAGTCACCCCAAGTCTCAACAGCCCTGCGCAAGACTTGAAAACTAAGGGCCCTTCCACATAGCACTGTATCTCAGAATATCAAGGCAGAAAATCCAACAATATCTGCTTTGAACTGGGTTATCTGAGTCCACCCGCAGATGATATGGGATTTTCTGGGATATAAGGCTGTGTGGAAGCGCCCTTGAAACCATGGCTTCCTTGACTGCATTCATCCATCTGAAATGTTGTCTTCCTCTTTTCCTACCTTTGTCTATCTTTTGTTATTGTTAACTGCCATCAAGTTAATCCCAATTGATATTATGGTGACCCTATGATTGAGAGACCTCCAAGTCACCCTGTCCTCAACAACCCTACTCAGGTCTTCCAGACTCAGATCGTGATGGTTCTTGAATCATAGAATCATAGAATCATAGAATCCTAGAGTTGGAAGAGACCTCCTGGGCCATCCAGTCCAACCCCCTGCCAAGAAGCAGGAAAATTGCATTCAAATCACCCCTGACAGATGGCCATCCAGCCTCTGTTTAAAAGCTTCCAAAGAAGGAGCCTCCACCACACTCCAGGGCAGAGAGTGCCTCTGCTGAATGGCTCTCACAGTCAGGAAGTTCTTCCTCGTGTTCAGATGGAATCTCCTCTCTTGTAGTTTGAAGCCATTGTTCCGCATCCTAGTCTCCAAGGAAGCAGAAAACAAGCTTGCTCCCTCCTCCCTGTGGCTTCCTCTCACATATTTATACATGGCTATCATATCTCCTCTCAGCCTTCTCTTCTTCAGGCTAAACATGCTCAGCTCCTTAAGCCTCTCCTCATAGGGCTTGTTCTCCAGACCCTTGATCATTTTAGTCACTCTCCTCTGGACACATTCCAGCTTGTCAATATCTCTCTTGAATTGTGGTGCCCAGAATTGAATCTCTCCATCTGGAAGGCAGTCTTCCTCTTTCCCTACTGCTTTCCAAGAATGAATATGACAGCCCCAGTTTAGTCATCTTGGTGTCTAGGGAGAGTTCAATTTTTTGTAATTATGACATTACTGTGATTGATTCAGTCACCACTTTGAAGAAGGAAAACACTTATTACTAATTGTGAAAGAGTTCAAAATGCCAGCTTTTAATTGTTATCTTCCTTTCCACAGTGTCTAATGTATGTTTCTTCCCCTTCTTGTTCTTTTTTTCCCTCTAAAGACATGTGCTACATGTGGAACTCTCTCACCCTCCTGATTATTCCAAGAAGAAAAATTACAGGAGTGACACAAATTACTAATTACTTTATTATGCAGTGATTATAAGAGGTGGGGAGGATCCAAAAGAGAAGCGGCTGGAAGTTGTTTCAGCGAATTCTATATTTAAAAGAAATAATTGTTGGGTTGTTAATGTACTAAATTAACTCTTGCCAAATTTTTCTCTGCTCATTCTTCTTCCTTTATTGTCTAAATGTTTATTATTTATTTATTTACAGTATTTATATTCCGCCCTTCTCACCCCGCAGGGGACTCAAGGAAGATTACAATGCACATATACATGGCAAACATTCAATGGCAGTTAGACATACAATTATTTATTTATTTATTTATTACTGGTGCTTTTACCCCGCCCTTCTCAACCCCTGGAGGGGGACTCAGGGCGGCTTACAAGAAAGGCAGAATTCGATGCCTATACATAATAATACAGAGTATACAAAAATATAAAAGAACGATATACAAAATGCAATTAAAACGATTATCATAATAAAACATCCGCACTGGTACCTAAGACATTGTATAAACATCATATAAACATCATATAAAAGTCATTCTTATAATCAGCGTTTCGATTCCAGAGTTCCACATAACCAATCCGTTAGTCATTTCCTAGCCATCAGTGGAGTTCTTCTTTATTTATTTACCCGCTTGTCCAAATGCCTGGTCCCAGATCCATGTTTTTAGTTTTTTCCTGAAAGAAAGGAGCGTAGTTGCAGATCTGATTTCCCCGGGTAGAGAATTCCATAGGCGGGGGGCCACCGCTGAGAAGGCCCTGCTCCTCGTCCCCGCCAATCTCACCTGTGATAGAGGCGGGGTCGAGAGCAGGACCTCCCCAGAAGATCTTAGGCTCCGGGGTGGGATGTAGAGGGAAATCCGTTCGGACAGATACACTGGGCCGGAACCGTATAGGGTTTTATAGGTCAAAACCAGCACCTTGAATTGTGCTCGGAACTGGATTGGCAGCCAGTGGAGCTGACACAACAGGGGGGTGGTATGCTCCCTGTATGACGCCCCGGTGAGCAATCTGGCTGCCTCTCGCTGGACTAGTTGGAGTTTCCGAGCAGTCTTCAAAGGCAACCCCACGTAGAGTGCGTTGCAGTAATCTAATCGGGATGTGACAAGAGCGTGGACCACCGTGGCAATTTAACCGAGCGTGGACCACCGAGGCAATTTAACATTCCAGCTGTGCCCAAGCTTTTCCGGATTCATGAGGGTATGCTCGATTCCAGCCACAGGGGGAGCTGCTGCTTCATCGTCCATTGTGACACCAAGTCCTTTGATGGAGTACTTCCTCATTCTTCTGCATGTTGCTGGAAGGTTTTATGGTGTCATAAATTAGTTAAATTAGACTCCCCGCATAAAGCGGTACCTAATTTTCCTGCTTGACAGATGCAACTGTCTTTTGGGCTGCATAGGTCAACAGCGAGCTAGACTAATGGCCAGAAGTTCACTCTGACCGGGGCTGGCTTCAAACTCATGACCTCTTGGTTAGTAAGAGGGAGGGAATTTCCCAGCTACTAATGCCAGTTACTCTACTGGCTAAGGATTCAGGAAATTGAAGCACAGAAAAGGATCTTTCCTAAACTTTACCTAATAGGTCTGCAAGTGTAAATTCTACCATTTCAGAACCAAGAGCAATTTTTAAAGGATCTCCCTATGCTTAGAACTAGAGAAGGTAAATGATGTTTTGCATTTTTAGCAAAGCATGCACAGGTATTATTCTGGACTGCATAATATTTCATCCAATTATACAGCAGATACCTAGGCCTTGAGCTTGTCCATTCCCAGGAGTGGCTGATGGCTTCATTGGTTAAGGTTGAAGTGTCAAACGTGTGGCCCTCTAGATGTTTGAGCCTCCAACTCACAGGGGCCTAGCCATCTTGTTCAATGGCCAGGAATTGTGGAAGCTGAAGTCCAAAACATCTAGAGCAGCATTCCTCAACCTGGGAGTCAGGACCCCTGGGAGGTTCATGAGGGGGTGTCAGAAGCATTGTCAAAGACCATCAGAAAACATAGTATTTTCGGTTGTTTATGGGGGTTCTGTGTCCATCAACATTCCATTTTCTGTTCTTGAGCTGGGAGTATAGTAATTGCTTTGGGAGATAGTGATCAGGCTTTCAAACCGTGTGGCCAGTCCAGCAATGTTGATTGCGTACAGGGGCGGCTCAACCTATTACGCAAAGTAAGCATTTGCAGTATAGTTGATTTTGCCCAGGGGCGCTCTTGAGGGAAAATAGACCTTGACATATGCGAGTTGTAGTTACTGGGATGTATAGTTCACCTACAATCAAAGAGCATTCTGAACTCCACCAATGATGGAATGGAACCAAATATGGCACACAGAACTCCCACGACAAACAGAAAATATTAGGCCTGGGTAACAACGGAAAAATTTGTTTCTAAAATCGATTTGTATTTGGGGGTTTTGTTTGTTTCAATATTTAAAATAATTACAAAATTTTCCCTTTAAAAAGTTCGATATTTACGAAATTTCGTAAATGTGAAAAAAAATTACAAAACATTAACGAATCGATTTCAGAAACAATAATGAATCGATTCGTTAATGGCAGACGCGACCGCGAAATACACTAAAAAACCTCCAAAAACTTCTGAAGCTTCCCTCTCCCTCTGTTGTTGACTGTTGGTGTGATATTATAATTTTTTTTTCACTAATTAAACAAAAAGCTTGCCCCAGACATGCGGAAATAATAACGAAACAACCTCAAAACAATAACGAAACGAATACAATAACGAAATACGAAGCATTTACAAAACGTGTTTAAAAATTCGTTTTTTAAAAAAATTGCTCCAGAATGGTTCGTTATCGTTTTGTAATTGAAAAAATTAATGAATTATTAACGAATTACGAATTAACGAAACGAAACCGCCCAGCCCTAGAAAATATATATCAGTGATTGGTTGGGGGGGGGGGGGGGGCAAAATACTGTTTGCTTACCGTTGAAAATTACCTAGGGCCGCTTCTGATGGCGTAGGAGCATCGCTTCAAAGCTTTGCTTCTTCCAGCATGCTGACCTTTGTCTGCCTGTCTTCCCAAGAGATTTGCAGGATTTTCCAGAGGCAACACTGATGGAATAATTCCAGGAGTTGAGTGTGATGTCTGTATTATTATTATTATTATTATTAACTTTATTTTTACCCCGCTAGCATCTCCCGGAGGACTCGATGCGGCTTACACAGGCCGAAGCCTCAAAACACAATACAATAGAGAACGTAACATCACAGTAACAAAGCAAATCAAACAATAGGCAAAATAACATAACACCACAATAACTAAGCAAATCAAACAATAAGCAAAATAACGACAATGGCAGTACATCAAGACATTATTAAAAACTGGTTCGGCCGGCGCACTGGGGTACAAGGGTTAAAAGTGCTGAAATGGCAGGAGGCACGTAGGGTTAAAAGTGCGGTGTGCAGCGACAATTAGTTATGCTAAGGTGCTACTAGGACTTGGGGTGGGGATTCCTAGTCTGGGAAGGCACAACGGAACAGCCAAGTTTTTAAATTCCTTCTGAAAACGGCTAGAGTGGGGGCCTGTCTGAGATCTTTTGGGAGGGCGTTCCAAAGTCGGGGGGCCGCCACAGAAAAGGCCCTGTCCCGTGTCCCCACCATGTCCATGTTTCGCAGCCATATAGATGAGAGGACAATAGCTTTATAAACAAGCACCTTGGTATCCCTACAGATGTCCTGATCCTCAAACACTTTCCTCAAACACTTAGAGGATTGGGACAAACATACTCAAAAAGTACAACCACCTGCATAAGACCATTTACACAGGAATTATGACACTTACAGGATTCCAGCTTCCTTTTCTAATGGCTGAACTTCTTCTGCGAATCGCCTGAGGATGAGAACGTTCTCCACATTCACCAAGGATGCTTGCAGGATCAAATCTTTATGACCTCCTCTGCACCTCTTTGCTCAATGTGTAAATTGGCATTAAGCTACTCAACAGATTTGGCACTTCTCCTCCACAATCTGCAACCCCTTTTAAACTTCACAAAATGTGTATTTGCATGTGCAGAGGGAGAAATAGGCACTTAAAGCCTCCTTTGAGAAAATCCACACGTTTTTCTGAGCTTTGGGAAAACAACACAGTGTCCCAGAATCCCAGCCACAAGCCTGCTTAGGATTTCAAAGCTCTCCCCAACTCAGATATTTCTCTCTGCAAACTTTTTTCCAGTCCTGAGGGCTGTCGTTCCAAAATGTTTTGCTGTTCCTGTGATCACAGAAATGCTGTTTGACAGTTTAATGAACATTTTTTTTCCTTTGCAAAGCTTATGCCAATACGGTGCCAGAAGAAACGTTTCCCAGGTCCTTTTGGTGACTTGAGCCAAATTCTCTTGTTCTTTTAAATCCAGTGCATTTTGTTAAGCCTTTCTCTGTCAGTTTCTCCCCAGAAGGGACAGCCCTGTGCCTCTGATTAAAATGACTTAGGAAAGATATTGGTTTGAATGGCAACTCCCAGATCCCGCTGCCACAGGCCATGCTGACCAGTGGATCATGGGAGTTGCAATTTACATCATAGGAAAGAGAATAAAAAATATTGGAAAATAGATAATTATTTTATTATTATTATTATTATTATTATTATTATTATTATTATTTACTTTGCTTATATACCGCTGTTCTCAGCCCGGGGGTGACTCACAGCGGTGTACAACATAGGGAGAACAAAATTCAAGACACAGTATAAAACAATTCACAATCCAACATTATACAAAACATCGTCATTACTACGAAAACCATTTAGCGTCATCTCATCGTCCAACCCACAATCCAGTATCATTTTCCATTGTTCCATTCCTATAGTCATTACCAATCATTGCACTTCTTGTTCGAACGCCTTCTTGAACAACCATGTCTTTAATTTCCTGTGGAATATCATCAGGGAAGGAGCCAGTCTAATGTCCACGGGAAGGGTGTTCCACAGCTGAGGAGCCACCACCGAGAAGGCCCTATCTCTCGTCCCCGCCAGCCGTGCTTGTGAAGCAGGCGGGATCGAGAGCAGGGCCTCCCCAGAAGATCTCAAAGTCCTGGTGGGCTCGTAGGTCAAGATGTGGTCGGATAGGTAGAATAACAAAGGCCATTCAACATAACAGGGTTTGGCTGGCATTCTGTTGGTGAAATATGCATGTTTGGCACATATGTGAGGTGCATTCTTTGCCATGGATAGACTCTCCAGAAAGCAACTGAATTGCACATACAGCAATGCTGTGCTTTCTGTTTTAGCATTGCAAAACAGAAAGCACAGCATTGCACTGTGTGTTGCATATGGGCTATTATTATTATTATTATTATTATTATTTCAAACATGACAAGATTAGTAAACAACCAACAAGATCACATGTCGGACAGCTCCCAAGTGTCTAGGACTATGTGATATATTGGTGAATATTGCATGCAAATCCTAGTAGGGTGGCCTTTTGCAGATGGCAGATGGTAATTTCATCAGCACCGATTGTGTTTAAGTGCAGGTCAAGGTCTTTAGACACTGGACCCAGTGTGCCGATCACCACTGGGACCACCTTGACTGGCTTGTGCAGTTTGATCTTTAAATCCTTATTATTATTATTATTATTATTATTATTATTATTAGATCTTTAAATTATTATTATTGTTATTATTATTATTATTGACACAAAAGCACAGCATTTTATTTGAGAACACAGAAATGCTGGACCACTCTCACAACCACCATGTCAGACTACACAGAGAAGCCATTGAAATCCACAAGCATGTGGACAATTTCAACAGAAAGGAGGAAAGCATGAAAATGAACAAAATCTGGCTACCAGTATTAAAAAAAACCTCTAAAATTACAACAGCACAACAACAGAGAGGAAACAAACAAGGGCATCTAATCACCTCTCAACATAAGTTTGCTCCAGGCACAGTCAGGCAATCAAATGATACTCAAGGTGGTCAGTTGAAACATTCACACCTAACTCCAGCAGACAAGAGTCCTTTGTCTCACCCTGGTCATTCCACAGATATATAAACCCCTTTTCTTAGTTCCAACAGACCTCACTACCTCTGAAGATGCTTGCCATAGATGCAGGTGAAAGGTCAGGAGAGAATGCCTATAGACCATGGCCATATAGCCCAAAAAAACCTACAATAACCCATTGACCCATTGATTCCGGCCATGAAAGCCTTCGACAATACAAAGCACAGTATGTCACAGCAAATGAGATCTATATGCTGGATTTCATATCACAAAATCACAAGTCGAACACTTCCCAAGCGTCTAGGACTGTGTGATGTAATCTCGAATGATGCGCGCAGATCCAAGTAAGGTGGCCTTTTGCAGTTGACAGATCATAATTCTGTCAATGTTTATTATTACAATTATTATTATTATTATTATTTGGGGGAGCGGGGGGGGGGAGCTCCCACTGTTAGGCCCAGCTGCCAACTTAGCAGTTTGAAAATATACAAATGTGAGTAGATCAATACTTACCATTTCTGCTGGAAGGTAAAAGTGCTCCATGCAGTCATGCCAGCCACATGACCTTGGAGGCGTTTATGGACAATGCTGGCTCTTCAGCTTAGAAATGGAGATGAGCACCAACCCCCAGAGTCGAACGCGACTGGATTTAATGTAAGGAGAAACCTTTACATTTATTTTATTAGGGCCTATGTGAATTAGTTTCAACTAGTACATCAGTCTGGGGTTGAAAGCCAAATGACCCATGAATTTCTGATAGCCTCCTCCCATGAAAAAGAAAAAAAAACCTCACAGCTCACCTTCACTGCATTATTTTACAAAGGTTAGAAAACATGTAGCACTTCGTGTATTTTTTCAGGGTGGGATATTAACCACAAGGAATTCTCAGCAAACGAATCTTCGAAAACCACTTCTTAAGCTGGAGTTATAAACATCTACATATTTACAGTACAACTCTGATTCAATGCCAGCTCTTGTTGAAATCTTGCTGGCAGGTTTTTCATTCCCTAAACAGCGGAAAGAAGCTGGGATAAACTTCACCTTTTTTTTGCAAACAGATTGGTTGTAACAATCTTTTCAGCCAGCCAGGAACCCAAAAGAGAAGAAAGCAACAAATACTTAAGTCAATAAAGATGTTAAAAATGTTATAAAGCAATGCTTTTGGGGTGGGAAGATTAATTGTTTACAAGAAATGTTGCCCAGGTGTTTGAGATCTTGGGAAGGCCAAGAGCTCCAACAATGTTCCTATCCTAAACACCTTGACATCACCTTAGATCGTACACTAACATTTAGAAAACACTGTATGAACACCAAGCACAAAGAAGCTGCAAGTAATAATCCAATGCCATGCGGTGGCAAAAAAAGCCAATGGGATTTTGGCCTGCATCAATAGGAGCATAGTGTCTAGATCCAGGGAAGTCATGCTACCCATGCTCTGTTCTGCCTTGGTTAGACCACACCTGGAATATTGTGTCCAATTCTGGGCACCACAATTCAAGAGAGATATTGACAAGCTGGAATGTGTCCAGAGGAGAGTGGACAACAAGTTAAACATGAGCCAACAATATGATGTGGAGGCAAAAAAAAAAGCCAATGGGATTTTGGCCTGCATCAAGAGGAGCATAGTGTCTAGATCCAGGGAAGTAATGCTACCCATGCTCTATTCCGCTTTGGTTAGACCACACCTGGAATATTGTGTCCAATTCTGGGCACCACAATTCAAGAGATATTGACAAGCTGGAATGTGTCCAGAGGAGGGTGACTAAAATGATCAAGGGTCTGGAGAACAAGCCCTATGAGGAGTGGCTTAAAGAGCTGGGCATGTTTAGCCTGAAGAAGAGAAGGCTAAGAGAAGACATGATAGCATGTATTAATATGTGAGAGGAAGTCATAGGGAGGAGGGAGCAAGCTTGTTGTATTAACTCAATGTTTTTAACTATTTATATTTACTGTTTTTGTTGTGTATTTTATTGTGTTGAATTGTAGCCATTGAATATGTTCTGGCTAGAAGCCGCCCTGAGTCCGCCCGCCCCCCCAAGGGGGTTGAGATAAATAAATAAATAATTGTTTTCCGCTGCCTGTTGCAACTCAGAGTAGGTTTCACCTTGCTCCCAAATACCACCACACAAGAGCTGTAGATTTTGTAGTTTATTGAGGAAAAATCAAAGTCAAAGCATAGAATAAGCAAGGCAAAGTTCCAAAGACAAAGGATAAATGTAAAACACAGTTCCTAAGGTCCTCAGGTAAGAACATGAAACATAGTCCTTTAAGCAATGGTCAAACAAGAGTCCGTGGTAAAAGCAGTGAAACACAAGTCCCAAGAAACATGATTCAGGAAGCCCAAAGCAAGCTGCTTTAGAGCCAAGGTTATTCCATAGAAGCTTTTATGCTAGAAGCCATGTTGATCTGACACCTTCCTCCTGTTAACCAGAAGCCTAAATACCTTTTGTCAACAAGAAAAACATTACACTTTTGCCAGCATGAAAGCATTACGGTGACCTTTCACCGACCTGGCTTTTTTCTTGCTGGCTAGCCGCAAACTCTGCTTGACCCGCCAATCTAAACGTTCCTGCCTGATCATTAAATCACTATCCAGACTGCTCTCTTCTCTATTAGTATCAGCATAAGACAGCTGAGCAAGTGAAGGCCTCTACACCTGAGAACTGACTTGTAGACTTCTTTGGTGCAGTGTCTGCAAGAGGCACAGAAATCTGAATCCCATCATCCTCTTCATCAGGGAACATTTCAGGCTCACAAGAGGGTTCAGTTTCAGGCTCAGAATCAAGCTGAGCCGCAACACTGCCCTGGAGCCTAGAACGCGGAAAAATGGCTTCAAAGTACAAAAAAGGTGATTCCGTCTGAACATTAGGAAGAACTTCCCGACTGTGAGAGCTGTTCAGCAGTGGAACTCTCTGCCCCAGGCTTCTTCTATGGATGCTTTTAAACAGAGGCCGGATGGCCATCTGTCAGGGGCACTTTGAATGCCATTTTCCTGCTTCTTGGCAGGAGGTTGGACTGGATGGCCCATGAGGTCTCTTCCAACTCTATGATTCTATGATTCTAGAAGACCACATCCGGTGTATAAGATGACCCCCAACTTTTGAGAAGATTTTCCTGGGTTAAAAAGTAGTCTTATATGCCAGAAAATACATTATATGTTAAACCAGGCATGGGCACACTTAGGCCCTCCAGATGTTTTGGACTTCAACTCCCACCATTTCTAACAGCCTACTGGTGGGAGTTGAAGTCCAAAACATTCACCCAATTCACAGGATCATGTATTTATGTGCCAAAGAGGTTAATAAAAAAGGATTGCCTAATCCAATAATTACAATTAGCTCAATTCAGAAACAATGGCAGTCCTCAGAGCTTGAACAGCAGAGAGAACCTTTCAGGCCAAGCCGGAGCTGCTTTACAGATATGATAAATGATAAATGGGTGCTAAGTAAATAAATGAATCAAGGAGAAGCAAGAGGGATGGTGAGGCTGAAGGGGAGGTGATGCCGGCATTACTCAGGCATTTCAAGGAGGGAGCAGGAAGCTATCAGTCCAGGCGGCTGCTGGCTGGAGCTCCGCCGTCTCATGCCTCTTGGAATGAATACAGATGCTCTCAGAATTGCCTTCTCGGCCGCCACGATAAAGAGGCAGAAAGCAGCTTTGCTCGCTCTGGAATGGTGACTGACAAATTCAATCTAAAAAGCAACCCTGGAAAGCCCTCTTGGCAAAATATGAAAAGGGGAATTAGAAGGGGAGGGAAAAGGAAGGGGGAAGGGGAAGCGACAAGGTAAGGTTGGCTCGACAAGCAGGTATATTTGCACCAGGAAGTTGGGAATGGTTGGTAGGGGGCAAGGAGGCAAGTTCTGTTTCTTACTCTAGAGGAGGTGCTCAGCTGCACGCAGGTATGTGCACTTTCTGGGCCTACATGCCACATGCACACTCTTTCCAAGGCAAGGAGGCTGCTTATGAAAAGCAGGCAAGGTGCCTATATCAGCTCCCGCTTGCTTTCAGGTTGAGCTGATTTTTGTACAGGGAGGGGGTTTCCTATTACGTGCTCCCAAAGGTAACGAAAGTAATAAAAGAATGGATATAACAAAGGAAAATGGATCTGCACACTGCTTTAGTGTTTAGTAAATAAGACAGTGTTTCTCAACCTGGGGGTCGGGACCCTTGTGGGGGTCACAAGGGGGTGTCAGGGGGGTCACCAAAGACCATCAGAAAACATAGTATTTTCTCTTTGTCATGGGTGTTCTGTGTGGGAAGTTTGGTCCAATTCTATCATTGGTGGGGTTCAGAATGCTATTTCATTGTGGGTGAACTATGAATCCCAACAACTACAACTCCCAAATGGCAAGGTCTATTTTCTCCAAACTCTATCAGTGTTCACATTTGGGCATATTGATTATCTGTGCCAAGTTTGATCCAGATCCATCACTGTTTGAGTCCACAGTGTTCTCTGGATGTAGGTGAACTACAACTCCAAAAACTCAAGGTCAGTGTCCTCCAGACTCTCCCAGTATTTCTCTTGGCCATGGGAATTCTGTGTGCCAAGTTTGATTCAATTCCATCATTGGTGGAGTTCAAAAGGCTCTTTGATTTTAGGTGAACTATAAATCCCAGCAACTCCAAAATTCCCAAATGACAAAATCAATCCCCTCCAACCCCACCAGTATTCAAATTTGGACGTATCAGGTATTTGTGCCAATTTGGTCCAGTGAATGAAAATACATCCTGCATATCTGATATTTATATTACGATTCATAACAGTAGCAAAATTAAAGAAGTAGCAATGAAAATAACATTATGGTTGGGGGTCACCACAATGCGAGGACCTTTATTAAGGGGTCGCGGCATTAGGAAGGTTGAGAACCACTGAAATAAGAAATCACCAAATGACAGCATCATAAGGAAGAGCGTAATGCTGTGAAGTTGATGCCACCCATTCCTGACCTACTCTGGAGCATTTTACAAGCCAAGAAATGCCCAGGGTGTGATCTTACATTGTCTTCAAAAAAGGAAGGAAGGAAGGAAGGAAGGAAGGAAGGAAGGAAGGAAGGAAGGAAGGAAGGAAGGAAGGAAGGAAGGAAGGGGGGAAGGAAGACAGGCAATGTCAATTCCCTCTGAACAAATCTGGTCAAGAAAACCTCATAATAAGCTCACTTAAAGGATGCCATAAGTTGGAAATTTCTTGAAGGCAAACAACAACAGAGAGAAACAGACAGAGAGAATGAACAATAGAATCATAGAAGGGATGTTACTAATGCTTGCTTTGCTTTAAAAACAAGCTCTCTCCAAATCCGTCTGTTGGCATTTGTTCATTTTCTTGTTGTTTTTATAAGTCTACCTTTTGGTCTGGAAAAAGGCCCTCCAGGCAGCTTAAAAGATAAAATATAACAGAATGCAAAGCAAAATCCACTGAAAGCACAAAACAGCGCCAAAAGAGAGTGAAGAAAAAAACCTCGTCGAAATGCACAGAATTATACAACTGTGGACAAAACTAAGCAAGTTCTAGGATTGATTTGACAAACAAAGAGGTCTTCTCCAGGCATCGAAAACAGAGGAGATCACTGCTTGATGTAGTCCCTTGGGGAAGATATTCTGGAAGGTTGCTTTCACTGTTGCTATTCTTTCATGGTTAATATTCTCCTAAAAGTCTTTATGTTTGTTACAGGAATGGGCAAATTATAGCGCTTATTATTATAATTACAGGTTGAGCATCCCTGACCTGGAATTCCAAAATCCAAAATATTCCAGTATCCAAAGTTGTCCACATAGTGGTAGTAGTGACATCTTTACTTTCTGGTGGTTCAACATACACAAACATTCATGGACAAAATTATTAAAATGCTGTATATTAAAATGACTTGCAGGCTTGGTGTTACTTATCTATGAAACATCAAAAATATAATGTTCATATCCGAGTCCCATCTCCAAGATATCTCATTATGTGTATTCCAAAATCACAAACTCTTCTGGACCCAAGCATTTTGTATAAGGGACACTCAACCTGTAGTACTTTTTCCCCAGTATGGGACTCAAGGTGGCATCCAGGGATCAAAACAACATCATTAAACAATTCCAAGGATACAAAAAGTTAAACTGTTGTAAAATTAAAATCTGTTAAAAACATAAACCACTAAGAAAGAAGGCACTCAAATAAAATGCATGCATGAGTTGCAAAGAGACTAGGGCAGTGGTTCTCAACCTGGGGTCCCCAGATGTTTTTGACCTACAACTCCCAGATATCTCAGCCAGTTTACCAGCTGTTAGGATTTCTGGGAGTTGAAAGCCAAAAACATCTGGGGACCCCAGGTTGAGAACCACTGGACTAGGGCATGGAACAATGGGTTCAAATTGCAGGAAAAGAGATTCCATGTAAACATTAGGAAGAACTTCCTGGTGGTAAAAGTGTCTGACAATGAAATATTCTACCTCAGAGTCCAGTGGAGGCTCCTTCTCTGGAAGCTTTTAAGCAAATACAGGATGGCCATCTGTCATGGATGCTTTGATGGTGTTTTCCTGCATGGCAAGGGGTTGGACTGGATTACCTTTGGGGTCTCTTCCAACTCTTGGATTCTATATCACAACTCTGGCAAAAGTGGTCCAATGTGCAATGGACTCCACCGATTGTCACTCCTTATCTGGTGTCCCAATGAGTGTCAGTTTTGTTGTACACCAAGTATCACCATGCATTGGATAGCACTGTGTATTGGTCACTTTGCTGGCTCCCTTACAGAGTAACGTAATAACAACCCCCTACTGAATATGGACATTGTGAAACAGTTCTGTTCTGGGTTGTTGTAGGTTTTTCCGGGCTATATGGCCATGTTCTAGAGGCATTTTCTCCTGACGTTTCGCCTGTATCTATGGCAAGCATCCTCAGAGGTAGTGAGGTCTGTTGGAACTAGGAAAAAGGGGTTTATATATCTGTGGAATGACCAGGGTGGGACAAAGGACTCATGTCTGCTGGAGCTAGGTGTGAATGTTTCAACTGACCACCTTAATTGGCATTTGATGGCTTGGCAGTGCCTGGGGGAATCTTTTGTTGAGAGGTGATTAGATGTACCTGATTGTTTACTCTCTGTTGTTTTGCTGTTGTAATTTTAGAGTTTTTTTTTAATATTGGTTGCCAGATTTTGTTTATTTTCATGTTTTCCTCCTTTCTGTTGAAATTGTCCACATGCTTCTTGTGGATTTCAATGGCTTCTCTGTGTGGTCTGACATGGTGGTTGTGAGAGTGGTCCAGCATTTCTGTGTTCTCAAATAAAATGCTGTGTCCAGGTTAGTTCCTCAGGTGCTCTGCTATGGCTGACTTCTCTGGTTGAAGTAGTCTGCAGTGCCTTTCATGTTCCTTGATTCGTGTTTGGGCAATGCTGCTGCGTTTGGTGGTCCCTTTGTAGACTTGTCCACAGCTGCATGGTATACGGTAGACTCCTGCAGAAGTGAGAGGATCCCTCTTGTCCTTTGCTGAACGTAACATTTGTTGGATTTTCTTGGTAGGTCTGTAGATGGTTTCTATATTGTGTTTCCTCATCAGCTTCCCTATGCGGTCAGTGGTTCCCTTGTTGTATGGCAAGAACACTTCTCAGTTCTATTTCCCTCAGACATTTTTGAATTAAGACAACGCTAAGGTGAACCTATTAAGAAGTGGGCTTGGCAAGATTTATTCAGAAGGGGACTTGCCTTTGCCATCCTCTGAGGCTGAGAGTTAATGAATCCTCCTGATGGATTTCCATGGCAGAGAGGGGATTTGAGCCCTGATCTCCAAAGTCGTAGTTCCACACTCAAACCACTCAATCTGGCCTTCAGTATTTACTGAGATTTGGTTCCATAACAACTCATGGGTGCCAAAATCTGTGAATGATCATGTCATATTCTATACAGTGGAATTGTTGTAGTTTAGCGAGAGGGTGAAGACAAGGGGATTGTTTTATCAGAGGCAATGAAAGAGAAGGAATTGGAAGAGAAAGAAATTTCCCCTGAGAACATACCTGCAGTTAGTAGGAATTTGAGACTCAATCTTTGGGAACCAGGTCACAGCAAATTTGTGAGAAACAACAGGGTTAGAAAGCCTTGAAGCAACAGATCAGAAGTCAAAGGCATGACTTCATGGCTTTGTGGTCCTTAAATTAAAGGATCATTTTCTAATAATAATAATAATAATAATAATAATTACACTTTATTTATATTCCGCCCTTCTCACCCCAAAGGGGACTCAGGGCGGATCACAGTACAAATACACGGCAAACATTCAATGTCACTTTGTATAGACAATACATAGACAGAACAGAACAGAAGGAGGTGCCATGGAAGATTGGACTTGAGTCCAGGGGGTGCTATTGCCCCATCCTCTATGACGAAGAACCGTCACGACTTCCTCCTTCCTTTTGATCACCCAGCATTCTCTGATCTTCCTTCTTTATGGCGTCGTAAAACACCTCCCCCACTTTTTTAGTGGTACCTAAGTTCTCTAATCACAGCTAAAGCTGTTTTCGAATAGCTTAGGTAAACAATGAGCTAGGCTGACAGTTGGCAGCTCACGCCAACCCGGGGCTTCGAACTTGCAACCTTTTGGTTGATAGATCTTGTAATTGCTGATGATTTACCAGCTGTACTAAACCTTCCTTCTTTATGACGTCGTAAAATACCTCCCCCATAACTGCCATAGGCTGACAGTTGGCAGTTCATGCCAACCCGGGGCTTTGAACTTGCAACCTTTTGGTCGATAGATCTTATAATTGCCGATTATTTACCAGCTGTACTAAACCTCCAGCCCCCCTTATGGCTCAGATCAGGCAACACTGTTAGCATGTGGATCTTGGGTCTTGTTCCATGTTCACATCTATGTGTAAGATCTTTGGGAAATTCTTGTACTCGTGTTCATGGATGCATGTTTTTAAGAAGTTCCTGTATTCCTGATTTTGGGTTTATGCCTGTGTTTAGATTCCGGTTCTTCCTATACCTTGTTACTTTTGCACAGAACTGTGCTGTTTGGACTATTGCTGTTTGAATGCCTTTTTCCTATTGCTTGTTGGACATTGCTTTTTGGTTGTTGCTCTTTATATTACCTTTTGCCTTTTGTCTTTTTATATTTACTTTTCACAATAAACAGCTTAGTTGATACTATTGGACTCCTGTGTAGTGGTGGGTGCAAAGGTGAATTCAGACTACAGTGCAACAGGAATAGCAAAATGGTAGCCCTTATCTAAAATGGTAAACAACTCAAATAAATGGGTTGTTGTAGGTTTCTTCAGGCTATATGGCCATGGTCTAGAGGCATTCTCTCCTGACGTTTTGCCTGCATTTATGGCAAGGATCCTCAGAGGTAGTGGGGGTCTGCTGGAACTAGGAAAAGGGGTTTATATATCTGTGGAATGACCAGGGTGGGGCAAAGGACTCTTGTCTGCTGGAGCTAGGTGTGAATGTTTCAACTGACCACCTTGATTAGCATATAATGGCCTGACAGTGCCTAGAGTAAACTTTTGTTGAGATGTGATTAGATGTCCTTGCTTGTTTCCTCTCTGTTGTTGTGCTGTTGTAATTTTAGAGTTTTTTAAATACTGGTAGCCAGATTTTGTTCATTTTCATGGCTTCCTCCTTTCTGTTGAAATTGTCTGCATGCGAATGCCTCTAGACTATTGCTATATAGCCCGAAAAAACCCTACAACAACCCAATGATTCCGGCCATGAAAGCCTTCGACAATACATTGAACTCAAACAAATGCTGGAGAAAGCCTGGATCCATGAAATGGTGTGAAGCTATAAAAAATGCCTGCTGCCTGCACATTGACATAGTGCTTCACACCTGGCAAAATCAAGATTTGCTTTTGTGAATTTCATTTTTTCCAAATATTTTCTAGTCATGGTGGGTTGAACCCATGGCATCAGATCATGTGGATACTGAAGGTCAACGTTACACTCAAGTTTCAAAGTGAATTCCAGCTATTTCAGAGACATTGCATTACAATATTTTTCATACAAGTCCTTTTGGGTCAATGTTTGTCATTCTTTCATGGCAAACTATGGTGAACATGATCTGAAATGAGCATGTGGTTGCAGAAATGAGAAAACCAGCAAAACCGACATTCATAGACTCATCTCGGTCTGGATATAGCTCAGAGATTGAAGATAACTTGATTGCTGTGCAGCACAGACTTTGACAGTTCATATCAATGCATGTGTCGACACATTTTCAGACATGAGGAGGATTTTGTCTGAGCGCAAAGGGCTGGCCTAGGTTCATCTTTAGGTCCTTTGCAAGCCTGTGAGTCTGAGAAATAGCAGGAAAGCAGATGAAAAGAGGATATATAGGTAAGCTTGTAATTCGGTTACAGTGCAGAGAATCCATTCGCTATGCCTTAGACAACAATTTGTTCTCCTTGGAAAGAAAGGATTGCTGAGAAAAGACACTGCGACTCATTTGGGTCTGTATATTGTCCATGAACTGCAAAATGCAGCAAGCAAACAGTTGGAATGGAAAATAGACCATCGCCAGCTCCCACTCTCTAAGGGCCCACCCAGACAGTCCCTTTATCCCAGGAGCTCCCGGTTCAAAATGGCAGGTGGCCAAACACTGTCCCCTAAAAACATGGGAGCAAGCACTACAAATAGCAAAAATGTGAGACACTATTAAAAGACATACAACAAAACACACAAAGTTGTTTTTGTGTGTGTCTCAGGAGGCTTGAGAAACTGCACAAAGTTAAAATACATGTTAAAATCCACTGATAAAGTGCAGATTAAAATTAAAATAGGCTTGCCAGAAGAGATGAGTCTTCAATTGTGACTTAAATACCAACAGCCAATCTATATAACAATTATTATTATTTATTTATTTATTTACTTACTTACTTTACTTGTATACTGCAGTTTCTCAGCCTAACAGGCGACTCAACGCGGTTTACAACAAGGATAAAAATCAATCAGTGATATACAATTTAAAAGCATAAGAGCATTGTATACAATATTGACACAACAATAAACAACACAATACATCTTATAACTAGAGTCGTGATCCAATTCGTTGTCCATATTTCCATTCCTGTAATCATCACATTCATTGCACTGTTTATCCGAATGCCTGTTTAAACATCCAAGTTTTTAATCTTCTTCGAAACACCATTAGCGAGGGGGCTATTATTTGAAACACAACAAGATGAGTCCACTGCAGACACTCTGCTGGCTGTTGTATTGGATCACATGTCAGACACTTCCCAAGTGTCTAGGACTGTGTGATGTATCGGTGAATAATGTGTGCAGTTTCCAATAAGGTGGCCTTTTGCAGCTGGCAGATGGTAATTTTTTCAGTGCTGATTGTGTTTAAGTGCAGGCCAAGGTCTTTTGGCACTGCACCCAGTGTGTCGATCACCACTGGGACCATCTCATATTGTGTCAGTTTTTCCAGTTGTTTCTCTTCGATCCTGCTGTCACCTGGGATTGCAACATCGACAATCCATACTTTGTTTTTTAACACGATCGTAAGGTCAGGAGTATTGTGCTCCAAAACTGTCTGAATTCGAAAGTCCCAGAGTAGCTTGACATGATCATTCTCTGTAACTTTTTTCAGCATGTGATCCCACCAGTTCTTTGTTGCAGGCAGATGGTATTTGTGGCACAAGTTCCAATGAATCACCTGAGCAACGGTGTTATGCCTCTGCTTGTAGTCTGTCTGTGCGATCTTCTTGCAGCAGCTAGGGATGTGATCAGTTGTTTCATCTGCTTCCTTGCAGAGTCTACATTTGGGATCTTTTGTCGACTTTTCAATTCTGGCTTTGATGGCATTGGTTCGAATGGCTTGTTCTTCGGCTGCCAGAATCAGGCCCTCCTTTATCTCCTTTTTCAGAGTTCCATTTGTGAGCCTCAGCCATATTTTTTCTTTGTCGATTTGGCTCTCATTTTTTTCCAGGAACTGTCCATGGAGAGCTTTCTTTGGCCAGTTTTCTCTTCTGTTCTGGATTGTGTTTTTACGGTGTTCACTCTTTGTCTTTTGCACTTTAAGAGGTTTTATACTCTTGACTTCCCTCAATGTTGGTTCTTGACTGCCTTTCACATAATCTGCCAGGGCATGTTTCTCTTCTTCTACCGTTTGTCTCACTTGCAGAAGCCCTCTCTCTGCCTCCTGATTTTCTGGGCAGTTAAAGTCTGTCAACATCACTATGTGGGTGTAATGCATAGCAGATTGTCATCAGTTTTCTTGTTGGGTTGTTGTAGGTTTTTTCGGGCTATATGGCCATGTTCTAAAGGGTGGGACAAAGGACTCTTGTCTGCTGGAGCCAGGTGTGAATGTTTCAACCGATCAACCTTGATTAGCATCAGTTCAACTGATCAGTTGAAACATTCACACCTGGCTCCAGCAGACAAGAGTCCTTTGTCCCACCCTGGTCATTCCACAGATATATAAACCCTTTTTCCTAGTTCCAACAGACCTCATTATGTCTGAGGATGCTTGCCATAGATGCAGGCGAAACGTCTCTAGAACATGGCCATATAGCCCGAAAAAACCTACAACAACCCAGTGATTCCAGCCATGAAAGTCTTCGACATTACAGTTTTCTTGTTATTGTTGTTGTTGTTGTTGTTGTTGTTGTTGTTATTTATATCCCTCCCTTCTCCTCATGGGAACTCAGAACAGATTACAGTGTAAACAGATACCGGCAAAACATTCAATGCCTTGTTACAATACAATGAGACACACAAACACAAAAAAGGCTATATTATATACGATATCCTATTTTCTGTATTGGTTAAATCTTATATTTAAATTTCTACATCCTAGCCCTTTCCCTTTTGTTATTTCTTCCCCTTAGCAATAGCCTTTGTGTGGTACATACATACATACATACATACATGCATACTATGACTTTTATATACATAGAAGTTTTTGTTTTATTGCATACATTGGTACACCCCCTTTTTCACAGCGAAACCCAAGATGGCTCTGGTGCCAGTGTGTCTGCTGATGCTCATGGCGCATGGATATCACGCACTGGATATGAATAAACACGAACATTTGGTTGCATGCTGAACATTTTAGTGCCTTGGTTCAAGGGCTGGAAATTCATGCCACGCAATTCCGACATAGGACCTTGGCTATACTTTTAATGGTTTGCAAAAATGCACAGGAACCTGAAACTGTCCAGCCGGGTAGCCCTTGGCTTTAATTTGATTAGGAATCTGTCCATGCAATTAAGAAGTGGGAGCCGGAAGACAGACAGAAATAGCCCCGGCCCAAAGTCCATTCCAGGGTGTTCCAGCTTACCTCTGTTCAGCCGTCTGTTTCGAGCTCCACTCCCAGATCCGCTTGCCATCCATATGGCTTAGCAGCCCAAACAACTATAAAGCAGCCAGTTGGAGGCTGAATTAACTTGCATCTCCCATTGTTGGGTTCTTCTGTCCTGAAGGCATCCGAGTTCCAATAAACAGGAGTTTGGTAACCAGAGCAGATGAATGTTGGTGTTCTTTTTCAGAAACTCAGTGGGTGAGGCTTTCAACGTCACAGAATGTTTTTGCTGCCGGGGAGGGAGGACACCTGTGGAATTTCCACCTGCCATGCTACATAGGAAGAAGAGCCCTGAGCTTCCAAAAGGAATAAGATTTCCAATAATAATTGGTTTTCTCTTGTTTTACACACAGCAAGAAACTTGCTTAATCATTCGGCTATCAGGTATAGAGTGAATTGTTTGCACCAGCCTTACATGCCACCAGGACTTGGAATGGTTTTGTATTGGGATTCCCAGAATCCCCAGACAGCACGATGTGAGCATGCTGGTAGGGAAATTCTGAGAATTACAACAGCACAACAACAGAGAGGAAACAAACAAGGACATCTAATCACCTCTCAACAAAAGTTTGCTCCAGGCAATGTCAGGCCATTATATGCTAATCAAGGTGGTCAGTTGAAACATTCACACCTAGCTCCAGCAGACAAGAGTCCTTTGTCCCACCCTGGTCATTCCATGGATATATAAACCCTTTTCCCTAGTTCCAACAGACCTCGCTACCTCTGAGGATGCTTGCCATAGATGCAGGCGAAACGTCAGGAGAGAATGCCTCTAGACCATGGCCATATAGCCAAAAAAACCCTATAACAACCCAATTCTGAGAATCATTAAAAATGCTGAATTTTCTGCATTATTCAAGTTCTTATATTAAGAATCTAACTTTACATTAATGGGCCAGACTCCTGTTGGTGTCTTATGCATGTGTCGATTGTGCTATATCAGATGAAGAGTGTTGTTATTGTTGTTTTTAACAAAGCACAATGTTCATATTTACTTGAAATGCAGTAAACTGGATATTCAAGCATTACTGAATGTACAATGGCTCTGCAAGCATTGATCTCCAAGGTGAATTAATTGAAATGGTGATAAGTGTCGAAGAAGCAGAGTGTAATTCTGCCAGCAGATATTCACACGAAGTTGTAACTCCTGGATCCGATACATGGTGTGTTGTGGTCTTTGCTGTGGCATAATGTAAAACAAACCACGTGTAGTTCACGTTTGATCAGCCAGCACGCCAACACCTAAAATCAAGAAATAGTTTTCTAAGATCTACAGAGACACTCACTGGAACACCTCAGCAAGCGAGAGTCCAAAAGTGGCAGGCTCAAACCCAGAACCTCAATCAATGGCTGATACCAAATGAGAGACTCCCCCCCCCCCCCGGGCACACAGAAAACTGGGCAACTTGGAAAGCGCTGAACAGACTGCGCTCTGGCACCATGAGATGCAGAGCTGTATTCCAAAGTTCCATGCATTTTGCAATAAGGTGGCTTCCCTTGGTTTGCAGCCACCTGCCTATCATCGTTGGGTTTTTTTAGTTCTGCCCCTTTCCCCAGGGTTCAGGAAGGAAAGGGAACCATTTTAGCTCAGTCTTACAGTTGAAAGCTTAGCTACAGGACGGGAATCAGCTCCACCTGTAGAGAAGCTTCGTTTCTTACGAAATTCCGGGGGGAAACAGTTCCAAAGGACTCCAGCTGGAGAATCTACAAAGCCTTGACTGGTAGGTCTACTCGGGACCCAAGAAGCAGTTTGGAGCCGGGAGTAGGGCCCACACCAGCAAAGTTTAGAAAGTAGATCGCCCAAGGAGGGGTTAAAAAGGGTTTTCCTCTTAAAGAAAAGAAACAGTTCAAGAAGCCAGTTGCCTGTCCCTTGTGGACAAGATTAAGAAAGCCACCAGTTGATTCAAAGCCTTGAAGTATTTTTTTTACCTGTTGAAGATCTGAGAAGCATTTGTTTAATTTGTTGAAGACCTAAGCAATAATAAAGGACTTTATTAAACATTTCAAGCCTTTAAAGACTTTGTATAGGAAAATCCTTAGGGCCTCTCACTCGAGGCACCCTGGCTTCCCGCTGGGCACAAAGAGCACGTCCTGTTCAAAAGCCAATTGCTATAGGCCAGTGGTTCTCAACCTTCCTAATGCCATGACCCCTTAATACAGTCCCTCATGTTGTGGTGACCCCCAACCATAACATTGTTTTTGTTGCTACTTCATAACAGTCATTTTACTACTGTTATAAATCATAATGTAAATATCAGATATGCAAGATGTATTTTCATTCACTGGACCAAACTGGGCACAAATACCCAATGCACCTACATGTAAATGCTAGTGGGGTTGGGGGAGGATTGATTATGTAATTTGGGAGTTGTAGTTGCTGGGATTTATAGTTCACCTATAATCAAAGAGCATTCTGAACTCCACCAGCGATGGATTTGAACCTATTTTGCCACACAGAACTCCCATGACCAACAGAAAACACTGGAAAGGTTTGGTGGGTATTGACCTTGAGTTTGGGAGTTGTAGTTCACCTATATCCAGAGAGCACTTGTGTGAGTACACAATGGTGGATCTGGACCAAACTTGGCACAAATACTCAATATGTGCAAATGTGAACACTGGTGGAGCCTGGGGAAAATAGACCTTGACTTTTGGGAGTTGTAGTTGCTAGGATTTATAGTTCATTACAATCAAAGAACATTCCGAACACCACCAACGATAGAATTGGCTCAAACTTCCCACATGGAATCCCCATGACCATCAGAAAATACTGTGTTTTCTGATGGTCTTTGGCGACCCCTCTGACACCCCTTTGCGACCCCCTCAGGGGTCCCGACCCCCAGGTTGAGAAACACTGCTATAAGCCCAGAGCGTGACAGCACACTTAGTAAGCCAGTGCATGGAAGTTTGACTTCCAGAATCCAGGATGCTGACCCCTCCCCTCCCCCTCCCAACACACACACCCAAAAAACCCTGTGGCTTTCCTTAGTCTTTCCAATCCACTGGCTGGGAAACACTCCCCAAGATTTTCAGTCTTCTGCATTCACTCAATCCCCACATTGCTGTGTTTTTCTGCAGCTCTGTTAAACTAGAGCAGAGCTCCCTCTAGTGATAACCACTGAGGTTGCAGGTGTGAATGCAAAAAAAGAACTGCAGCCTTACTGCAGTTGAGCTGAGCCAAATATGTTCCTGGGAAAGCCCTTTGAATGTATTCAGCCTGTATTGTAGGTTTTTGGATGCCAGCTAAGGCAGGATTAAATATACAACTATGTACTTCTAACAGGAAAAGGAGAAGTAGACATGTGATGGTGTAAGGATCCAGTATCTATTGAGGTTTGGTTCCAGAAATCTATCAATGTCCAAGTTCCATTCTATATAATGGCATAGTGGTGTGCCTTACACAAAATAGCAATATCAAGCGTCACGTTTTGGAATGTTTTGATGATTTTCACCTAAATGTCTTGCAAGACCTGTCCAATAGTGGAATCGCTGGGTTGCTGTGAGTTTTTGGGGCTATATGGTCATGTTCCAGAAGCATTCTCTCCTGATGTTTCACCCACATCTATGGCAGGCATCCTCTAAGGTTGTGAGGACTATTGGAAACTAGGCAAGTGGGGTTTATATGTCTGTGGAATAATGTCCTGGGTGTGAGAAAAAGCTCTTGTCTGTTTGAGTGTAAATGTTGCAATTAGCCACCTTGATTAGCATTGAATGGTCTTGCAACTTCAAAGCCTGGCTGGTTGCTGCCTGGGGGAACCCTTTGTTTGGAGGTGTTAGTTGGTCCTGATTGTTTTATGCCTGGAACTGCCCTGTTTTCGTTGTTCTTTATTTACCATTATAATTTTAGAGTTATATTAATGGTTTCCTCCTTTCTGTTGACATTGTTTACCTGCTTCTTGTAGATATCAACACCTTCGCTGCGTAGTCTGACATGGTGGTTGTAAGAGTGGTCCAGCATTTCTGTGTTCTCCAATAATAAGCTGTGTCTAAATTGGTTCAACAGGAGGTCTACTATGGTGGACTTCGCTGGTTGACTTGGTCTGCATTGCCTTTCCTGATCCTTGATACATGTTCAGGAAATACTGCATTTGGTGGTCCCTAAGTAGACTTGTTAACAGCTGCATGGTATATGATGAACTCCTGCAGAGGTGAGAGGATCCTTCTTGTCCTTTGCTGAACGTTGCATTTGTTGGATTTTCTTAGTAGGTCTGTAGATTATCTGTAGGTTGTATAATTGATGCTTGAACCTCCTTCTTTGAAAATTTGTAGGTCTCTTCCAACTTTTGTTGTTGTTCATTCATTCAGTCGCTTCCAACTTTTCATAACCTCAGCAGTGGAACTCTCTGCCCTGGAGTGTGGTGGAGTCTCCTTCTTTGGAGGCTTTTAAACAGAGGCCGGATGGCCATCTGTCAGGGGTGATTTGAATGCAATATTCCTGCTTCTTGGCGGGAGTTGGACTGGATGGCCCATGAGGTCACTTCCAACTCTTTGATACTATGATTCTATGATTCATGAACCAGTCTACGCCAGACCTCCTGTCAGCCATCACCACCCCCAGCTCCTTCAAGGTCTAGCCAGTCACTTCAAGGATACCATCCATCCACCTTGCCTTTGGTTGGCCCCTCTTCCTTTTTCCTTCCATTTTCCCAGCATAACTGTCTTCTCTAAGCTTCCCTTTCTTCTCATTATGTGTCCAAAATACTTCATCTTTGCATCGAATATCCTTCCCTCCAGTGAGCAGTCGGGCTTTCTTTCCTGGAGGATGGACTGGTTGGATCTTCTCGCAGTCCAAGGCACTCTCAGAACTTTCCTCCAACACCAGAATTCAAAAGCATCCATCTTCCTTCGCTCAGCCTTCCCTATGGTCCAGCTCTCACATCCGTAGGTTACTATGTGGAATACCATTGCTTTAACTATGTGGATCTTTGTTGCCAGTGTGATGTCTCTACTCTTCACTATTTAAAAAATTTAGCATTATACTAAATGTCCTTTCACCAGTAGCTGGCCACTTGGAGTACCTCTGGTGTCACTGTGAGAAGGTCCTCCATTGTTCATATAGCAGGGCTCAGGCTGCATTATAGTAGGTGGTCTGTGCTTTGGTCTTCTCCATACCCATATGCCATGGACTTCACTTTGTGGTCCCAATATTAAACATTGGCTCTTCCTTCGCTCAGCTTTCCCTATGGTCCAGCTCTCACATCCATAGGTGACTACGGGGAATACCATTGCTTTTACTATGTGGATCCATACTTCCAACTTTATGATGCTGTAATTACAAGACTTGGCCTTTGGAACAGCTCTTTTAAAGTTTGGGCTCCATCCTGGAGCAGATCCATTTCCCAGCTGACATGGAAGTCACCAGCCAACACCAGATGGGAGGAGATCCCATCTCCTTAGCTCTCTCCTTCACTTGGCACTTCACTCCTCTCTCCCAAATCTGCTCAATGCTGCCTTTGGTGGTCCCTATGTAGACTTGTCCACAGCTGGATGGTATATGGTAGAATCCTGCAGAGGTGAGAGGATCCTTCTTGTCCTTTGCTGAACTGAACATTTCTTGGATTTTCTTTGTGAGTCTGTAGATACTTTGTAGGTTGTGGAAATGATTGTTTCAGCAGACATGTGCACCTCCTTCTTTGGACATTCGTACACTGAGGTGCTGGGTGGTTCTCTGTCAGGAATGCTTTGCTTGTGTCTTCCTGCATGCCGGGATAGGGTTGGACTGGATGGCCCTTGAGGTCTCTTCCAACTTTATGATGCTGTAATTACAAGACTTGGCCTTTGTAACAGCTCTTTTAAAGTTTGGACTCCATCCTGGAGCAGATCCATTTCCCAGCTGACATGGAAGTCACCAGCCAACACCAGATGGGAGGAGATCCCATCTCCTTAGTTCTTTCCTTCACTTGGCAGTTCACTCCTCTCTCCCAAATCTGCTCCAGAGACAACTGGTCCATGCAACCAAGAGAAGAGCCGCATCCCATGTCAATTCAGCTCCATCTCTTGCCATCTTCTCTCATTCTCTCCCCTTCCTTCCCTCCTTCCCATCTCACCTCATCACAACTATCAAAGGGAAACTGACAAAGAGCTGGAGGCACTGGATATTCCCTGTATTTTAATATAACTTCTTTCCCTCTTGCCTTTCCTCCGCACCCACCCACCCTCCATCTCTCTCTCTCTCTCTTTCTCTCTCTTTGCAATCTGAAGTGAACAGCTTGGTTGCTTCTGCCTGTCAGGGAATTTAAATTGCAAATGAAATAGTGAAACGCAGCAAGCCAAGGGTCTGTCTCCGTGGCTTCGGAGAGCACACGGATTGCTTAGCAACCGGAGGAAGGCAGACAACTTTCTGCAACAGGGAACCTCCCTTCTTTTTTCCCCAATCCCTCCATCTCTCCAGCCCTCCCTTTCCCTCCACACACACCCCACATCCATTCTGGCCTTGGGAAAGATATTTGCAGGCACGAACCAGAGAAAAATAGGAGGTCGGTGCAACATGTAGAATCAAGATTATGTCAGTTCCCATTTCTGAAAGAGAGAGGCAAGGAGAAGGAGAGAAAGAAAGAAAGAACAAGTGACTTGTTGCTATGGTTGTCAGCCTTCCTGTTCTGAGTTGGAGAGCACAGACTTGCGGCACTGCGCTGTCTGTTCTCACACCGATCTGCCTTGTGGGTTACCATTCAGCCGGCACTTGACAAGTGGAAACAGAGGTTAAGGAAGACAGAAGGCTTCAGCAGAAATCCCCTAAGGCATGCATGGGCAAACTTGGGCCCTCCAGGTATTTTGGACTGGTACGTTGTTAGGAATTGTGGGAGTTGAAGTCCAAAATACCAGGAGGAGGGCCAAAGTTTGCCCATGCCTGCCCTAAGAGCATTGTATCCCATCTGATCTTGGTTCAGATATGGGGCTACAAAGTGGAATCCATGACATGTGAGTGTGGAGAAGAGCAAACCACTGACCACCTGCTGCAATGCAACCTGAGCCCTGCCACATGCACCATGGAGGACCTTCTTGCGGCAACACCAGAAGCACTCCAAGTAGCCAGATACTGGCCAAAGGACATTTAATCAACTACCAAGCTTGCAAACTTTGTGGGTTTTTTATCTATTTGTTTGTTTTGTTCTGTTAGAAATGTAATACAATGGTCTGGTTGCCCCTGACACGATAAATAAATAAATTGGTTCAGCCCTAGATAGTACTTGTTTGGGAGACTTTTGGAAAGGCATTTATTGATTTATTTATTTTATTTACAATATTACAGTCCCCACAGGGGACTCAGGGCAGATCACAGGTGGCTAAATATCTTTTGACCAAAAACGGGCAACAGCAACGGCATTGTCTGTAGCCTCCAACAATTCTTCCTCTGTACATGAGGCAGGGCATAGTGGACAAGCATACAGATGCAGAGTTGTCTGTTCTGCTCCACAGTCACACAAGGGGTGGGATTCTTTTAGGTAGCTAGCAACATTTTGCCAGGTTGTCTTTTGTTCTGCCCACTCCAGTTCTGAGTTTGTTCAGGGACTTCCAAGTTGCCTATTCTTGGTTTGCCCCTGGAGGAAGACCCTCGTGGGGGGGGGGGGGGCATCCAGTTGGGATTTCCTGGTTTAGCTGCCCAGAGGGATACCCTTGCTGTTGCTGGAGGGACGCCAAGAGGAGTGGTAGTTCTCATAAAGCTTTTCCTTGATTTGGGTCTACTGGGAGGAGGCTGGTAGCCATGTAGTGGGTGGTTTTCACAGTGTTCAACCTTATTTCTCTCACATTTATCAGCAAATTCCCATTGCACATCAGGGGGAGAAATGCCAGCTAGCTTGTAGAGTTTATCAACAGGTGTAGGTTTAAGACATCCTGTGATTATTCTGCATATTTCATTCAATGCTATGTTCACCTGCTTTGCATGGGCAGACTTATGCCAAACAGGGCAGGCATATTCATATAAACATGCTAGCCTTCCCCTGCCACGCTTTGCTGTGGCCCACATGGGGGTTCTGTGTGGGAGGTTTGGCCCAATTCTCTCATTGATGGGGTTCAGAATACTCTGTGATTGTAGGTGAACTATAAATCCCAGCAACTACAACTCCCAAATGGCAAATGTGAACACTGGTGGAGTTTTCCCCAAACTCCACCAGTGTTCACATTTGGGCATATTGAGTATTCGAGAAGAGTTTGGTCCAGATTCATCATTGTTTGAGTCCACAGTACTCTCTGGATGTAGGTGAACTACAACTCCAAAATCAAAGGACACTGCCCACCAAACCCTTCCAGTATTTTCTGTTGGTCATGGGAGAACAAGTTTGGTTCAATTCCATCGTTGGTGGGGTTCAGAATGCTCTTTGATTGTAGGTGAACTATAAATCCCAGCAACTACAACTCCCAAATGACAAAATCAATTTTTTGAGTGAAGGACATACATTGGGTTGTTAGGTGTCTTGTGTCCAAATTTGGTGTCAATTCGTCCAGTGGTTTTTGAGTTCTGTTAATCCCAAAAATGAACATTACATTTTTATTTCTATAGATATAGACAGACACACAGAGGCTATTTAACTTTCCAGCTTCATGAGGTATGCTTGAATTCTGGCCACTGGGGGAGCTGTTGCTTCACCATCCACTTGTGACACCGATGGAGTACTTCCTCATTCTTATGCACGCTGCTGGAGATTTTTATGGTGTCGTAAATTAGTTAAATTAGCCTCCCCACATAAAGCGGTACCTAAATTTCCTTTTTGACAGATGCAACTATCTTTTAGGCTGCATAGGTCAACAGCAAGCTAGACAAATGGTCAGGAGCTTACTCCGACCTGGTCTGGCTTCACACTCATGATCTTTCGGTCAGTAGTGAATTTAATACAGCTGACACCCAACCAGCTGCACCACAACCGGCATGACCTTTTAGAGACCATAACCTCTTGGGAAACCAGAAATCTCCATAGTCCTTTGGAAACATGATGTACCTGGTACTCTTCATTTCATTTGCCCACTTCTGACAAAATATAGTATCTCTAGGCATTTCCTAGTCCTTCCACATAATTCTATGTGATATTTCCACCAGACATTGATGATACAGAGGTATCTGCTGTAGCTATTTCCTGGGTCCTCCAGCATAACTCAACGCTGCAATTGAATGAAGGATCTTCCTCCAGAGATCCTTCATTCAATAAAGTTAGTCATGGTTTCACCTATCCACATGAAGTCCTGAAATGTATATGGGGTCACAATGCAAACACGAGTGGTAAGCAGAGCATATCCTTGGACAGAGTGCAAATCACAGAATCATAGAATCAAAGAGTTGGAAGAGACCTCATGGGCCATCCAGTCCAACCCCATTCTGCCAAGAAGCAGGAATATTGCATTCAAATCACTCCTGACAGATGGCCATCCAGCCTCTGTTTAAAAGCTTCCAAAGAAGGAGCCTCCACCACACTGCGGGGCAGAGAGTTCCACTGCTGAATGGCTCTCACAGTCAGGAAGTTCTTCCTCATGTTCAGATGGAATCTCCTTTCTTGTAGTTTGAAGCCATTGCTCTGCATCCTAGTCTCCAGAGCAGCAGAAAGCAAGCTTGCTCCCTCCTCCCTGTGGCTTCCTCTCACATATTTATACATGGCTGTCATATTTCCTCTCAGCCTTCTCTTCTTCAGGCTAAACATGCCCAGCTCCTTAAGTCGTTCCTCATAGGGCTTGTTCTCCAGACCCTTGATCATTTTAGTCGCCCTCCTCTGGACACATTCCAGCTTCTCAATATCTCTCTTGAATTGTGGTGCCCAGAATTGGACACAATATTCCAGGTGTAGTCTAACCAAAGTGGAATAGAGGGGTAGCATTACTTCCTAGATCTAGACACTATGCTCCTATTGATGCAGGCCAAATCTAGTCAATAGGTTTCCGGTCCTTACTCTGAAATGCTCATTCATGTGAATGTTGGGGACAGGGCTTTCTTTGCTATTGGGAATATTCTGGTCCTTCTGAATCTCTGCAGACTTCTATCTCTTATTACTTTTAAAATATCCTGGATTTCCTGAAGGGTTTTCTCTTTACCTGCTCTCTGGGGTTAATCAAGTTGTTCTGTATTTTTCTAAGAGGATTAAGGGAAAGGTACATGTTAAACCTCTTCACAGTAATCCGTACCAGGAAGGACACAGCTTTTGCCCCTGTCTGCCGTCTCGGGCCCAATCCACCAGGAAATTGATTTGCTAAATCCTTGTTGAAATGGAGAAGAACTGCTCTTACCCAATAATCAGGAATGCAGGAAAATAAAATACAAGGGTTGAATGAAAAGTAATGCCTCCACCTTCGTTACTTGGGTTTGGATGAAAATATTTTAATAAATCAAACGCAGAAATAATCTTTAGAATGTGCTCTTTAACTACCGCTATTCACTTTTCCACATAATCACCAGACAATTGGATACATCTCTGCCAATGATGAATAAGTTTTCTGAAGCCTTCATGGAAGAAGTCAACACTCTGTTTCCGCAACCAGCATCTCACAGTTCTCTCAATGTACCCATCATGCTTTGGACAGCCAGAAGATCCAACCAGTCCATACTTCTGGTGTTGGCTGGTGGCTTCCATGTCAGCTGGGAAATGGATCTGCTCCAGGATGGAGCCCAAACTTTTAAAGAGCTATTCCAAAGGCCAAGTCTTGTAATTACAGAATCATAAAGTTGGAAGCATGGATCCACATAGTAAAAGCAATGGTATTCCCTGTAGTCACCCATGGATGTGAGAGCTGGACCATAGGGAAGGTTGAGCGAAGGAAGATAGATGCTTTTGAATTGTGGTGTTGGAGGAAAGTTCTGAGAGTGCCTTGGACTGCGAGAAGATCCAATCAGTCCATACTTCAGGAAATAAAGCCCAACTGCTCATTGGAGGGAAGATAGTAGAGGCAAAGATGAATTACTTTGGCCACATCATGAGAGTAAAGGAAAGCTTAGAGAAGACAATGAGGCTGGGGAAAATGGAAGGAAAAAGGAAGAGGGGCCGACCAAGGGCAAGATGGATGGATGGCATCCTTGAAGTGACCAGCTTGACCTTGAAGGAGCTGGGGGTGGTGATGGCTGACAGGGAGCTCTGGCATGGGCTGGTCCATGAGGTCACGAAGAGTTGGAAACGACTGAACGAATGAACAAGAACAACAAGCCATTGTGCATACATCTTCCGATAGGCAAGCAAAGCAATAATGGGACTCACACGTTTTTGTGAAATGCTTATGCTTGAAATTTCTGAGTGATACAACAATTGTCCTGAATCAATCTGTCAACCTTCAGTGGTTGCTGTCACAGGACATCCAACTCTTTGTTTGTCATGCAAGTCAGATGTTCTCACCTCAACATCTTTAAACTTTACTCGCCCAACGACGCACAGTGCTCACATCAACACAATCACCATAAACAGCTTGCATTCTCTGATGAATATCCTTTGGGGTGACACATTCTGCAGTCAAGAATTAAATGACTGCACATTGCTTAAGTTGCATTGACCAACTGTCTGCGCAGGATTCCATACTTTGCACTTTAACAACACAATCATTCAATGCTAAGGCTTCCCACCAAAATGTAACTGTAGAGGAGAGTCTACTGAACAAGCCAGTACTTGCCGCCTACCAGTACTGCCATCTGTTGAGGAGTTATGAAGGTGGAGGCATTACTTTTCATTCATAGTCTTAGTCTTTATTGGGTAATGATGCCAGGCAGCTGAACTTGGAACACTTCGTTGTTGTAAACTGCCACACATCTACATCAATGAAGAACGAGAGACCTCCAAAGCAACTGGGTTTAAAAGCAGAAGAAAAATATCCTCCACAACTTCAAAATAACTTTGAAGTGTGTTTAGAGGCAAAAAAAATATTCTTTTCTTCCAGTGGAAGGTGTGGTGGAGGTAGATAATTCCCCAATGTCTTCTAGAGGACTCATCCAGAACCCTAGCCTACCACAGTTGTTTTTTGTTTGGTAGCAGAAAACAATCTTGCCCCTTCCTCAACATAACATTGTTCCAAATATTTAAGCATGACTGTTGACTATTATGTCCTCTCTCGGCCTTCTTTTAAGTTTAACATGCCCAGTTTCCTCTGCTGCTCCTCATAGGGCTTGACTTCCAAACCTGTCACTGTTTTGTCTCATCCTCCTCTGGACACCTTCCAGCTTCTCCATAGCCTTCTTGAATTCTAGTGCCCAGAACTGGAAACAATGTTATTCAAGGTGATATCTGAACTAAGTCAAATTATAACTTTTCTCCATCTAGACACCATAGTTCTATTCATGCAATCTAGAATCACATTGGCCTTTTAGCAGCTACATCACACCCTTGGCTTATGTTGAACTTGTGGTCTACTAAGACTCCTAGATCCCTCACTACAACTCTTTTTACCATCTGAAGTTTCCAAATATTCTTCAAAGTGGAGTATGTTACAGTAATCCAAACAGCATGTTTGGTGCAGCGGATTAAACTGCTGAACTGCTGAACTTGCTGAGCAAAATGTTGGTGGTTCGAATCCACTGTTAGGCCCAACTTCTGCCAACCTAGCAGTTCAAAAACATGCAAATGTGAGTAGATCAGTAGGTACTGCTTCTGCAGGAAGGTAATGGTGCTCCATGCAGTCATGCCGGCTACATGACCTTGGAGGTGTCTATGGAAAACATTGGCTCTTTGGCTTAGAAATGGAGGTGAGCACCACCCCAGAATCAGACATGACTAGACTTAATGTCAGGGGAAACCTTTACCTTTGCTTTACCTTTACCATCATAGTCAAATACCATTTTTCCAGGAACAGGAACAGGGTGGGACAAAGGGCTCTTGTCTGCTGGATCTAGGTGTGAATGTTTCAACTGACTACCTATATGCTAATCAAGGTGGTCAGTTGAAACATTCACACCTAGCTCCAGCAGACAAGAGTTCTTTGTCTCACCCTGGTCATTCCACAGATATATAAACCCTTTTTCCTAGTTCCAACAGACCTCACTACCTCTGAGGATGCTTGCCATAGATGCAGGCGAAACATCAGGAGAGAATGCCTCTAGACCATGGCCATATAGCCCGAAAAAGCCTACAACAACTCAATGGACTTGAATGTTCAGGGGGAGCATAACCCCCTCAAACACAGAAGGAATCCCAATTCCAAGACGTGTGTTTCATCTGAACAGGAGCACCTCCGGATTAAGCTTTAATATGTTTTCCTTTCTAATCCAGCACATTACAGCTGCCAGGCACCAGGTTAAAACAAGAATAGCTTCCTCGGAATTTGATGGAAAGGAGAAATAGAGCTGGGTGGCAAGAGTATATTGGTGACACCTGATAGCAAGGTTCTGCAAGTGTTCCATTGTGCACGTAGTAGCACATTACAGTATCCAGTAAATTAAATGCACCTTGTCTCTGTGCATTTCACTTGTACAGTGCAGCTGTACAATGGATTGCCAGCCATGCTCACTGACTGCAGATTCATGTGTTTTACGTTGATATTCTGTGCAGGGTTTGTGTAATGTCACTCTGTCATTGGATATTCATGCTGCTTGGAAGTGATGTGGGATCCTAGCCAAAGTATGTCTGCACGCCCAACCTTGTAAGCCAGGAAATGTAAGAAAACAACCTTGAATTTTTAGCAACTCAGCCATGCACATGTCTGATATCTTAGGTATGTGAAAAATCAGAAACTCATCCTTACCAAACAATTGTAGTGCTCTTATTCCACTTTAACTGCCATGGTACTACCAATGGAAACCTGAGATTGGTTAGTAGTTAAGAATTCGCAACCAGAACAAAAGCTGGTTCCTGCTTTCACTGTTGAGTGGGGATGCATCTACACTGTATGATGGATGCAGCTTGAGACCATTTGAACTGTCAATAGTTCTTAAGCAGAAGGTATTTGTGGCACAAGTTCCAATGGATCATCTGATCAATGGTATTATGCCTATTATTATTATTATTATTATTATTATTATTATTATTATCTTTATTTATACCCCGCAAAATCTCCCGAAGGACCCGATGCAGCATACAAAGGCCAAGGCAGCCAACAACAACAACATACAATACACAATAAACTCATAAGCAAATAATAAAACATCAAGCAAAACAATAAAACAATAAAACAATGACACCGTGACGCAATTAAAACCAAAGGCCAGGCCAAATGTAATGGACAAAATTTAAAAAGTCCTGTCGTGACAGGTAATATGTAGAGGTATTTGGGGTGGTTGCAATGTGCAGATAATCCTGCATCTCTAGCAAGATACATTTGGGACTTGAAACCAGGAGTTTCCTATTCCTAGGCACACTGGAACAGCCAGGTCTTCAGGCGCTTCCTAAAGACAGCCGACATTGGGGCTTGTCTGATGTCCTTGGGGAGAAAGTTCCAGAGTCGGGGGGCTACCACAGAGAAGGCCCTGTCCCTCGTCCCCACCAAACGCGCCTGCGACACAGGTGGGATTGTGAGCAGGGCCTCTCCAGATGATCGGAGGGAGCGTGCGGGTTCGTAAACACAGATGCGGTCACGCAGGTAGGCAGGTCCCAAACTGTTTAGGGCTTTGTAGGTGAGCACCTGCACCTTGAATTGAGACTGGAAAATGAATGGCAGCCAATGGAGCTCCTTGAACAGGAGGGTTCACCTCTCTCTGTAAGGAGCACCAGTTAACATCCTGGCTGCCACCCGCTGGACTAGCAGAAATTTCCGAGCTGTTTTCAAGGGCAGCCCCACGTAGAGCGCATTACAGTAGTCCAATCTAGAGGTGACTAAGGCATGGGCCACACCGGCCAGATCAGCCTTTGCAAGGTAAGGTCACAGTTGGCGCACGAGTCTCAATTGTGCAAAAGCCCTCCCGGACACCACCGATGCCTGAGCCTCAAGCGTAAGTGATGAATCTCTGCTTCTAGTCTGTCTGCACAATCTTCTTGCAGTGGCTGAGGATGTGATCCATCATTTTGTCTACATTATTATTATTATTATTATTATTATTATTATTATTTCCTAAGTGTAATATTCCAGCCCAAGAAACCAGGTATATTAGGGAAAGTGTCCTCTTCATTGTATTGTTGAAGGTTTTCATGGCCAGAATCATTGGGATGTTGTAGGTTTTTTCGGGCAAGCATCCTCAGAGGTAGTGAGAATGCTTGCCATAGATGCAGGCGAAATGTCAGGAGAGAATGCCTCTAGAACATGGCCATTAGGCTTGGGTAACCACAGAAAAATTTGGTTCTAAACTTGTTTTGTTTTTAGGGGGCCCTTGCGTTTCGTTTTTATTAATAATTCCAAAATTTTCCTTTTAAAATTTTTGAAATATACGAAATTTTGTAAAATTACGAATCGATTCGTTAATGGCGGACGCGATTGCGCAATATGCTAAAAAAAACCTCCAAATGGGACAGGGGGAACTTCTGAAGCTTCCCTCTCCCTCTGTTGTTGACTGTTGGTGTGATAAAACAAACAACAACTATAAAACTTGCACCAGACATGCGAAAATAATTACGAAATAATTACGAAATAATTACAAAATAATTACAAAATAATTACGAAATAGTTACGAAATAAATTGAAAAAAATTGTTTCGAATCCTCCGAAAAATATGGAACGCTTCACGAATTTGCGTGTCATCCTTGCGCAGGGGCCATGCTAATCTTCTCTGTATCGTTCCAATTTTAGTATATTTTCACAATTTCACACTATTCCTGCATGGCTCAATATTGGATCGTAAGCTAATTTAAATACGAATTAATAACGAATTACGAAATTAACGAACGAAAACGCCCAAGCCTAATGGCCGTATAACCTGAAAAAACCTACAACAACCCACTGTCCTCTTCATTTTCGGGACCTTTGTCGAAAATAGCTCTGACAGAAGTCTTGCTTTGGTCAACCGAGAAATGTGAGCTCGTTTTGCTAATTTTGCCTTTTCCTTAGCTTTTATTGCTGCATAATATTTTATCAGGCAACAAATACTTAAGGATCATTTTGCCTGTTCTTTCCTCTGAAATACACCTGAAAGCATGTGGCCTTTACTGGTGGTCTCCCATCCAAGTACCATCCAGAGTGCTTAGCTGCTTAGCTTCCAAGACAAGACAGGATTATGTACATTTAGAATACTTAGGCAGTCACTCACAAAAAATGGAATTTTACATCCTTCCCAATGCCTTTGACTGTGTTGATCTGTTGCTCTTAGCTGGTAAGGGAAATCTAGCCATCTATCAAAGTCGAAGTATGTATGAATGCATGTTTGTTTGCAACACAAACACTCCTCCATGGCTTGATGGATCTGGATCAGAACTGGCACACATATCCATTATTATTCAACTTAAAATAATTAGAATAATAGAATTATAGAATCATAGAGTTGGAAGAGACCTCGTGGGCCATGCAGTGCAACCCCATTCTGCCAAGAAGCAGGAATATTGCATTCAAAGCACCCCCGACAGATGGCCATCCAGCCTCTGATTAGAACCCTCCAAAGAAATAGATTCAATCACACTACAGGACAGAATTCCACTGCTAATCAGCTCTTACAGTCAGGAAGTTCTTCTTTATTTACTTTATTTTATTTACAGTATTTATATACCACCTTTCTAACCCCTTGGGGGACTCAATGTTCAAGTGGAATCTCCTTTCATGTAGTTTGAAGCCATTGTTCTGCATCCTAGTCTCCAGGGCAGCAGAAAACCTCAATTGTTGTCTACGAGGGTTGAATGAAAAGTAATGCCTCCACCTTCGTAACTCCTCAACAGATGGCAGTACTGGTATGTGGCAGGTATCGGTTTCTTCAGTAGATTCTCCTCTACAGTTCCATTTTGGTGGGAAGTGTTAAAGTGTGAAGAATGGAACCCTGTGTAGATGGTCAGTCAATGCAATTTAAGCAACGTGCAGTCATTGAATTCTTGACAGCAGAAGGTGTCACCCCAAAGGAGATTCATCAGAGAATGCAAGTTGTTGATGGTAATTGTGTTGATGTGAGTGCTGTGCATCATTGGGTGAGTAAGTTTAAAGATGTGGGAACATCTGACTTGCATGAGAAACAAAGAGTTGGATGTCCTGTGACAGAAACCACCGAGTTTCACAAGCAAAAGGTTGACAGATTGATTCAGGATGATAGTCGTATCTCTCAGAGAGAAATTTCAAGCATAATTGGCCATTTCACAAGAATGTGTGGGTCACATTATTGCTTTGCTTGGCTATCAGAAGATCTGTGCATGCTGGTTGTGGAAACAGAATGTCGACTTCTCTGTGACAGCTTCAGAAAACTTGTTCATCGTTGGTAGAAATGTATCCAATTGTCTGGTGATTATGTGGAAAAAGTAAATAGTGGTAGTTAAAGAGCACATTCTAAGGATTATTTCTGTGTTTGATTTATTAAAATATTCCCATCCAAACCCAAGTAATGAAGGTGGAGGCATTACTTTTCATTCAACCCTCGTATTTGTTGTGACCTCCCTCTTCGTCCCAGGACTTTAAAGAACTAATTTGCTAGCAGCTGGGTCCAGTCAACTCACAAATGAGGTGGGGTCTTGCAAAATTTTAATGTGAGCTGAGAAGACATGCCCTTCACTATCTTAGGCCCTTTCCCAAGGGAGGGGGGAGAACAGACTTGTATTTCCAAGTCATGCAATAATGGCCGCAAATAATAAAGCAAATTGTAGATAAACAAAAAGAGTTTTTCTAAAAAAAATATATTCAGCATATCTGAAGCTCTGAAAGGCTATCTCTGCCAGTCAACTGATTAAAGGAACGTTCCTCCTCAGCTTGCAAAATCAGTCATTCTGAAGAATGGCACCACAGAATAGGCATCAAGATCCCCCATCAGATGCTTAATTTCCTGCTCTAAATTGCTCAGATGCCACGGTACTGTTGATGAGCGTAATATGCAGAAAGAATGCATCAGGCAAGGAGGAAAACATAAACTTTTTGTTTTGTTTTGTAATCTTTTGATGATGTCATTCCAACTGGATTGGATGCTGGGGAAAATAGTTACCCATTTGTATTAATGCAAAGCTAGAGACATTTGTTTGGTAGCAAGTCTCATTGTGTTCTCTAGGATTTACTCCTTAGTAACTGTTCTGGTACGGCTGTACCAGGAGCTCCAATTTTATTTGCTTTGTATCGAGTGTTTGCTTGCAGGCCAAGGTTTCGGGGACTCTGCAGATAGGTGGCTTCCTTTGGTTGCAGTCGTAGGGCAAGTCACCTGTCCATCATCGTTAAGTTTTGGTCCTGCCCCTTGCTCAGGGCAATTGGGAAGGGAGCCATTTTTAGTTAGTCTCAGCAAGGAAAGCTAATTTACAGGACGTGTGCAAGCTTCCCCTGTACAAAAGCTTCAACACTTAAGACTTTCTGCGGGGAAACAGTCTTAAGAGCATCCAAGACTTTCTGGGGAGAACAGTCTTAAGAGCCTCCAAAGATTCTAAAGATTTTCAGGGAAACAGCCCTAAAGCTTTGAAGAATTTTGGAGGGTGAACAGTTTGAAAGACCAAAGAACTCCAGTTGGAGAGTATCTAACCCTTTACTGGTAGGTCCACTCGGTGCTCAAGACGCAGTTCGACCCGGTAGTGGAGCCCACATCAGTAAGGGTTAGATTACAGTCAGCCTGAGAGAAGTTAAAAAGGGAATTTTCCTTTAAAGTAAAAAAGAAGTTATTGAAGACAGTTGCCTGTCTTTCGTGGGCAAGATTAGGAAGTCACCAGTTGCATAAAACTTGGAAGCATTAGTTTAGCTTTACTGACGACAAGAGAAGTTTCTGTTTGATTGTTCATTAATAAAGAACTTTGTTATACTTCACAAGCCATCTAAGGGTCATTTGTGGTGGAAAACGTCTGAGAACTTCTCCTTGGGCCCCCTAGCTTCTTGCTGGGCAAAGGTTGCACATCCTGTCTTAAAGGAAATTCTTTACAGGCCCAGTGCGTGACAGAACAGTAACGGAGTGGCTCAGTCATCAGGAGAAGACTAGGATTTGGAAGGACAGCCATGTAAGAGCTAGGCAGAATCCACAACTTCAAAGATATACAACTTGATCCTCCTTTCTCCAGTACTTACTTACTTAGGCGATCCCTCATAGTCTGAGGATGATGGTCCTCCAAGTGTGGTGTCCTGGCAGTGGGTCCGTAGGTGTCTGTGGAGCCCTATTCTTGACCTGCATGTTCTCCCACAGTGAGGGCATCGGTTTCCACGTGGAAGGCGGTCTTGGTCGGGGTTGACACGCCTTCCTCTTGGCACATGTCTCTCTTTCGCCCTCCATTCGTGCCTCTTCAAATTCTACAGCACTGCTGGTCACAGCTGACCTCCAGCTGGAGCGCTCAAGGGCCAGGGCTTCCCAGTTCTCAGTGTCTATGACAGAGTTTTTAAGGTTGGCTTTGAGCTCATCTTTAAATCTCTTTTCTCCAGTGTTCCAGAATCCAAAATACTCCAAATCGGATAATAATGACAGCAGTTGCCATTGTACATTGGACAGCAGTTGCCATTGTACATTGTACATCGTTTCAGGAGCGAACTGAGACACTGCAAGTTGCTTCTAGTGTGAGAGAATTGGCCGTCTGCAAGGACATTCCCTAGGGGATGCCCGGATGATTTGATGTTTTATCATCTTTGTGGGAGCCTTCTCTCATGTCCCCGCATGAGGAGCTGGAGCTGATAGAGGGAGCTCATCCGCCTCTCCCCGGATTTGGACCTGCGACCTGTCGGTCTTCAGTCCTGCCAGCACAGGGGTTTAACCCACTGCACTATTGGGGGCTCCATTGTACTGGGGAAAGAAAATCTTGTTTTTATTGGTATTCTAAAGGCACTCCTTCCTTCCTTCCTTCCTTCCTTCCTTCCTTCCTTCCTTTCTTTCTTTCTTTTTTTCTTTTGTATTCTTACTTTAATCACCTTTGGATGCATAGGTAGAAGGCAGGATATAGATGCCTTAAAGAAACAAAACAAGCATTCAGCCTGGAAATCTACAGAGACAAATCTTTGAAGATAGAATGAGCATAGGTTTCATATTGCCTTCTTGCTGACAGGTGAACCTGTTGTGGAATAATCCTTAAAGCCCACATTCTAGCTTCTGCAGAAAACATCTGCCATTTTTGATTCTAGCAAAATGAGCTGATTCCATTACATCTCTCGATTAGTTCAAATATTAGGATGTCTGCTTTGGCTTGAAAGAAATGCCGCCAATATCTTACATCACATACTTTCTGTAGTTACGAAAACATAACTAAGGCTGTGTCTACATAGCCAAAATAGAGTGAGCTCACAGCTCAGCTGCTGTGGGGAGCACAAATGATGCCTGGCTGGATTTGCAGCTAAGGATTACATCCTACCTTTAATGCTGGTCAACAGAGTATGGGATTTGCTTTTAATCTTCTTGGAATTTCCAGAATAATCATGGAGTTTCAGAAATGTGGGCATTCAGATCTAGCTGGATCCGACCCCATGAGCTGACTACACCACCAGCTGCCCCACAGTTGCATCTTTTATAGCAAACAGCTTCTCCTAAGAAGCTTACTGTTAATGTGACAATTTTAGTGGTGTTACACTAGGTGCTGAGCCATATCACCAGACTCGTAGTATCACCAGCATGCCTCTGAAAGGGAAGTGCTTGCTGGTGGTGATGCAGTGGTGTTGGTGGTTCTAATGCACCCTTGGCTTGGTCAGCTGTGTGGACTGCTAAAGTGCTATACGGATGCACCTCTGTCTCTCCACCCCTATGAACCTTCAAGAAATTTAAGATCATCTGGGGAGCCCATGCTTTCAATCCTGTCTGCCTCACAGGCACGTCTGACGGGGATGAGGGACAGGGCCTTCTCAGTGGTGGCCCCCCGGCTGTGGAACTCTCTTCCCAGGGATATTAGATCAGCTCCCTCCCTTCTGACGTTTCGGAACAGAGTGAAAACTTGTCTCTTTGAGCAAGCATTCAGAATTTCAGCGTGACCAGATAAACACAAGATTGGAATATGAACACGGAATGGCTAAGATAATGTAAACGGATGAGGAATTGGAGTGGAAGACATTGTTTGTTATAAATTTTTATAGTTTTTACAGCTTCTATGATTTTTATATGGATATTATGATGTGTTGATGATGTGTTTTATATGGATATTATGATATGACCCCCTTTACTTGACCAATATACATTTCATTCCAGAGTTTGGCAAAATTAGTTATCTGGACTAGAGCTCCTGGAACCTTTGGGCAACAGAATGTTCTGTCTATGGATTTTATGGATTTGTAGTCCACCAAAATGAACTTTCCAAACTTGACCTTTGCAGATGTCAATATCTCCAAATAGGGGACAGAAATGTTTGGGTTTTTCCTCCTTGGAAGAGGTGGGCGTGGCCAAGCACCGCCCTCCTTGGAGGCCTCGCCCCCAGCGACCTCCGAGGAGCGCTGTGCTTGGCCACCCCCACCTCTCCCTTCTGCATGACTGACAGCTTGCCAGGGAAGAGAAGGAAAGGTGAGCGATTTTAAAACTCTTTTAAAATTGCTCACCTTTCCTTCTCTTCCCTGGCAAGCTGTCAGTAATGTAGAAGGGAGAGGTCGCTGGGGGTGAGGCCTCCAAGAAGGGCTGTGCTTGGCCACACCCACCTCCTTCCTCTTTGCATCAGCGGCTTTGTGAGGTGGGCTTTGCGAGGTGGGCATGGCTATGCCCAGCTCTTCCTTATCGCCGCTTGTCGCCAGGGAGGTAGCCATGCCCACCTCGCAAAGCCCACCTCACAAAGAGGTGCAAAGAGGAAGGAGGTGGGCGTGGGTAAGAACAGCTCTTCCTGAAGGCCACACCCCCAGCATGTATGATTCACTGGCGGAGTCATAAGGAAGATGGCGGACGCGGTTTTGAAATTGCAAGATCACTTCTGGTTTCCCAAATCGTGTCGATACCGCTTCTAAAGGTATTTATTTAATGAATTAATAATGAGATAAGAAATTAATGAACTGGATCAACCAAGCCTAGTACATATACATGGCAAACATTCAATGCCATAGACACACAACATTTATAGACAGACACAGAAGCAATTTAACATTCCAGCTTTTCTTGAGGGTATTCTGGCCACCAGGGGAGCTGTTGCTTCAGCGACCATTTATGACACTGATGAAGTACTTCCTCATTATTTGCATGCTTGCTGGAGATTTTAATGGCTTCGTAAATTAGTTAAATATGCCTCCCCGCATAAGCGGTACCTAAATTTCCTACTTGACAGATGCAACTGTTTTTCAAGCTACACAAAATTGGTCGGAAGCTCACTCTGACCTGGGCTGGCTTCGAACTCATGACCTTTTGGTCAGTAGTGATCTAATGCAGCTGACTCCCAGCCAGCTGGTGCTCTATCCCTATCCTCCAACTATTCAATACATCCTCTGTCATCCCATTTTCTCAACAATTTCTCCCTCTTCTTCCAAATTTCCTCATTTGCCTTCAGTTTAATTACTGCAAACTGTGTTCAACATGCAAAAGTAGTATATACTCGAAGTGAGGATGGAAACTTCCTCAAAAGGTCATGCAAAAGTAAACAGCTGCAGCCTCTTCTTACTTGTATGTTCTTTCCCATCCTGACAACACTTTAAAGCAGGCTTGGACAAACTTGGGCCCTCCAGGTATTTTGGACCTCAACTCCCACAATTCCTAACAGCTGATAGGCTGTTAGGAATTGTGGGAGTTGAAGTCCAAAATACCTGGAGGGCCCAAGTTTGCCCAAGCCTGCTTTAAGCATTCTGGGCCATATATGTCTCAGTCGAAGATGTCAGCGGGATGCTCTTAGGCCACAAGATCTGTTTTCTGCTTTTGCTCACACTCTAAGCAACTGCAACACAAATCCGTGCATTGATAAAAAGCAAAGGGCTCCCCCCTTGCCCACAACTGGGCCCTGCTTATCATAGCAGGATGTCAGCATGGAACTGAGGGATCCTAGGTGGGCAGCAATTTGATCTAATACTTCCCGGTGCCTCGGGGTTCTGCTGTGTATGGAATAATTAATGCAAGCAAAATGCGTTTGAAGATGAAAAAGCACTAAGTGCTGTTGTTATTTCTTTATTAATAGAGGCCATTTCAGCAGATACGGATGGGATGGGGGAAGATAATCGCTGCCTTTCATCTTCTCCTCCCTGCAGAAAGTGGAGACAGGTAAATTTAGAGAAAAGAAGAGAAAGGGGCAGTCTGGAGGGAGGCAAGGCAAGGCAAGGCAAGACAGCCATCACGTCTGCGGAGGAAGATGCAGGAGGAATCCTGAGGATCTGATCAAAGCTGCCAGTCCCAGATATCCAAACTTAGATTTCCAAAAGTGGATTTCCCCAGTAGAAGGCACTGAAATAGTTGAAGTTTTCAATGGAGACCACAGTCATGAAATCAGAAGAAAACAAGTACTCAGTAAACAAGTAAATGGCCATTTGTCAGGGGTGATTTGAATGCAATATTCCTGCTTCTTGGCAGGAGGTTGGACTGGATGGCCCATAAGGTCTCTTCCAACTCTTTGATTCTATGATTCTATGATTCTAAGTGCAACTATGAACTAGACAAGACCCTCAAATATCAAGATATATCACTGAATATTAAAGTTGCCATGGTCCTTACCATTGTGTTTTCCATTTTTATGTACGGCTCTGGTTAAAAAGAACATAGAATCATAGAATCATAGAATTGGAAGAGACCTCATGGGCCCTCCAGTCCAACCCTTACCAAGAAGCAGGAAAATTGCATTCAAAGCACTCCCAAAAGATGGCCATCCTGCCTCTGTTTCAAAGCTTCCAAAGGAGGAGCCTCTACCACACTTTGGGGCAGAGAGTTCCACCGCTGAATGGCTCTCACAGTCAGGAAGTTCTTCAAACTACAAGAAAGGAGATTCAGATGGAATCTCCTTTCTTGTAGTTTGAAGCCATTGTTCCGCATCCTAGTCTCCAAGGAAGCAGAAAACAAGCTTGCTCCCTCCTCCCTGTGGCTTCCTCTCACATATTTATACACGGCTATCATATCTCCTCTCAGCCTTCTCTTCTTCAGGCTAAACATGCCCAGCTCCTTAAGCCGCTCCTCATAGGGCTTGTTCTCCAGACCCTTTTTAGTCGCCCTCCTCTGGACACATTCCAGCTTGTCAATGTCTCTCTTCAATTGTGGTGCCCAGAATTGGACACAATATTCCAGGTGTGGTCTAACCAAGGCAGAATAGAGCATGGGTAGCATGACTTCCCTGGATCTAGACACTACACTCCTATTGATGCAGGCCAAAATCCCATTGGCTTCTTTTGCCGCCGCATCACATTGTTGGCTCATGTTTAACTTGTTGCCCACAGGGACACCAAGATCTTTTTCACACGTACTGCTCTTGAGCCAGGAGTCCCCCATTCTGTATCTTTTCATTTTGTTTTTTCTGCCAAAGTGGAGTATCTTGCATTTGTCACTGTTGAACTTCATTTTGTTATTTTTGTCCAATCATCTCTCTAATCTGTTAAGATTGTTTTGAAATCTGCTCCTATCTTCTGGAGTCTTGGCCATCCCTCCCAATTTGGTGTTGTCTGCAAACTTGATGCTCTTGCCTTCTAACCCTTCATCTAAGTCATTAATAAAGATGTTGAACAGCACTGGTCCTATGACGGAACCCTGCAGCACTCCATTCGTCACTTCTTTCCAGGATGAAGAGGAAGCCTTGGGGAGAATCACCCTCTGGGTTCGTCCGCTTAACCAATTACAGATCCACCTAACCGCAGTTTTGCTTAGCCCACACTGGACTAGTTTGTTTGCCAGAAGGTCATGAGGGACCTTGTCAAAAGCTGATGATGGAACTGGATCAAACTTGGGCCACAGAACCCCATGGCTAATTCAACCTACTGGAGGGGTTTAAGGGGACTGACTCATCATAGTGGGAGTTGTAGTTTACCCTACAGCCAGAGAGCACTCTGAACCCCAGGGTTAACCTGGCATGATGTGCGTTATAGTGCACCCACAACCTTGTGCATTTTGTACAATTAAAAATTGACTTGGCAGGTACCCAAGCTAGTTTTTAACAAAAATGTACATGAAAAAAGTTTGTGTACATTGAAATCACCATTGGAGCCATCCATGGATTTCAAAGTATTTCAGATTTTGAAATTCTGGATAAAGGATGCTGAACCTATAAAAGGATTTCTTTAAAGAGTTAGCTGCTTTTTTGGAGGTATATCTCATGTGCTTCAGCAAGATTGCACCATAATTTACCAACAAATCACCAAAACCAGAATGGATTCTTTATCCATAGGCATGGTTGCCAGTTATTCTCCGAGAATAAGTTGCCAGTTATTTTCCTAGTTCTAATGTGGTCATATTAACTGGCAACTTCACCTTTTTGCAGAGATAGTAAATATGTAGTTTGTGGACCATATGTAGCCCACAAATCCAGCCCATGAGATCTGAGAACGAATGCTTCCTCCCTCCTTGAAGATATGATTTGTCCCAAGTATTTTTTTTATGTTTGTCGTGTCAGGGCAACCAGTCAATTGTATTACATTTCTAACAGAACAAAACAAAGAAACAGACAAAACTCAAAATTTGCAAGTTTGGTAGTTGATTAAATGTCCTTTGACCAGTATCTGGCCACTTGGAGTGCCTCTGGTGTTGCCGCAAGAAGGTTCACCATTGTGCATGTAGCAAGGCTCAGGTTGCATTGCAGCAGATGGTCAGTGGTTTGCTCTTCTCCACACTCACATGTCGTGGATTTCACTTTGTAGCCCCATTTCTTAAGGTTGGCTCTGCATCTCGTGCACTGCAAGAGTGCAGTCTGTTCAGTGCCTTCCAAGTCACCCAGTCTTCTGTGTGCCCAGGGGGGAGTCTCCCATTTGGTATCAGCCATTGGTTGAGGTTCTGGGTTTGAACCTGCCACTTTTGGACTCTGGCTTGTTGAGGTGTTCCAACGAGTGTCTCTGTAGATCTTAGAAAACTATTTCTAGATTTAAGTTATTGACGTGCTGGCTGATACCCAAACAGGGGATGAGCTGGAGATGTCTCTGCCTTAGTCCTTTCACTATTGGCTGCTACTTCCCGGCGGATGTCAGGTGGTGCAATACCGGCTAAGCAGTGTAATTTCTCCAGTGGTGTAGGGCGCAGACACCCCGTGATAATGCGGCATGTCTCATTAAGAGCCATATCCACTGTTTTAGCGTGGTGAGTTGTGTTCCACACTGGGCATGCATACTCAGCAGCAGAATAGCACAGCGCAAGGGCAGATGTCCTCACTGTATCCGGCCATGATCCCCAGGTTGTGGCAGTCAGCTTTCGCATGATATTGTCTCTAGCACCCACTTCCTGCTTGATGTTCAGGCAGTGCCCCCTGCAGGCAAGAGCACAGTCCAGAGTGACCCACAAGCACTTGGATGTGCTGCAACGCTCCAGTGGGACTCCCCCCCCCCCCCCCCCGGGCGATCACCAGAGCTCGGAATGCCCGCCTGTTCCCGAGATGAAATGCACACGTCCGTGCCCTAGATGGGCTGGGGATCAGCCGGCCCTCCCTGCAACAGGCAGTAAGAGCACCTAGAGCTTCAAAGAGCTTCTGTTCTACCATCTCAAAGCTCCCTGCATGAGCAGTAATGGCACAATCATCAGCACAGATGAAACTCTTTGTCCCTTCTGGCAGTGGCTGGTCAATTGTGTAGATGTTGAACATGGGTGGAGCAAGCACACTCCCCTGAGGCAGGCCGTTCTTCTGTTTCCGCCATCTGCTTCTCCAGCCCTGGAATTCAACAAAAAAGCTCCTGTTTTGTAGTTGCCAGTTATTCTCTTAGTTCTAATGTGGTCATATTAATTGGCAACTTCACCTTTTTGCAGAGATAGTAAATATTTAGTTTGTGGACCATATGTCCACAAACTCATGAGATCTGAGAATGAATGCTTCCTCCCTCCTTGAAAATATGATTTGCCCCAAGGATAAGAGATGGGAGAACAAACCTGAGTTGCTTTGCTTGTCTTCTATCTTTCCCATATATTGAAAGCCATGCTGGTTCAGCATGTTGAACAGCAATTTTAAAGTTTGGACTAAAATCCAAAATGGATTTACTCACTGACTGGTAGCATTCAGCCACTCCTGCCTTTCCCCTCTGAATACTCATAGAGAAAGTTCTGTTCCTTTGCAGGTGATCAGCTTCTGCCGAAACCTTTCATCTCCTTTTAATAGATCTCCACTTCTTCATTTCCCAGCCCCATCATCTCGGATGGCCATCATTTTTGTAGCCTCAAAGATATTACCGTTGCAAAATAAATTTTTGTTAAGCGGTTATTGCCCCATTTCCACATTTTTGATGGAGTCCGACACACATTAACATTGATACAATTTTGAAGGAGATGGCAGAGGTAGGCGCGAGAAGGGAGTTTTCAGGGAGAATAATAGCCATTCTCCTGCAATTGAGATGCAGTTTATGGGTTGTTATTTGTTCCCGCCCTGACTCGCCTCCTTCTTCCGTTGGAGCTTTGCAAAAGGAAGAACAAGTTAGGAAGATTTATGTATTACAGGCTGTTTTCTAGCGGGACAAGAGAGCCAAAATTCCCCGCTATCCTTCCCAAATGCTGCACATCCTATTGAAGGTGAAACTTTCATTAACTCCAGTAGAACGGAGAGTTGTTCACTTAAATTATTTGAATTCATCCATAAAGCAAACACAACAATGCTCTCAGGAGTAATTGACAGGTCAATGGGAAGGTGAGTCTGCTATCCAAGGTGCTGAAATGATTTGATAGGGCTCAGCACACTCATGACAGTGTGATGTAGTAGCATGAGTTTTATGCTAGGAGTATATCTACACTGCAGAATTAATCCAGTTTGACACCATTTTAACTGGCTTGTGCAGTGCTATGGGATCCTGGGCGTTGTACTTGAAAGAACTTGCAAAACTACTTGAAAGACCTTGCAAAACTACATCTCCAGTGATTCCATAGAGCCAAGGCTGTTAAAGGAGTGTCAAACTGCATTTGTTCTACAATATAGATGTACCCTAGGTCTCTCAGAGACTGCACTGTCTCTCAAGCATCCACTAATTATTTGTTGTGTATATAATTCGGATTGCTTACTGAATTGTATAGGTATGCATTAGTTTGCACCGGGACTGTGGCGCAGCTGACTAGGAGTCAGCTGCATTAAGATCACTACTGACCGAAAGGTCATGAGTTCAAAGCCAGCCCGGGTCAGAGTGAGCTCCCAACAAAAATTGTGTAGCTTGTTGTCAACCTTTGCAACCCAAAAGACAGTTGCATCTGTCAAGTAGGAAAATTAGATACCACTTTGTGGGGAGGCTAAATTAACTGATTTACGAGGCTATAAAAAATCTCCAGGAAGTATGCAAAGAATGCAAGTATGCCAGAAGATGGAAAGTTAATAGCCTCTGAGTGTCTGTCTATATATGTTGTGTGTCTATGGCATTGAATGTTTGCCGTGTATATGTACATTGTAATCTGCCCTGAGTCCCCTGTGGGATGAAAAGGGCAGAATATAAATACTGCAAATAAATAAATAAATAAATAAATAAATAAATAAAGTGTACCTTAACTCTGTGTTGTGGGAGGGACTGCAGACCATGTGATCAGAACTGGGCTTGTTCAGGACTCAGACTCCATTTTAGAAACAGTTCAGTTTAGACTTCAGTAGAAACAGTTGTCTGCCTTTAGAATAATAATAATAATAATAATAATACTTTATTTATACCCCACCACCATCTCCCTGATGGGGACTTGGAGCGGCTTACATGGGGCCAAGCCCAGACAACCTATTACAGCAAAAATAAAACCAAAACATAAGCAAAAAGCAACAGCATCAAATTACATTAACAAAAAAGAAAAACAACAACATATGAATGTAGTAACAAAATAACATACAATAACACAATTGCAATAACAATGTGTGGGCCACATGTACAAAATAAAATGTTAAAAACATGAATGAGATAAGAATAAGAGCAAGTTATTTGCAGAAACACAGGGTTGTGAAGACTGTAGGAACTCTATGCAGGCTTCCTATCTGCTGCCCTGGAGACTTGGACATGGAACAATGGTTTCAAACTACAGGAAAGGAGATTCCAACTGAATATTAGGAAGAACTTCTTAACTGTGAGAGCTGTTCAGCAGTGGAACTCTCTGCCCTGGAGTGTGATGGAGACTCCTTCTTTGGATGCTTTTATGCAGAAGCTGAATGGCCATCTGTCGAGGGTGCTTTGAATGCAATTTGCCTGCTTCTTGGCAGAATGGGCTTGGAATGGATGGCCCACAAGGTCTCTTCCAACTCTATTTATTTATTATTTATTTATTTACCTTACTTCTATACCGCTGCTCTCAGCCTGAAGGCGACTCACAGCGGTTCACAACAAATACGAACAGCAAAAATTCAGTGCTACAGTATAGAAACAGTAACAACCTAACACATTACACGATTAATAAACATTTACTACAATACCCATTCACTGTCGTCTCGTCATCAAAAAACATGTTCCAGATTCGTCATCCATTGTTCCATTCCAGTGTTCATTAACCAATAATTGCACTAATTATTCGAACGCCTGCGCAAACAGCCAGGTCTTCACTTTTTTTGCGGAATACCATTAGAGATGGTGCTAGTCTAATGTCCGTAGGAAGGGCGTTCCACAGCCGAGGAGCCACTACCGAGAAGGCCCTATCTCTCGTCCCCACCAGCCGAGCCTGAGAAGCAGGCGGGATCGAAAACAGGGTCTCCCCAGAAGATCTCAAAGTCCTGGAGGGTTCATAGGCAGAGATGCGGTCGGATAGGTAGCTTGGGCCGGAACCGTTTAGGGCTTTAAAGGCCAATGCCAGCACATAGAATCTATGATTCTATGATAAGAAAGGAAGGTGGTTTCATGAGTTTCACCAGGGCCATGCATCTGAGAAAGTCAACTAAGGGGTGCTTGCCATAGATGCAGGCAAAACGTCAGGAGAAATGCCTCTAGAACATGGCCCTATAGCCCGAAAAAACCTACAAGAACCTAGTGATTCCAGCCATGAAAGCCTTCGACAATACAACTAAGGGGTGGTTTGAACTATAGAATTAATGCAGTTTGGCACCACTTTAACTGCCATGACACAAACCTGTTGAGTCATGTGAGGTGTAGTTTCATGGGATCTTTATGAAGATCATCTGGGGAGACCCTGCTCTTGCTCCCGTCAACAGCACAGATGCTTCTGGTGGGGAAGAGAGACAGGGACTTCTAGGCTGTGGCCCCCCATCTATGGAACACATTCCCAAATGAGGCAAGATACGCTCCCTTCCTCCTGGCTTTTAGAAAAAAAATTAAAATCATGGTTTTGGGACCAGACCTCCGGGCAGTAGAAGTAAATGTATGCAGCATTTCAGAAAGACAATGACTGGAACGGCGATTCAATGGACGAGACTGTTTATTGTTTTAATGATTGTTTTATTGCTTGTGAATGTATTGTTTTATTTTGATTTATGTCTAATTGTAGTGTATAATTGTAATTTTTTGTACTGGCATTGAATTTGGCCATTACTTATGTGTAAACTGCTTTGAGTCCCCCTCGGGGTGAGAAAAGCGGTATACAAATACTGTAAATAAATAGTAATAAATAAATCTTTAGCTTTCTCTGCCCAAGAGTGTCAAACTACAGCTCCCATCATTATATAGCATTGAGCCATGGCAGTTCAAGAGTTGTTAAATTGCATTAAATCTACAATGTAAAAACAGCCTTAGTCTGTGAAAACGTATGTTTTTAATGTCTCTGTTAGTGTCAAAGGTGCTACAAGATCTCGGGATATTCTGATATTACAGACTAACGTGGCTATGTCCCTACGGGTGTCCCTACAGACATCCGTAGGGATACCAAGGTGCTTGTCTATAAAGCTATTGTCCTCCCAACCCTGCTATATGCCTGCGAAACGTGGACTGTCTACAGACGTCACATGCAACTCCTGGAACGATTCCATCAGTGCTGCCTCCGGAAAATCCTGCAAATCTCTTAGGAAGACAAGCGTACAAACGTCAGTGTGCTGGAAGATGCAAAGACCACCAGCATTGAAGCAATGGTCCTCCAACATCAACTCCGCTGGGCCGGCCACGTTGTCCGGATGCCTGACCACCGTCTCCCAAAGCAGTTGCTCTACTCTGAACTCAAGAACGGAAAACGGAATGTTGGTGGGCAGGAAAAGAGATTGAAAGATGGGCTCAAAGCCAACCTTAAAAACTCTGGCAGTGAGAACTGGGAAGCCCTGGTCCTTGAGCGCTCCAGCTGGAGGTCAGCTGTGACCAGCAGTGCTGCAGAATTCGAGGAGGCACGAGTGGAGGGTGAAAGAGAAAAACGTGCCAGGAGGAAGGCACGTCAAGCCAACTCTGACCGGGACCGCCTTCCACCTGGAAACCAATGCCCTCACTGCGGAAGAAGATGCAGAGCAAGAATAGGGCTCCACAGCCACATCCGGACCCACAACAGACCCATAACGGAAGACCATCTTACTCGTCCAACAAGGGATCGCCTAAGTAAGTAAGTAAGTAAGTAAGTAAGTAACGTGGCTATGCCTTTTATCTCTTAGTCCAATCTCAATTAAGTCAAAAGCTTCTTTTTGATCTCTCCATGGGCTTTTCTAACTCTGAGAGCTGTTCATCAGTGGAACTCTCTGCTCCGAAGTGTGGTGAAGTCTCCTTCTTTGGAGGCTTTTAAGCAGAGGGTGGATGGCCATCTGTCGGGGGTGCTTTGAATGTGATTTTCCTGCTTCTTGGAAGAATGGGGTTGGACTGGATGGCCCATGAGGTCTCTTCCAAATCTTTGATTCTATGACTATGAGTCTATGATTCAATGCAAGCCATACAAGACATCACTTTGGTCTCTTAAATTATACCTTTCTGAAAGAAATGCGCAAACCAAGGATGATTAACCCAAAATGCACAAAATGAAGGATTAATAAAGTAAACACACCTGCAGGAAGCTAATGAATTATTTTCCCCGGGTATATCCTTTTTAAGTTTTTGCTTTACTGCTCCATAAACACACAGACGCACGCACGCACAGATATATATTAAAGAGAGAAAAATATTACGTTGCAGCAGTAAGCAAGGCATAAAAGGACTCTTGTATTTTTTAAAAAAAGAATTATGCAAATGCAGCCTTGCCTTTCTTCCATGCAAAATAATAAAAATGTAAAACAAATCTTAATAACATGTCGCTCCGTTTTTTAAAATGCCTGAAGGGGGGAAAAAAAGAGAATGGCGAGAGGAGGAGAGGGGAGGCGGGGGGAGGATGGGTATATGTTTATTATGAATATGATCGAATCCAGTGTGCAAATCCTATCCACGGCCCGCTTTCTGGGGGAAATTGAAACATCTAGTGTCAAATGCGATCACTGTGGTCGAATTCTTCATTTGGAGCCCCAGGGGATAATGTAACCAACGTGACAAATCCAATACATTTTCACATCTTCATCCATTCATTACTTGAAGGAAGGGAGCCTTCTCCCACACACATCTCTGTCGTTCTTTCTCTTTCTTTCTCTCTCTCTTACACACCCACAAATACACACAATACCTTTCACGCATACAAAGGCACAGATCCTACATCATGATTAAATAGTGTAACTCTACACCAGGCATGGGCAAACTTTGGCCCTCCAGATGTTTTATTTATTTATTTCACAGTTTTCTATACCGAGCTTCTCAACCTCATTGAGGGACTCAGCCCGGTTTCCAGCCATAAAAACATATACACTTGTTAAAATATCATATATCACAATTACAAAAACAACTTTAAAAACACTATATATAAAACTACAGTGGTCAGTCGTCCTATTAAGATGGATCTACATCAACTTCCATCCAGGGTCCTATGGTGTTGTCTCATTCATCGAAGGCCTGACTCCACAGCCGCGTCTTCACCCGTTTCCTAAATGTTAGGATGGATGGGGCGGTTCTGGCCTCCAGAGGGAGAGAGTTCCAGAGTCGTGGGGCCACCACCGAGAAGGCCCTGTCCCTCGTCCTCACCAGCCGCGCTTGTGAGGCCAGTGGGACCGAGAGCAGGGCCTCTCCAGATGATCTTAATAATCTTGATGGTTTTGAACTTCAACTCCCACAATTGATGGTTTTGAACTTCAACTCCCACAATTGATGGTTTTGAACTTCAACTCCCACAATTCCTAACACAATTCCTCTAACAACTACCATGTCAGACTACACAGAGAAGCCATTGAAATCCACAAGCACGTGGACAATTTCAACAGAAAGGAGGAAACTATGAAAATGAACAAAATATGGCAATCACTATTTTAAAAAACTCTAAAATCAGGACAGTAAATAATGAACAACACTTAGAAAACAGGGGAAATCCAGACAGGAAACAATTAGGGCCAGCTAACACCTCCCAATAAAGGATTTCCCCAGGCAGGAAGCAGCCAGGCTTTGAAGTAGCAGGGCTATTCAATGCTAATCAAGGTGGCTAATTGCAACATTCACACTTGCCTCAAACAGACAAGAGTTCTTTCTCCCACCCTGGACATTATTCCACAGATATATAAACCCCACTTGCCTAGTTTCCAACAGACCTCACAACCTCTGAGGATGCCTGCCATAAATGTGGGTGAAACATCAGAAGAGAATGCTTCTGGAACATGGCCAGACAGCCCAGAACCCAGTGATTCCAGCTATGAAAGCCATCAACAATACATCATCATTATCATCATCATCTCCTATTTAAGCCTTCCCTAATTCAACCGTTCCTGAATTACTGGGTTGTTGTAGGTTTTCTCGGGCTATATGGCCATGTTCTAGAGGCATTCTCTCCTGACATTTCGCCTGCATCTATGGCAAGCATCCTCAGAGGTTGTGAGGTGCCTCCAACAGACAAAAGTTCTTTCTTTCAAGAGTTCTTTCCACACTTGCCTCCAGCAGACAAGAGTTCTTTCCTCCAAGAGTTCTTTCCACACTTGCCTCCAACAGACAAGAGTTCTTTCTCCCACCCTGGACATTCCACAGATATATAAACACCACTTGTCTAGTTTCCAACAGACCTTACAACCTCTGAGGATGTCTGCCATAGATCCAGGCGAAATGTCAGGAGAGAATGCCTCTAGAACATGGACATATAGCCTGAAAAAACCTACAACAACCCTGTAATTCCAGCCATGAAAGCCTTCAACAATACATTCCTGAATTAGCTAAAGCAAATTTCAGATAATGTAGACATTGTGTGTTTTTCAAAAACTACATTGGGCTGCAACTGCCATCATTCCTCCCTCTTGCCTCTGCTAACTGGGGCTGCTGGGAGTTATTGTCTAAGAGCTCTGCATGATTTTCATCACTGATTTAAGTAAATAAGCATTTAACCTTTCGTGTTTCAGCGTTTGATATTTCCTGTCATCAGCAACCTTCAGCTATTAAAAACTTTGCTCCCGCCAGCATGTTAAACATCATTTCCATATCCTTTTAAATGTAATCCTTTGATAAAGCGTGGTACACGGATACAGATTTAGGCACGTAGCCTGAAGAAACCAAGTACAAATAAAATGTGCAAGTCGAAGTAAAACAAGGGATGAGAATACGTCTGTAACAAAGCTGCCTTTCCCCTTATCGGTCACAGACATTTTTACATATTGAACATCTTGGAAAACTATTATTATTGAAAAAGAAGGATCTGGGATTTGTCTTCTGTTTGGATTTGGGTACTTCTATGCCGTAAGGATCTACATATCATTTGCAAAGGGATTTACGCAATACTTGGCTTTTGTGGGAGGATTGTGGGGTGGGTCATGGTGGGACTTTTTGATTTGGAGTGTATGTGTGGTGCTTTTGTTGTTGTTAGAATCATAGAATCAAAGAGTTGGAAGAGACCTCATGGGCCATCCAGTCCAACCCCCTGCCAAGAAACAGGAATATTGCATTCAAATCACTCCTGACAGATGGCCATCCAGCCTCTGTTTAAAAGCTTCCAAAGAAGGAGCCTTCTTTTTGATCTATACACATGATAAAAGTGAAAATATGTATGTGTGTACGTGGCTGGGACATCCACTTACACAGACAAGCCTTCACCTCCACAAACTTCCACCGCTCAGGAGACACCAATGCTCCTCCCTCCAATGACATTGCAGGTCATGGTGAGTGCCATGAACATGTCCAAGAGCCCTGTCAGTGTCCTCCACAAACATCATACTGCCCACCATCCAAGTGAAGGCTTTCATACGGGGCCAATTTCATCCTAGATTTTATGTGTTTCCTCCACCACAGACATCTCATGGTTTCTTAATCTCTCCATTGATGTGGAATTTGCATGACCCTGCCCACTGCCTCTCCCTTAACCCTTTCCTTTTCTTTTCTATGGCAGACAGCATTGGAATTGATCAGCAACTGAACACACTGGAGGGGTTTGAGGATAATTCACCATGATTTATAGGAGTTGTAGGTACTGGGATGTATAGTTCATCAGCAATCTAAGAGCACTCTGAACTTCCACCAACAATGGACCTGGAACTAATTTGGCACATAGAACCCCTCATGACCAACAAAAAGTACTAGAGGTCTTTGGAGGGATTTAGAGGAGTTGTAGTTCACCTACATCCAGAGCACACAATGAACCCAAACAATGATGGATCTGGATCAAACTTGGCATGCATACCTGATATGCCTGAACTTGAATACTGATGGATTTTGAGGGGAATTGGCTTGGATTTAGGAAATTTCCGCAGGAAATTAAAGACTTAGTTGTTCAAGAAGGCGTTCAAACAAGAAGTGCAATGATTGGTAATGACTATAGGAATGGAACAACGGAAAATGATACTGGATTGTGGTTTGGACGATGAGACGACGCGGAATGGCTTTTGTAGTAATGATGATGTTTTTTGATGATGATGTTTTTTGTTAATGCTGGATTGTGGACTATTTTATATTGTGTCTTGAATTTTGAACCTTGTTCTTCTATGTTGTACACCGCTGTGAGTCGCCCCCGGGCTGAGAACAGTGGTATACAAGCAAAGTAAATAAATAAATAAGTAAATTGGACATTTTGGAGTTGTAAGTATTGGGATTTATAGTTCACCTGCAATCAGTGAGCACTCTGAACTCCATCAAATATGGAATTGGACCAAACTTGGCACAGAGAGCCCCCATGACCAGCAAACAAAAAAAAATACTGGAGGTCTTTAGGGAAAATTCAACTTTATTTAGAGAGTTGTAGTTCACTTACATCTAGAAAGCACTGTGAACCCAAACTCCAATGGGGCTGGACCAAACTTGGCACACAGAGCTTCCATGACCAGCAAAAAAATACTGGAGGTCTTTATGGAAAATTCACCTTGATTTAGGGAGTTGTAGTTCACTTACATCTAGAAAGCACTGTGAACCCAAACACCAATGGATCTGGACCACACTTGGCATGCATACCTGATATGCTGAAATTTGATTACTGGAGGGATTTGGGGGAAACTGACCTTCCTTCCTGGGAGTTATAGTTCACCCACAACCAGGGAAACTGACCTCCACTGATGATGGACCTGAACCACACTTGGCACACAGAACCCCCATGACTAACTCAACCAGCTGGAGAGGTTTGAGGAAACTAACTCACCAGAGAGCCTGAGAACCAGAGAGCACACTGAACCCCATTGATGATGCACCTAGAGCAAAATTGCTCAACACAACAAACTTTAAGTACTGATGGAGTTTCTGGGGTTTAACTTGGCATGATATGAGTTGTAGTTCACCCACAACCTTATGCATTTGTACAATGAAAATTAACTTTTTCAAATAACCCAGGTAACGTTGGGTATCCAAACTAGTGTATAATAAAATAAAATAAAAATTATTCTAAAAACAGAGGCATTGGTCTCATTGCCAAGTTTGATCCAGATCCATCATTGTTTGGGTTCATAGTGTGCTCTGGATGTAGGTGAACTACAACTCCTCTAAATCCCTCTAAAGACCTCTAGTACTTTTTGTTGGTCATGGGGGGGGGGGCTGTCATGGATGAGATGACTGTGTACAAGCACATAAAAATAATAAAATAGATGAATTACAGCGTCATGGCATTGAAGAGGTCTCATGAACCAAGACTTTAACCTACTCACTCCCCTTTAATAAAGAAAGTTGGAGTCTTCAAGTTCTTCCTCTGCTTCCCAGTTCTTTTCTTCTATTCAACGAGGGAGCCTATGTTCCTGTGCTTCTGTTGAAGAAACAAGTGATGTCAGTGCTGAGAAAACTCCATTATGCTCTCCTCTCCACCCAAGAGATTTCGATAATACCACCGGGGAGACTTCCACAATGCCACATGTGCTCCAAGTCAAATGACATTTGAGTGCAGCCAATGGACATATCCGCCTGCACTTTGGCACATTAAACAAGTGTTAATTGATTGTCTCAGGGTTTTTTCCTCATTTCATGAGCCATCATGTCATACAGTTGGAGTCTCGTCTCCTCAGAAGGAGATCGTGTAATAATAAGAACAAAACAAATCAATTTAACACATTTTATTTCTTTTATTTGGATTATTTTACTAAATATTGGAGCAGGAGGAGATATTTCTATTCTTTGTGCTCTTGAAGAAAATTGTACAGCTTTGCATTGATTTGGCTTGATCTAATTTTCAAATAGGGTTCAGTATTGTTCACCATGTTGCTTAACATCTACATGAAGCCACTGGGAGAGTTCATCCAGAGTTTTGGTGTTCAATGTCATCTGTAAGCAGATGACATCGAACTCCATCACTCCTTTCCATACACTGCCAAGGAGGCTGTCCAGGTCCTAAATCAGTGCTTGGCAGGTGTGATGATCTGAATGAGGGAGAACAAATTGAAATTGCATCCAGACAAGGCAGATGTATTTTTGGTCAGTCGAAAGGCTGAATAGGGTATCAGTTACAGCCTGTGCTGGATTGGGTTACACTCCCCCTGAAGACACAGGTTTGCAGCTTGGGAGTTCTCCTGGAATGCATTGGTAACCTCAAGGCTGGACTTCTGCAATGCTCTGTATATTGTAAAGTTCTAAATGGCTCCAGTCCAACTTACTTGTCTGAACGTATCTCTATGAACTGGTTAGAGAGTTAAGATTTGAGGGGGAGACCCTGCTCTCGGTCCCACCCTCATTGCAAGCGTGACTGGTGAGAACGAGAGACAGGGTCTTCTCAGTGGTGGCCCCTCAGCTATGGAACTCTCTCCCTAATGATATCAGACTACCCCCCTCTGGGGATGCTTGCCATAGATGCAGGTGAAATGTCAGGAGGGAATGCCTCTAGAACATGACCATATAGCCCGAAAAAACCTACAACAACCCGAGTGGAATCCTGTTGGCAACTTATGTACACCTATGTTTCCCTGCCTTTCCCTTTCAGGTGGGCCCACCCCCCCTGCAAAGTAGAAAATGGGCAAAAACAATGTCTGTGCTTTGTGAGTTTTGTGATACTATCTCCTCTTCCTTCTCCTCCCATCACCCCTCGTCTCAAGAATACTTTGTCATTCCGCTTTTCACACCCGGCAGTCAGAGCCAGAAGAGGTGAGACTGGTCGCTATAGTAACTCCTTTCAAGCCTTCTGCTAATTCTCTTCCTTTGCTTTCCGAGAAAGGCTCTGTCTTAATTTTCTCTCCCTCTTGTTCTTCCCCAGGGCTGCTTCCGAGGTTCGCTCCTTGCGTTTCCAAGCATAACAAAAAAATACCTCACATCTCCCCTGAGCTGAGACCAAGGGATAAGCCTTGCGTGGCAGTAGATAGTAACATCCACAGCAGCATGGGCTTTGAGACTGAATATACAAGGAGCTAGAAAAGGTCCCAGATAGGGTCAGCATCTTTTTGTAAAAAGAATCAGACTAAAACCCAGAGTTGATTTCTTAGGCCCCATCTGCACTGTCATATAAAATTCAGATTATCTGCTTTGAACTGGATCATATGGCAGTGTAAACTCATATAATCCAGTTTAAAGCAGATAATCTGGATTATATGGTAGTGTGAAAGGGACCTTACTCTGCTGCCAAGGAGGAAATGGTTTTACAATCCGTATTGTGAGATGGCAGCATTCATGTGGGTTCCAGTCCAAGCTTCAAAGGAGCTGAATGTATTTAGGATTCAGCACCTTGGATGGCTCCTTTAAATTGGAGACTAAGGGATAACTGGGAAAAAGCAATATCTATATATATATAAAAATCCTCTGTGAGTACTGAGTACCTTAAAAACAAAAGAACTAATGAACGAAATCACATCAAATTTGGCAACAAAACGTCTTACAACACAAGGAGTGACCATCACTCAAAACGTTATGATTTTGTCATTTGAGAGATGTAGTTGCTGGGATTTATAGTTCACCTACAATCAAAGAGCATTCTGAACTCCACTAACAATGGAATTGAACCAAACTTGGCACACAGGACTCCCCTGACCAACATAAAACACTAGAAGGTTTTGGTGGGTATTGACCTTGAGTTTGAGAGTTGTAGTTCACCTACATCTAGAGAGCACTGTGGGCTCAAAACAATGATGGATCTGGACCAAACTTGGCACAAATACTCCACATGCCCAAATGTGAACACAGATGGAGTTTGGGGGAAATAGACCTTGACATTTTGGAGTTGTAGTTACTGGGATTTACAGTTCACCTACAATCAGAGAGCATTCTGAACCCCACGAACGACAGAATTGGGGAAAACCTTCCACACAGAACCCCATACTTAAGGCCATCCAGTCCAACTCCCTTCACCAGGACAAGAAAATGTAATCAAAGCCCTCCTGACAAAGCGCCATCCAGTCATAGATATAGATAGATAGATATGATTCACACACACAGAGATATAGTATCATAGATTTGAAAGGGACCCCTAAAGAAGGACAATGATATGTTGCATGTTCCAGAGTAGGCAAACCAGACACTCTCCACATCAACACTGACAAAGAAACAACAAGAAATACTGTTTACCCACAAGCATAAAGAAATTACATATATTAGAAACCAACGCTTTCTCAGTACTTTATTTTCCAGATCACCAGACAGGGCCACAGCAATGCGTGGCAGGGGACAGCTAATCTAGCATAAACTTTTCTGGACTATAATCCATAAGCATATACTAAGTTCGTGTCGTAAGTGCTGGTGGATTCCTTTACATTTTTATAGGGCGAAACAGACTGACGAGGTTATTTATTTGAATATTCAGCCGTGTTCGTTTTGTTTGTTTTCACTCAGTTTGTTAAATTCTCTTGCAGTTGGTAGATTCAGGCATTTCCTCTGCGGTTTTCAAAAATGTGTGAAATTTCACATTTAAATATGTATTTTGGTACATATTTTTCTCTTTCTCAACCATTCTCAATATAAGCTCTCTCAAGATACACATTTAGATGTGCATTCCGAAAAGCTGAGAACAGTAGTGGGAAAAGTGCTGGAATAAACAGAAGACGTGAAAGCAAATAGGTATCTGGGTTTTGATCCACACATTAGTCCAGGATGGTTTGCAGTAACATTCTGAGTAAAAAGACAGTGGGTTGTTGTAGGTTTTTCCAGGCTATATGGCCATGTTCTGGAGGCAATTTTTCTCCTGACGTTTCGCCTGCATCTATGGCAAGCATCCTCAGAGGTAGTGAGGTCTGTTGGAACTAGGAAAAATGGGTGTATATATCTGTGGAATGACCAGGGTAATGTTTCAGCTGATCACCTTGATTTGCATTCAATGGCCTGGAAGCGCCTGGGGGGAATCTCTTGTTGAGAGTGATTTTATGTGTCTGTTTGTTTCCCCTCTGTTGTTTTGCTGTTGTAATTTTTGAGTTTTTTAATACTGGTAGCCAGATTTTTTTCATCTTCATGGTTTCCTCCTTTCTGTTGAAATTGTCCACATGCTTGTGGATTTCAATGGCTTTTCTGTGTAGTCTGACATGGTGGTTGTGAGAGTGGTGCAGCATTCCTGTGTTCTCAAATAATATGCTGTGTCCAGGTTGGTTCATCAGGTGATCTGCTATGGCTGACTTCTCTGGTTGAAGTAGTCTGCAGTGCCTTTCATGTTCCTTGATTCATGTTTGGGCAACGCTGCGATGGTGGTCCCTAGGTAGACTTGTCCACAGCTGCATGGTATACGGTAGACTCCTGAAGAAGTGAGAGGATCCCTCTTGTCCTCTGCTGAACGTAGCATTTGTTGGATTTTCTTGGTGGGTCTGTAAGTGGTTTGTATGTTGTGTTTCCTCATCAGTTTCCCTATGCGGTCAGTGGTTCCCTTGATGTATGGCAGGAACACTTTTCCTCTGGGTGGATCTTCATCTTTACTCTCGTGGCTTGTTCTTGGTCTTGCAGCTCTTCTGATGCCTGAGGTGGAGTATCCATTGGCCTGGAGAGCCCAGTTGAGGTGGTTCAGTTCATCTTGGAGGAGGTGGGGTTCGCAGATTCTTTTTGCACGGTCTGCCAAGGCTTTAATGGGGCTTCTTTTTTGACTTGGGTGATGGTTGGAGTTTTTATGTAGATATCTGTGTGTGTGGGTTTTCTGTAAACGGTGTGACCCAACTGTTGATCTGGTTTGCGGATGACTAGGACATCTAGAAAAGGCAGTCTTCCTTCATTTTCTTTTTCCAGGGTGAATTGGATGTTTGGGTGGATGCTGTTAAGATGTTCCAGGAACCTGTTGAGTTCTTCTTCTCCATGGCTCCAAATGGTGAAGGTGTCATCCACATATCTGAACCATATCGTGGGCTTTTTGGTTGCTGTTTCCAGGGCTTGTTTTTCAAAGTCATCCATGTAGAAATTAGCTATGACCGGGCTGAGAGGGCTCCCTATCGCTTCTCCATCTTTCTGTTCATAGCAAAACAACAGAGGGGAAACAAACATGCACATAAAATCACTCTCAACAAGAGATTCCCCCCCAGGCGCTTCCAGGCCACTGAATGCAAATCAAGGTGATCAGCTGAAACATTACCCTGGTCATTCCACAGATATATACACCCATTTTTCCTACTTCCAACAGACCTCACTACCTCTGAGGATGCTTGCCATAGATGCAGGTGAAACGTCAGGACAAAAATTGCCTCCAGAACATGGCCCTATAGCCCGGAAAAACCTACAACAACCCAGTGATCCCGGCCATGAAAGCCTTCGACAATACAAAAAGACAATGTCTTGAAATCACTGATAACTAGTTATGCAGTATCCAAAAATGCTTAGCTGTGTAGCTGGAATCTTGTTGGTTACTCCCAACTAAACTCTCAAAGACAAGTCATGCCAGACTAATCTGATTTCTTTTTTTGATAGAGTTACAAGCTGGGTAGATGCACGGAAAGCCATGGATAGAGTGTATCTAGATTTCAGGAAGGTCCCCCATGACTTTCTGGCAAACTAACTAGTCAAATGTGGACTAGACAAAACTACAGTTAGGTGGATCTATAATTGGTTAAGTGAATGAACCCAAGGGCTGCTCACCAATGCTTTCTCTTCATCCTGGAAAGAAGTGATAAGTGGATGGCCATAAGTAGGGTTCCATCCTGGGCCCGGTCCTATTTATTTATCGTGTCATCAAACATTTGTATTAAATTTTAAACAAAAACAAACAAACAGACAAACAAAACACAGAATTTGCAAGCTTGGTAGTTGATTAAATGCAGACTGCATTCCTTTATAGTGTCGTAAAATACCTCCCTGCTTAAGCAGTGCCTAATTTCTCTACTCACAGCTCACAGCTGTTTTCAAACTGCTTAGGTGGACAGAAAGCTGGGCTGAAGGTCAGATTCTCACCATAACCCAGGCTTCGAAGTGCTAATCTTTCGATTGGTAAGATCTATTGCTGCTGGTGATTAACCAGCTGTACAAAAGCCTGACCAAACCAAGGAAAAAGCTGGAAGGCAGTAGAAAAAGAGGAAGATCATCTTCCGGATGGAGAGACTTGATCAGACCTGTGTTGTTGATGACAGGGTGACTTGGGATCTCTTGTTCATAGGGTTACCATAAGTCAACTTGACGGTAGTCAACAGCAAGTTTGGGTAATCATTTCATATTCATGATGCTCTTCAGTCATGATTGGCGTACCATTGCTCCGCTGGACCGGCCACATTGTTGGGATGCTTGACCACTGTCTCCCAAAGCAGTTGCTCTACCCCGAACTCAAGAAAGGAAAATGGAATGTTGGTGGGCAGGAAAAGATATTTAAAGATGGGCTCAAAGCCAACCTTAAAAACTCTGGCATAGACACTGAAGCCCTGGCCCTTGAGCGCTCCAATTGGAGGTCAGCTGTGATCAGCAGTGCTGTAGAATTTAAAGAGGTATGAACAGAGGGTGAAAGAGAAACATGCCAAGAGGAAGACACTTCAAGCCAACCCTGGCCAGGACCACCTTCCACCTGGAAACCAATGCCCTCAATGCAGGAAAACATGCAGATCAAGAATAGGGCTCCACAGTCACCTACGGACCCACCACCAGCACACTGATCCTGGAAGACTATCCTACTCAGACAAGGGATCACCTAAGTAAATAAGTAAGTAAGTACTATTGCCATGACTGTAATTTCACACACAAACATGCACACACCCAAAAAACATAGTTTAGAAGGCATCAGTTGTATGATGACAAGGAGGTCCATTCTACTGCAACTGAGCATGGGTCAAAGACATTTGAGTCAGGCCAGGACAGGTTATGCAATTAAGCATACTTAACTCAGTAGCAGATACAGCATTCTGGGCCTTGGATCTTAGAGAGCAACAACCTTATATTTAGTAACTGTGACCCTTTTACTCTTCCCTAATTTCCTCTATCCCTGGATCTCTTTGATGTCGGTTCTCGCCTTTCAAGAACACCTGGGAAAGAACATTGAGCTTTGAGGTAGTTCCCAAGTTAATTGGATTGAAGTTTTCTAAATGAATCAACCCAAGTTCTACTCCCTTTCAAGAGGAGACAGTTAAAGCATTAAGTCATAGTTTGCTTGGCTTTTTTGTCTGTCGGTGTATGGATTTATGTTATTTTTTAAAAAAAGAAGAGTAGGAGAAAGGCTTTATTAAACAGCTGGCAAAAGGAGTCTGCATTGCTGATGAGGGAGAGAAGGGGAGATCTTGGTGAAGGTTGCTGCATTGACCTTCAAACTCCACAATAAGTGAAAAGTACACACACACACTAAACTATTCCAGAGAAGGGGAGGGTGGGGATGTCACAAAGCAACTGGCATCAAGTTGCAATTTGCTTGATGGTTCTGGGTTAGAGGTGGGGGGCAAGGGAAGGGGATATCATTGTGATTTGCTTTTGATGCTGTTCGTGCCTGGTCAAATATATAGCCGAAAATATGGATGATCCGGAATCAACCAAGTTTCTAAAATACATATATTTAAACACGCAGCAGGAGACATCCTGTCTTGACAGAGCCACAATAGACAGACAGACCAGATAAATGGGTAAGACAGATCAATAGATAGTGCAGCAGAGAATAATTAATCTCCCGGCTTACATTGAAGGAACTCTATTTGTGTAACTCCAATATGTAACAGACAGGGGAGATTCTGGTATCGCCTGCATTATAGCTGAGGGGAAGTTCAGCATGTGGCAGGAACAAATATTGTCAGAGAATTACAGAATTGTCCATACCTTGGAAAAGTTAATTAGTTGGGTTACAACCACCCAAAAATCATCCTGCAGGCAGGGCAATTCAGGCATTGTTAAGTGAGTAATTTTTTCCATATGCTGAAGAATTCAAGCTGGATGTAATTTTCACTCCACACTCAGCTGGTGCTGAGGATGGAGGGCAGACCAGACTCTGTACCTGATTATTTTCATCAGTGCCTCGAGGCCGTTACTGGATGGCTGCGTGCCAGCAGGTTGAGGGTGAATCCAGCAAAGATGGAGATCCTATGGGCAGTGGGGATATCCAGCTGCCTACCCTGGATGGTGAGGCGCTACGCCCATCATAATTGGTAAAGAGTCTGGGAGTCCTTTTGGACCCTCTGCTGACGATGGAGGCCCAGGTCTCCGCCATTAGCAGAACCGCCTTCTTTCATCTGCGGCAGGCTAGATGGCTGGCCCCCTCCCTGTCCAGGGACGACCTAGCTATGGTGATCCAGGCCACGATCATCCCAAGACTGGACTACTGTAATGCCCTCTACATTGGCCTTCCTCTGTCGGTGATCCAGAAGCTCAAGTTGGTACAAAATGCAGCTGCTCGGCTTCTTGTGGGAATTCCGATGAGATGCCACATAACCAGGGGCGGCTCGTCCATTACGTGAAGTAAGCAGTCACAGAACACTTTTTTTTCCAGGGGCGCAGAGGCACCTCTGTAAATGCCCCTTGACTGCCACTTGAGGAGTGCCCCTGAGCTCACAACAGCCCTAGCAGTCCGGGGGAAGCCTCAGCTTTCTTTCCTCACTGCCAGGTGATCCTGTCTCTCTCTCTCTCTCTCTTGGTCCCAATGGCTGAGGAGAAAGTCAGGAGAAGAAGTGACTTTTGGTGCACATGCCAGGGGTCTTCAGGCATGCCTCCAGACTCAAAACAGGCCAGGCAAAGGAGCAAGCACAGCAAGTGTAGTTACTGGGATGTATAGTTCACCTACAATCAAAGAGCATTCTGAACTCCACCAATGAAGTAATTGAACCAAATATGGCACACAGAACTCCCACGACAAACAGAAAATATATATCAATGATTGGTTGGGGGGGGGGGCAAAATACTGTTTGCTTACCATTGAAAATTACCTAGGGCCGCCTCTGCACATAACCCCAATCTTACTACAGCTGCATTGGTTACCAATTGAGCACTGGATCACTTTCAAAGTGATGGTACTCACCTTGAAGGCCTTGCATGGTCTGGGGCCGATGTACCTGAGGGACCGCCTCACCCCCTACCAACCCCAGAGATCCCTCCGTTCTGAGGACCAAGATCTATTGGAAATTCGCAGTGTCAAGACCTTGCGTCTAACAGCAACCAGACGCAGAGCCTTCACAGCAGTGGCACCATCACTCTGGAATACTCTGCCACCTGAAGTCCGTGCCTTGCAGGACTTACCAGCTTTCCGCAGGGCATGTAAGACATATCTGTTTCGACAGGCCTTTGATCTCTGATATTGTTGTTTTTAAATTGTTTTTAAATTGTGTTAGATTTTAGCCTGTTCTTGTAAGCCGCTCCAAGCCCCAGGGGAGTGGTGGCATATAAGTGTGAATTATAAATAAATAAATAAATAAATAAATAATGTACACCAGATATCATTGGGTCTCACCCTTCAATGACAGCAGCATCTCTGAAGGAAGGCTGCTCATCTTCTCCATGAGCAATTTCAGACAGACTTTGTATTGCTATTGGATATCGAGCAATATTTGTTTGTTTGTTTGTTTGTTTGTTTGGTGACTCAAGGCGGTTTACAGTGGCAACAATTCAATACCCAACAACACCATAAGCAAAAGGGAATGCAAAGTAAATAATATTTTATAACCATACCCTTTATTTCTGAAGGTCCATCTTTTCTGCCCATTCTTGCTTTTCCTGCATGATCTTTCACTCACCTTTACTGATACTGAACTTTTCGCATCTCAAGCCCTGTTTTGCTTCTCCATTCCTTTCCATTCCCTCTCCCATTCTTAACTACCAGTCCATAATCCCCTATATGACAAGGACCCATCTTTTCCCAGTCCTGCATGCTCCCTTTCCCCTTTGCAAACCCTTGTGTATGCCCTATACCCCCAATTATGTATGTCTGTATAAAATATTAAGCAAGGTGAACTCTTTGTGAACTATGACCAGCACCTCAGGACCCAGGTATTGCAAAACTTCCTGGGTCTTCACCCTTAATCAATGGACTTTTCAAAAATTCTCAAGCATAGACAATAGACAAAGGGCCCCTTTCCTTGGGCTTTGGAGGGTCCTTTTGACTAGGCCACCTGAGTATCAGGGACACATCAACATGTTAATCACTCTTCACAAAGGACATTTCCCCTCTATGAAGAGATTGCTTGGATTGTGTATTCTTGCCTGACAGACTAGAGTAGGACTGAATGGACCTTGTGGTCTCTTCCAACTCAATAATTTCATTTCCCAAGAAAGTCCATTCAAAGTTGGGAAGGGAGATGCCATCACAGCAGGGCAAAATCTATTCTACTAAGAAATAGGTAAAAAGTTTCTCCTTATCTTTAACCAAAAGATAATGTTTTTTTTCTGATTTCCCAATATCTATCCATGAGCTCTTGTCTAGACCTCTGGATCAATAAAGTAAGTCTGCTCCTTCTTTGCCATAGCAAACCATAATGGGACTTGGTGGTTCATAGTCAGTTTTGCTAGATATGGTCTTAACACTCAACAGAAAGAATGAGGCACAAAAGTTTAAACACACAGCAGGAGACATCCTGTCTTGACAGAGCCACAATCGACAGACATAACAGATAAATGGGTAAGACAGATCAATAGATAGTGCGGAAGAGAATAATTAATCTCCAAACTGACACTGAAGGAACTCTGTTTTTATAACTTGGTGCTTCTATATCCAGGACATCCCAAGTGCTGCTGATGTTCTGTTGACTTGCAACATCCTCAAACTCAATTATTTTGAATACTACAGGTAGACCTCAGAAGGGTTCTTCAGGCTTTTCTTTATCATAGAATCATAGAATCAAAGAGTTGGAAGAGACCTCATGGGCCATCCAGTCCAACCCCCTGCCAAGAAGCAGGAATATTGCATTCAAATCACCCCTGACAGATGGCCATCCAGCCTCTGCTTAAAAGCTTCCAAAGAAGGAGCCTCCACCACACTCCGGGGCAGAGAGTTCCACTGCTGAACGGCTCTCACAGTCAGGAAGTTCTTCCTAATGTTCAGATGGAATCTCCTCTCTTGTAGTTTGAAGCCATTGTTCCGCATCCTAGTCTCCAAGGAAGCAGAAAACAAGCTTGCTCCCTTTATCCCTTATCATCCATACCTTTCAAGAACAAATCTAGGAAACCTCTTCACCAAGCCTAAAAGTATGAGATGACCAGAAAGTAAGGTCATAAGTGACCTTGAAGTGACTGGATTGACCCTGAAGGAGCTGGGGGTGATGACGGCCGACAGGGAGCTCTGCCGTGGGCTGGTCCATGAGGTCTCGAAAAGTGGGAAATGACTGAGCAAATGAACAACAACAACAAGGTTATAAGATTTTAAAAAATATATAGAAAGAATGAATATATTTTAATAAAATGTACATGGAGTGTAGACTGGGTATTGCATTATTTTCCCACATAATCACTATTCAGTTCAATACATTTTGTCATCCGTGGGATGAGTTTTTGATGTCTGTGTCATAGAATTTTCCCTCTGCCTTTTTCAGCCAGTTCCTCACTTTGATTTTCACCTCATCGTTGCTGGAAAAATGTTTTCCACCCAGGTGTTTCTTCAATTTAGTGAACAGATGATACTCACTGGGTGCAAGATCAGGGCTATGAGAAGGGTGGCTTAATACATCCCAGCCAAATGAAGTCAACAACTCTTGTGTTGCATAAGTGATGTACGGATTGTCATGAAGGAGACAGACTCCTGCCATCAGCATCCCATGAAGTTTGTTTTGGATAACTCTGCAAAGTTTCTTCATGATCTCGCAATATATTCCATAGTCATTTTGTCACATGCTGTCTTGACATTATGTCCTCTTCATAAACGGAAATGATTATCGCAGCAGCGTTCATGCCCTTAGCATTTAGATAGTGTATTACAGTGTGAACTTCGCACTTGGAGGGAAATGGAATGAGGACGCTCATCTCTAACCTTCACCACAGTGCCAGTCGATGAGCTACTGACGACTGGCACTACTCGTTCGCTTCCACTGGCTTCCTGCTACACAGCAGTGATACCAACTTCCCCCGAGAAAGTTCCCCATGAAAGCTACGTGCCTTGTAATCTTACTTTCCAGATAATCCTCGTATCTCTAGGCATGAAGAGCTTCTGGTGGTGCAGTGGGTTAAACCGCTAAGCTGCTGAACTTGCTGATTGAAAGATCACAGGTTTGAATCCGGGGAGTGGGTTGAGCTCCTGCTGTTAGCCCTAGCTTCTGCCAACCTGGCAATTTGAAAACATGCAAATGTGAGTAGATCAATAGGTACTGCTCTGGCGGGAAGGTCCATGCAGTCATGCCAGCCACATGACCATGGAGGTGTCTACGGACAACGCTGGGTCTTTGACTTAGAAGTGGAGATGAGCACCAACCCCCAGAGTCAAACACAACTGGACTTAACATCAGGGGAAAACCTTTACCTTTACTCTAGGCATGAATCCATGTTGTCCTGGGTCTTTTCCTACCTTATCTGCTTCTCATCACTTGTAATTTATATGAGGTTTTACTTCAAACTTCAATGAAGTTATCCAAAGCCTTGAACATATTTTGGAGAGATAGGATTCATAATAAAGTACTCCCCAAAATGTAACTTATAAATCAACTGCAGCAAGAGATTTTCCCAGGCTCAGGCAGGGCTTCAAATGCTAATGAAGGTGATCAGCTGAAACATTCACACCTAACTGCAGCAGGGAAGAGCTCCTTGCCCCACCCCAGCCATTCCACAGATATATAAACCCATTGTCCTAATTCCAACAGACGTCACTACCTCTGAGGATGCTTGCCATAGATGCAGGTGAAACGTCAGGAAAAAAAATGCCTCTAGAACATGGCCCTATAGCCCGAAAAAACCCACAAGAACCAACTGAAGGTATTTAAAAAGGTTTATCTTTGGTCTAAAATAGTCCAGGGGACAAAAGCATGCTCACTTTGTATGTTAAGGGGCCCTGACGATTGCAAAAAATATGATTGAGTGGTTGCAAGTGTCACAAGGTGCACGTTTCTACCATCTGTGCTTTATGTTGAAGGTGAAGATGGTGGCCCTCAAGAACTGCTCATGGACTTCCTGGAGGCTGGCGACTGTCCATTCCCTGTCATCTTGGCCACAGCCTCGCTTCTGAGTTACAGTGTAGAAAAGTTGCTGTTATGGAACATGCATCCCCCACAAAGCTAGGTAGATGAGACACTAGCCAAGCTGGCTAAAGGAATTGGGAGACATTGTTTTCCCCAAAATGAATCATAGAATCATAGAATCAAAGATTTGGAAGAGACCTCATGGGCCATCCAGTCCAACCCCCTGCCAAGAAGCAGAAATATTGCATTCAAATCACCCCTGACAGATGGCCATCCAGCCTCTGTTTAAAAGCTTCCAAAGAAGGAGCCTCCACCACACTCCAGGGCAGAGAGTTCCACTGCTGAATGGCTCTCACAGTCAGGAAGTTCTTCCTCATGTTCAGATGGAATCTCCTCTCTTGTAGTTTGAAGCCATTGTTTCGCGTCCTAGTCTCCAGGGAAGCAGAAAACAAGCTTGCTCCCTCCTCCCTGTGGCTTCCTCTCACATATTTATACATGGCTATCATATCTCCTGTCAGCCTTCTCTTCTTCAGGCTAAACATGTCCAGCTCCTTAAGCCGCTCCTCATAGGGCTTGTTCTCCAGACCCTTGATCATTTTAGTCGCCCTCCTCTGGACACATTCCAGCTTGTCAATATCTCTCTTGAATTGTGGTGCCCAGAATTGGACACAATATTCCAGGTGTGGCCTAACCAAAGCAGAATAGAGGGGTAGCATTACTTCCCTAGATCTAGACACTATGCTCCTATTGATGCAGGCCAAAATCCCATTGGCCTTTTTTGCCACCACATCGCATTGTTGGCTCATGTTTAACTTGTTGTCCACGAGAACTCCAAGATGTTTTTCACATGTATTGCTTTCATGCCAGGCATTGTCCCCCATTCTGTATCTTTGCATTTCGTTTTTCCTCCCAAAGTGGAGTATCTTGCATTAGTCTCTGTTGAACTTCATTTTGTTAGTTTTGGGCCATCTCTCTAATCTTTCAAGATTGTTTTGAATCCTGCTCCTATCCTCTGGACTTTTGGTTATCCCTCCCAATTTGGTGTCATCTGCAAACTTGATGATCCTGCCTTCTAGCCCTTCATCTAAGTCAGGCATGGGGAACCTTCGGCCCTCCAGGTGTGGTGGACTTCAACTCCCACAATTCCTTGAGGCCAAGGTAAGCCTTTGGGGCGAATGCCGAGCCTCAAGGAATTGTGGGAGTTGAAGTCCACCACACCTGGAGGGCCAAAGGTCCCTGACCCCTGATCTAAGTCATTAATAAAGATATTGAACAGGACCGGGCCCAGGACAGAACCCTGCAGCACTCCACTCCTCACTTCTTTCCAGGATGACTTTTCTATGTTCTGAATTCTTGGCTTTCTCCAGAAGGATAGTCGGTATGTTCTGAGAACAAAGGAACCTTTCATCGTTGCTCTCAGTCTTTATGAGATAAGGCCCGTAGCTCCAAAAGTCAACTCCCAACTTTCTCGTCCTACCTCTTCCATTTTGACACCTAAGGTGAAAGGCATGCGGTGACTGGCTGATCGAGCTAGAGCTAATGCCATCTTTCAAATGCATGGAGCTGCTTCCATTATCTGATAAAAGCAGAGGGATCCCCCCCCCCCCACCCTTCACCCTCCTTTTCAATTCACCGTTATCGAATACCTCCACCTCCCCACTCGCTGGTGCCCTTGACCTGTTTTTCTTTCACGGGCTCTCCAACTCCTCTGCTCTCTGTAGATTAGATTCCCTGCCAGCCTCTCCCCCAAAAGGGCAGGCTGCCAAGAGACTCTTGCAAGCGGCAGCCTTGCTTCTCTCCCCTGGCCATTTGCTGAATAATAAATAGGAGCTAAGTGGTGGCTTTGTGCCAGGTTAGCACGGGCTTAAAGATAGTCCCTTCAGATCTCGGATCGATAACACTTAGCTCCGCTTTCAAAGTCAGGCAACCCAAGTGTCTCAGGAGCTTGGGAGCTCAGCTTGGAAATTCTGGAAGTTGCAGATCCCAAAGAGAAACTTTTCCAAAGTGGTCAGGGGACTCCCCTGTCCCTCTAAACTTTTCCAGCTTTTGCCAGAATCTTATGGCTGTCCTATGCATGCAGATGTTTTCCTGCAGAAAATGTTCTTAATTGTTGATTGATGCAGAGCAGCTAGTTTCAGTCCTAGGTTTTAGAAGGCAACTTGTTCTTAAAGTGCCATTGCATATGGTTGCGTACTGCAAATGGGTGAGCCATTTTTACCTACAAGTGCACACTCATATAGTACAGAGTTCAGCATTGCATTGTGCCATGTTCTAATTTACAAAGGTGACAGTGTTGAATGACAGAATCACCAACTTACACTGCATCTCTTTGCTGAAGGTTCCAAGTCAGTGGTTCTCAACCTGTGGGTCCCCAGATGTTTTGACCTTCAAGTCCCCAAAATCCTAACAATTGACTGAAATTTCTCGGGGTTGTATGTCAAAACACCTGGGGACCCACAGGCTAAGAACCACGGTTCTAAGAGTTGTATAATATGCTGCCTTGGGGTGTAGTAGTTTCCTCCTCTGTAAGATTCTGAGCTGAGGCTGGATGGCCATCTGTCAGAAGTGCTTTGATTCTATGTTCCTGCATGGCAGAAGAGGGTTGTACTGGATGGCCTTTACGATCTCTTCCAACTCTATGATTTTATGTTTGGGGAGGTTCTGGTCCAGGGGCGGCTCGTTCATTACACGAAGTAAGCAGTCGCAGAACACTTTTTTTTTTGCCAGGGGCACAGAGGCGCCTCTATAAATGCCCCTCGACTGCCACTTGAGGAGCGCCCCCTCAGCTCACAACAGCCCTAGCAGTCCGGGGGGAGCCTCGGCTTTCTTGCCTTGCTGCCAGGCAATCCTCTTCCCAAAGGGGCCAGGCCCTTGAGCCTCGACTAGCCCCTCTCGTTCCTGCTCCACCCGGCCACTGGGTGCGCGAGCAGAGCCAGCACTCAATCATTTTCCGCGTTCGAACCCTTCCCCATGACCGGCTCCCTTTCCCGATCCCCCAGCACCCCACCCTCCTCCTCTCCTCTCCCCAATCTGCGGGTGGGCCAAGCCTGGCGCGCTTCAGATCCGGAGGCGTGTCTGAAGACCCCAGCGTGTGCACCATTGGGACCAAGAGAGAGAGAGAGAGAGAGAGAGAGCCACCCTCCGGCTGGAGGTATCTTCCACCTCCGCTCCCTCCTTTGTTTTTGCACCTACCTTCAGGAAAGGTGGGCATCTCCACCTCTCTCTCTCTCTGTCTCAGTCCCAATGGCTGAGGAGAAAGTCAGGAGAAGACAGCGTGTGACTTTTGGTGCACACGCTGGGGTCTTCAGGCACACCTCCGGACCCAAAGCGGGCCAGGCAAGGGAGCAAGTGCGGCAAGTGTAGTTACTGGAATGTATAGTTCACCTACAATCAAAAAGCATTCTGAACTCCACCAATGATGGAATTGAAGCAAATATGGCACGCAGAACTCCCATGACAAACAGAAAATATATATCAATGATTGGTTGGGGGTGGGTGCCAAAATACTGTTTGCTTACCGTTGAAAATTACCTAGAGCCGCCTCTGTTCTGGTCCACCATAAACAGACAGCCTACATGAGGTATGTGTCAAAGATTCATCAGAAGCAACATCTCTCTCCCACTCCGTGAAAACGATACAAGTCAGCAGAGGGTCACCATCCTGCTTTCTAGACTGTAAGAACTGGAATTTCACTATTGTTTTGCATGTCCTTCGGCCAGTCTTGGTGTTCTTGGTTCCCAACTGATTTCTCGGCCTCTGGACCACTAATAACTGGAAACCTACAAGAAACAGGTGAAGACCTCATGGACTGTAATTAAAAATTGCTGATGAGACATGAAACAAATGATTAACTGTTGACATTCTGACTTGATGAACTCTTGGTGGAAAAACAACTTGTTCACATTGCCAAAGACAATGGTTCTTTTAAGTAAGGAAGTCAACACTGTGGCTCCTTACAGAAATGTTTACGGGGCTCCTTGTTAAGGAAAGCCAATTAAACAAAATCAACATCTGTCCAGGAACTGATGGAGTCTGTCTGTCATTAATTTACAACTTTCAGAACCACATCAACAGGAATACTACATAAAAGGACCCTTCTCTCTCAGAGAGTGTGTGTCAGATCAACTGAACATCATTTCTGATCACCATGATGAACAGCCGCCTGCTCTCAAGAAACTGATCATCTTCAACAAGAAGAATGGTAAGGATGCTTGATGAATGAATGATGAATAAATGATTGAATGTTAGAGTATATGTGTAAATGTTGATGCAATATCCCCCTTTATCTATACAACCAATATCTATATATATAAATTTGTTAGGGGCATCCAACGAGGAAACAAAACTCAAAAAACCCCCAACGAAACTTAACCAAAATTCCCATGCCCATAGCACAACCCACAAGGTACAAACATATCTACTCAAAATGAAAAACAACACAACAACACACTCACAAAACAACAAAACAACAAAACTCAAAAATCCCCCAACGAAACTTAACCAAAATTCCCATGCCCATAACACAACCCACAAGGTACAAACATATCTACTCAAAATGAAAAACAACACAACAACACACTCACAAAACGACAAAACAACAAAACTCAAAAATCCCCCAACGAAACTTAACCAAAATTCCCATGCTCATAACACAACCCACAAGGTACAAACATATCTACTCAAAATGAAAAACAACACAACAACACACTCACAAAACGGCAAAAGAATAAAACTCAAAAAAACCCCAACGAAACTTAACCAAAATTCCCATGCTCATAACACAACCCACAAGGTACAAACATATCTACTCAAAATGAAAACAACACAACAACACACTCAAAATGGCAAAAAAAAACAAAACTCAAAAATCCCCCAACGAAACTTAACCAAAATTCCCATGCCCATAACACAACCCACAAGGTACAAACATATCTACTCAAAATGAAAACCACACAACAACACACTCAAAATGACAAAAAACAAAACTCAAAAATCCCCCAACGAAACTTAACCAAAATTCCCATGCCCATAACACAACCCACAAGGTACAAACATATCTACTCAAAATGAAAAACAACACAACAACACACTCACAAAACGGCAAAACAACAAAACTCAAAAATCCCCCAACGAAACTTAACCAAAATTCCCATGCCCATAACACAACCCACAAGGTACAAACATATCTACTCAAAATGAAAAACAACACAACAACACACTCACAAAACGGCAAAAGGATAAAACTCTAAAAAAAAACAACGAAACTTAACCAAAATTCCCATGCTCATAACACAACCCACAAGGTACAAACATATTACTCAAAATGAAAAACAACACAACAACACACTCAAAACGGCAAAAAAACAAAACTCAAAAAAACCCCAACGAAACTTAACCAAAATTCCCATGCCCATAACACAACCCACAAGGTACAAACGTATCTACTCAAAATGAAAAAGAACACAACAACACACTCACAAAACGGCAAAACAACTGAGCATGCGCATTGGCGCCCAGCCGCAAGTTCCCTGGCGCGCGCACATGCCCTTCCGGCCAACGTTCCCTCTGCAGAAACCATGCCCACTCCAAGCCCCGCCGCGCCGCTTCCCGCACACACACACACCCCTGCCGCACACACACACACAACCCCACACTCCATCACTCCCCCCGCTGCCGCACACACACACGCAACCCCACTCCCCCCGCCGCCGCACACACACACGCAACCCCACACTCCATCACTTCCCCCGCTGCCGCACGCACACATGCAACCCCACTCCCCCCGCCGCCGCACACACACACACAACCCCACGCTCCATCACTCCCCCCGCCGCTGCACACACACACTCAACCCCACGCTCCATCACTCCCCCACCCCAATCTTACCTCCTTTTACTTCACGCCCCCTCCAAACCCCACCCCACCCCTTCCCGCCCTGTCAAAATCTAGGAAAGACAGGAAGGAAGGAAAGAAGGAAGAAAGAGAAAGGGAGGTAAAGAAAAAGGGGGAAGGAAGGAAAGTTAGAGAAAGTAGGAAGAAGAAAAGGAAAGAAAAGGAAAGATGGAAGGAAAGAAAAGAGAGACAGCAGAAAAGAAAGAAAAAGGGGGAAGGAAGGAAAGAGATAGAGAAAGAAGAGGAGAAGGAAAGATGGGAGGGAAGGAAGGAGGGAAGGAGGGAAAGAAGGAGAGAAAGAGGGAAGATTGGCCACAGCAACACGTGGCGGGTAAAGGTTGTTATTTCTATTATTATTATTATTATTATTATTATTATTATTATTATTATTATGCTATTGTTCCTCTGAGACCCTTTTAGGGGGAATGGGAGAGGTGTCAGGTCCCAGAGGCAATGCATTGCATTATTGTTATTGTTATGATGGTGGTAAAATAAAAGGAAATAAAAAGTGAAAGAAGGAAGCAAACAGGGAGGGAAGAAAGGCAAAGGAAGAAAGGGGGAGGGAATGAAGGAAAGAGAGAAGGATGAAACCAAGTAGTGAAAGAAAGAAAGAGGTAGAGAAGGAAGAAAGGAGAGAAGGGGGGAGGAAAAGGGGGAAGGAATAGGTAGGGACCTCTCTTTCATAATAGTCCAGATATCTACCTCAACTTTGATAAGTTTTACTATAGGCCACAGCAACGCGTGGCAGGGCACAGCTAGTAATTATTATAAAATAGTACTGGAGTCTGTGTCTACTTCTTTCTCTGAAACTGTCTAACACAACCTGTCTCAATGTATTGTCGAAGGCTTTCATGGCCAGAATCACTGGGTTGTTGTAGGTTTTTCCGGGTTTTATGGCCATGTTCTGGAGGCATTATCTCCTGACGTTTCGCCTGCATCTATGGCAAGCATCCTCAGAGGTAGTGAGGTCTGTTGGAAGTAGGAAAATGGGTTTATATATATCTGTGGAATGACCAGGGTGGGACAAAGGACTAGTGTCTGCTGGAGCTAGGTGTGAATGTTTCAACTGACCACCTTAATTAGCATTTGATGCCTTGACAGTGCCTGGGGAATCTTTTGTTGAGAGGTGAATGGATACAGGCCAATGGATACTCCACCTCAGACATCGGAAGAGCTGCAAGACCAAGAACAAGAGTCAAGACGAAGATCCACCCAGAGGAAAAGTGTTCCTGCCATACATCAAGGGAACCACTGACCGCATAGGGAAGCTGATGAGGAAACACAATATATAAACCATCTACAGACCCACCAAAAAATCCAACAAATGCTATGTTCAGCAAAGGACAAGAGGGATCCTCTCACTTCTGTAGGAGTCTACCGTGTACCATGCAGCTGTGGACAAGTCTACAGAGGGACCACCAAACGCAGCATTGCCCAAACATGAATCAAGGAACACGAAAGGCACTGCAGACTACTTCAACCAGAGAAGTCAGCCATAGCAGAGCACCTGATGAACCAACCTGGACACAGCATATTATTGGAGAACACAGAAATACTGGACCACTCTCACAACCACCATGTCAGGCTACACAGAGAAGCCATTAAAATCCACAGCATGTGGACAATTTCAACAGAAAGGAGGAAGCCATGAAAATCAACAAAATCTGGCTACCAATATTTTAAAAAACTCTAAAATTACAACAGCAAAACAACAGAGAGTAAATTATCAGGCACATCTAATCACCTCTCAAAAAAAGATTCCCCCAGGCACTGCCAAGCCATCAAATGCTAATTAAGGTGGTCAGTTGAAACATTCACACCTAGCTCCAGCAGACAATAGTCCTTTGTCCCACCCTGGTCATTCCACAGATAAATAAACCCATTTTCCTACTTCCAACAGACCTCACTACCAATGAGGATGCTTGCCATAGATGCAGGCGAAACGTCAGGAGAAAAATTGCCTCTAGAACATGGCCGTATAGCCCGAAAAAAACTTCAACAACCTAGTACTTACAACAGTTGGACGGGATGGACCTTGTGGCCTCTTCCAACATTTTGTGATGGCACTTCTCCTGAAAGAGCTCCATGCTGATGAGAGCTCCATGATGTCCACCCATCCCACCCATTAAGAACCCCACCTATCCTGAAGACCAACAAATCCATGCCTCCTATTTTCATTCTTTGTGGGACATGCATAAAAATTCAAGTGAAATTACATGGGGACTCTCTTTTAGGATACTTCTAGATCTTACCACTCTGACTGCAGATTGGCTTCATCTGAAGAGTTAATTTCTCTGAAATCCAGGCTTTCCAAACAGAACATCTCCAATTCCCATCAAGTGTCCCCATTAATTATTTCTGTCAAAAGTGTCCTGCTTGCCAAGACATCATCCAAAGCCCCAGATCGTCAGCTCATCGTGTCCCTTACGTGGTGTGAGGTGGCATCAGGGGAGACAAGACAACAGGAGCTCAGTTTTAACATGCAGCAATGAGCATTGGGATTACAGGGGTTTAAGATGTAACAAAAAGTGAGATCTAACTTGACACTTTGATTGACTTACAATAGCAGTTGTTAGAGATGGATTATCCCACCAAGGGCAAAGAGGGGAATCTATTATTGGAGCAGTCAGTCTTTGGGACAAAAAGAGACTTCGGGGTGATGGTTTGATGACAAAAGATTGTGGGATCAAAGTTGGAGGAAGAAATGGGTTGTTTGAGGGCAAGAGGCTTTGGCCAAATCATCCTGGGATAAAAATTCCATATGTTTGGCACCAAAACAGGAAAAGAATTATTTGGAACAAGGGAGTTACAGTTGTAATTGTCCTCTAACATACTGATTTCTTATGATGGGAAGGTTATGTTAACAGTGATACTTTGTCAATACTGTTATTTTTGTGTGCCTTCAAAGCACACAAAAATTGCCTGACTCATGGCAATCCTAAGGCAAACCTGTCAGAGCTTTTTCTTAGCAATATTTGTGCAGAGAGAGTTTGTCCTTGCTTTCTTCTGTGGCTGAGGGTGCATCTTCACTGCAGAATTAATGCAGTTTGGCACCGCTTTAACTATCATGGCTCAATACTATGGAATGACAGAAGCTTTAGAAAATCTTTATCCTCACCAACCTACAAATCTTATAATTTCATAGCATTGAGTCATGGCTGGTAAAGTGGTGGTAAATTAATCCTACAGTGTAGATGAGAAAGATATGCCATGGTCAATCAGTGGGCTTCTGTGGCCAAGTATGGATTTGAACTCTGTTCCTCTGGGATCTTAAACGAACATTCAAGCTGGTAGCTCTGGAGAAGGTTAGGACTATGAAAATCTCCAAAAGCAGAATTTTATTGGTATCACACATGGAGTTATAGTATCTTTAATGGTGCACAATGAGGTATTCAGTCCATAGTTATCTAAGCAGAGGTCTTCAAATAAAACCAATAGTCATAAGTAGAGTGAAGCCATTGAATCAACCTATGTGTTGACTCACCAACAATTGAGTCAAGGTGTCTACCCCAGTTGGGACAAACCAAAGAGATTCCAACTGTGCACATTGAGTTCATGGTTGCATGAGAAGACCTTACTCAAAGAAGACTTAATTAACTGGGGGGAAAGAGAGGTCATAATTATTTATTATAACTCTATTTGTGTCATACACATGCATAAATTCCCATTGATCTGTGAGCCAAAATCCTGCATTGATGAGATGTAGCATAACTTTATGCTCACAGAGTTAAATCTCACCTGCACTACCTCCTTTTATTGCAATGTACAATGTGCAGTCACATGCAATTAAATGGAGTTCCATAAGTGCAACCATGGTGGCGCAGTGGGTTAAACCCCTGTGTTGGCAGGATTGAAGACCAACAGGTCGCAGGTTCAAATCCGGGGAGAGCGCAGATGAGCTCCCTCTGTCAGCTCCAGCTCATCATATGGGGACATGAGAGAAGCCTCCCACAAGGATGGTAAAAACATGAAAACATCAGGGCGTCACCTGGGCAACGTCCTTGCAGATGGCCAATTCTCTCACACCAGAAGTGACTTGCAGTTTCTCAAGTTGCTCCTGACACAACAAAAAAAAAGTGCAACTATTTCCTAGAATAATAATAATATAATAATAAACTTTATTTATACCCCGCTACCATCTCCCGAGGGACTCAGTGCAGCTTACATACATCAATGAAAAAAGCAATAACAACAGTTAATACAAACAATAAAATAAAACTCATAACAAAAATAAACAATAAACATTAACAGTAACACAATGACATTTAAAGACCTATGGCTGGGCCAAATATAATAATTAAAATTTTAGAATAATGCTGAGCATGAACAGATGAAATATGAACTAGGATAGAGTTTTCAGAGAGAGATTTTTAGTCCCATCTGGGCTAGAGCTAGACTAATGGTAGAGATACTGAATTGATTAGCTTTCCCTCTGTGTTAATCAATCAACAATTGATTCACCTGATCTGCTGTCATTGTAACAAACCAACCAACTTGGTTTCCATTGCTCCCAGTTTTAATTATTGTGGTGAGTGGCCTTAAGATTTGATTTTGAAAACAGGAGTGAATGAAAGGGAGAGAACTTATATACTTGTGTATACATAAATCAACCTCATGGATTAGTCAAGGGCAAGTTTGGGGCCCCAAATTATGGATTTTTATGTGACCCATAGATAAGGCAATGGTCATTACACAAAGAGGGGAAGGGGCCAGTGTGTTGTGCCCCAGCCGTGAGACACCTTTTCACTCAGACGTCATGCAGGGATGAGAGAATCCACTACATAAAGTTTATTAAGATGACCTTAAAAGATAAGAAAAAGTACAATAAAAAAGTACAATCCAAAATCCAAAATCCAGAAACTCTAAAGTTGATGAGTATAGGTGACATTTAGTTTCATGAATCAAAGCACAGGAATGCAAAAACTTGGATGATACAGGGAAATAAGGCAAAATCCATACACTTGATGCACTTGTGCTCAAATCCATATACCATACACTTGTGCTCAAATCCAGAATTTGAGTACAAAACAGAACATAATCCAGACCAAAAACCATGAAGACCTGAACAGGACTAAACTTAATCAAGAAAACAGGAACAAAACACACAATCAGAAACTTGAACACTTGAAACAAGACCATAGAACTTAGGAGATGTATCCACTTGAAATGCAATGTTATTCTCACACAGAGCTGTATGCTTGAAGCCCACTTTAAAGTCTCAATTCCCTCCCATGACATCACTCCTCATACACCTGCTTTGCTCTTCAACCAGCGAAATCAGCAGACGACACCATGCTGTGGGTTAACAATGGGCAACAATCAATCACTGTGTGATCATCCAATCTAACTTATAAATCAACATAAACTTGAACATGAATTTGAGCTTGAAATTGTTATTAATCAGATGAGGTGGTGGCCCTGCATGACCATGTCATCCTCCGTCAAGGGCGAGACACCATAATTCCCGGATGCAACCCACATGTTGGGTTGCATCCCGCATGCAACCCACCTGGAGCCCCAGGTTTCGGCGGTGGTCAGGGGAGCTTTTGCACAATTAAAACTTGTGCGCCAGCTGCGCCCGTACCTTGGGAAGTCTGACTTGACCACGGTGGTCCACACTCTGGGTTCATCCCGTTTAGACTACTGCAACGCTCTCTACGTGGGGTTGCCCTTGAAGACTGCTCGGAAGCTCCAAATGGTCCAGCGCTCGGCAGCCAGGTTACTAACAGGAGCGGCACTCAGGGAGCACACCACTCCTCTGCTGCGCCAGCTCCACTGGCTGCCAATTTGCTACCGGGCACAATTCAAAGTGCTGTCGTTAGCCTATAAAGCACTAAACGGTTCCGGCCCTACTTACCTCTCTAAACGCATCTCCACCTATGAACCGACCAGGACATTAAGATCGTCTGGGGAGGCCCTGCTCTTGGTCCCACCTGCATCGCATGCGCACCTGGTGGGGATGAGAGACAGGGCCTTCTCGGTGGTGGCCCCTCGGCTGTGGAATGCCCTACTTGCAGACATCAGACAGGCCCCCTCGCTGTTGGCGTTCCGGAGGAAGGTGAAGACCTGGCTCTTCAAACAAGCGTTTGGCTAATCAGTGCAATGGAATATAGGAACACGGTGCAATTGAACATAGGAATATGGAACAAGGATTACGAGAAGGATTCTGATTTGTTGTTGAGGCGCTATGACTAGGATAATGATTGTTTTTTTATATTGATCGTTATGTAGAATGTATAATGTGTTTTAATTTGCTTTGATACTGTCATGTGATAATTTGTATTATGTAAACCGCTTTGAGTCGCCTAAGGGCTGAGAAAAGCGGTATAGAAATAAAGTAAATAAATAAATAAATGTTGCTCCCATGGGAACTCTCCAGGTAATGGGTAGAGACTGTAGCATACTCACCCTTCCTGTAGTACACACCAGTACCTGCATGTGCCTGCCATACATTTGATGCCTATTTAAGACTCCCTCAACCCAATTTGCCCAAAATGCACAGTGTAGGGTAGGCGAACAGAACATAGGGGGGAATTCCTACCTGGCCCCTAACAGCGACCCTTGACAAGTACACTGCAGCAGTGGCAGGTGGGTGGGTCAACTTCTTCAAGCCAAGTGAGTTGGGCTAGGCTCAACTCAACTAGGCCCCGCCCACAACAAGTCCTTGCTGGGACTTTTTAACTCTTTGTCTTCTCTTTGCCGGAAGGGAGCAAAGTGCTTTCCCGCCCCCCCATGCTGAGAGTGGGAAAGGTGTTTTCACTGCTTATCTCAAAACCTCAGGGAAAAATGATTCCATCTTTCTTTCACATTCTCACCGGCAGCTGTAGCCACTCCAACCTAGTAACAATCTCACACTCCCCCACGTTCCTCTCAGGAGGAGCAAACTCTGGCAGATTCTCATAGGAACAGATTTTGCTTTCTCTGACATCCTGAAAACTCCCAGAAGACTCATTAACACCTCTGTCCATGTCACTACTGTCCCCCCAAAGCCCCACAAAATCCCCTTCATCATCCTCTGAGGCATCAGATTTTTCAAAAACCGCAACACAGTGCCACCTCACATTGACCTGTGAATAAATTTATCCAGATTTTTGGAGTCAATATTTTGACTAAAATTTCAAGATGTATACATATTTATATTCAATAGATGGGTGAATGGGCAGATGGGTGGATAGATGGATAAATAGAGTGACTGACTAACTGGAGTAGTAAGACCTTTTGAGCTCACAGGCTATGGACAGCCAACTGTGGTTTCATAAGGTACCTTTATTGGATGTATTTAAGGAGATGCTGTCAATCCATCTTGGAGCAGCAAGCTCAACTCTGTATTCGCCTTCAAGTGTAAATGTGTATGATTTCATGTTCCTGTGCCCCAGCACCACTGGCTAAGATGTATGAAGACTGAAAATGCACACAAAAGGAGCTAAGCCAAGGGACAGATATAAGGGAAGAACGCCCCTGAGAGTAACATAGGAGCAAATAAGAGCAAGATTTCCAGCTCTATAATGGTGTTTTCAGCCATGCCAAGATGTTTCTTCAGGGGCTTGGAAACAAAAGCCATCCAGAGTCAATTGTGTGCAGCGCAGCCATCGCAGAGAGCGTCTGCTTTGAAAAGTGCAATTAAGCAGTAGACATAGTCACTCTCAGGTTACCATCCGAGACACAAATGCATGACATTAGATTTGTAAATGTGTGACTCATTCCAAGGGATGCGAGCGAAATCAAGAAAGGCCACAAAGGAGAGAAAATCCATCCTTCCCCTGGCAGAGTATAACCCTGACATTTACAAATGCAGCATTCATAAGAAAAGATCAGGAAAGCAACCAGCATTTGGCTGCTTCATGTTGCCCAAAAGAAACATTTTGAAGATGCATTTAGGCAAATTAACGACCTGATCCTGTACACATTAGCTCATCATTAAGTCACATTGCATTCCATAGAGTCTACTCTCCAGTAATGATCACTGATTGTATTGAGGGTTCCAGGAATTGTTTAAGATGACAAACAGGTCTGTTGGATTTGACAGTCTTGATGATGGCTAGAATTCAGCATGGAGCTTCCATCTTCAAAAGTGAACTTACATGTGAATGAAAGAAAATCAAGTAGTTTCATGATGTCTGCATGAACCTAGAGCAGTGGTGCCCAACTTTTGGTTCTCCAGGTGTTTGGGGCTTCAGCTTCCAGAATTCCTGAGTATTGGACAGGCTAGCCAGGGTTTCTGGGTGGTGAAGTCCCAAACACCTGGGAGATCAAAGATTGGACAACACTGACCTACAGGTTGCTAGAAGGCATGATCATCAAGTTTGCAGACGACACCAAATTGGGAGGGATAGCCAATACTCCAGAGGACAGGAGCAGGATTCAAAATGATCTTGACAGATTAGAGAGATGGGTCAAAACTAACAAAATGAAGTTCAACAATGACAAATGCAAGATACTCCACTTTGGCAGGAAGAATGAAATGCAAAGATACAGAATGGGGGGCAATGCCTGGCTCGAGAGCAGTACGTGTGAAAAAGATCTTGGAGTCCTCATGGACAACAAGTTAAACATGAGCCAACAATGTGATGTGGTGGCAAAAAAAGCCAATGGGATTTTGGCCTGCATCAATAGAAGCATAGTGTCTAAATCTAGGGAAGTCATGCTACCCCTCTATTCCGCCTTGGTTAGACCACACCAGGAATATTGTGTCCAATTCTGGGCACCACAATTGAAGAGAGATATTGACAAGCTGGAATGTGTCCAGAGGAGGGCGACTAAAATGATCAAGGGTCTGGAGAACAAGTCCAATGAGGAGCGGCTTAAGGAGCTGGGCATGTTTAGCCTGAAGAAGAGAAGGATGAGAGGAGATATGAGGAGGGGCATGTATAATTCTTTGAGAGGAAGCCACAGGGAAGAGGGAGCAAGCTTGTTTTCTGCTTCCTTAGAGACTAGGACATGGAACAATGGCTTCAAACTACAAGAGAGGAGATTCCATCTGAACATGAGGAAGAACTTCCTGACTGTGAGAGCCGTTCAGCAGTGGAACTCTCTGCCCCGGAGTGTGGTGAAAGCTCCTTCTTTGGAAGCTTTTAAACAGAGGCTGGATGGCCATCTGTCAGGGGTGATTTGAATGCAATATTCCTGTTTCTTGGCAGAATGGGGTTGGACTGGATGGCCCATGAGGTCTCTTCCAACTCTTTGATTCTATGATTCTATGATGTTACTACATCCATTGTACAATGGTGGAGCAACTGATACACCATAACTCAATGTACAATGTGTACTAATATGCATCAGGGTGTTCTGCAATGCTCATCCAGAGGGTGAATAAGAAAACACAGATTGCCTGGTGTGCATCAGAAGAACCCTTCTGCATCAGAGTAACCCAGTGGACCTCAGAAGAGTCCAAGGCACATTGGATGTTGCCTTTGATAGTATCTATTTCATGGGTAGTGAATGCCAAAGAGCTTCTAGGTTATAGATAACTCCCAATGCACACCTACTAGTTTAGCTTTTGCCCTTATTTTCTTTTTTCCACATTGGGAAACAAGCCCTATGGAGAACAAGCCCTATGAGGAGTGACTTAAAGAGCTGGGCATGTTAGACTGAAGGAGAGAAGGCTGAGAGGACACATGATGAGGGCCATGTATAAAGATGTGAGGGGGAGTCGTAGGAGGATGGAGCAGGCTTGTTTACTGCTGCCCTGGAGACTAGGACATAGAACAATGGTTTCAAACTACAGGAAAGGAGATTCCACCTGAACATTTGGAAGAACATCCTGACTGTGAGAGCTGTTCAGCAGTGGAACTCTCTGCTCCAGAGTGTGGTGGAAGCTCCTTTTTTAAAGGCTTTTAAGCAGAGGCTGGGTGGTCATCTGTCGGAGTGCTTTGAATGTGATTTTCCTCCTTCTTGGCAGGGGGGTTGGACTGGATGGCCCCCAAGATCTCTTCCAACTCTTCAAACTACAGGAGAGGCTTCAAACTACAGGAGAGGAGATTCCATCTGAACACAAGGAAGAACTTCCTGACTGTGAGAGCCGTTCAGCAGTGGAACTCTCTGCCCCAGAGTGTGGTAGAGGCTCCTTCTTTGGAAGCTTTTAAACAGAGGCTGGATGGCCATCTGTCAGGGGTGATTTGAATGCAACATTCCTGCTTCTTGGCGGGGGTTGGACTGGATGGCCCATGAGGTCTCTTCCAACTCTTTGATTCTATGATTCTATGATTCTTCCAATTCTTTGAAACACAGCTGTGACGCTCCTTTGGGCCCAAAGAACAGGTCACACAATTCTTGATCCACAGCTTGACAAACTTGAAGATAAAAACAAGAGTCCCTGACAATGTATAAGATTTGTCATAGCAACGTGAGAGGTTGCGGTCAGCGGCTTTGCCCTGACCCCAACTGGCAATCAATTCCTGCTTGCCATCAATCAAGTCAATGAGACAAAAGGATGAGCTGCAAATGGAATTCAGGCCATGGGGACGGGATCTATTTAGACCATGGATCAAAGCAAAGCGTTCCATGGGGGGCTGTTACAAAGCTTTTCCCTCTCCGTCCCCTTTCACCCAAAGGACAAGCGATAATGATGAGATAATTCATGTTCGGACTAATCAGCCATCTTGAAAGACAAGGAGAGGACAAAAGAGGCCCGCATCGGGAAAACAAGGGACATCGGTGACATGCTTCTCAAACCTGTAGCAGTTATTTCCTCAAGGTTAACGGCAATCTTCAAATGGATTGATGGGGACCTTTGGTTAGTCTCACTGGCCACACATATTAATTGGCCCCAAACTGACGAAATTCCTGCATCTGTTTGCTTCCTATCCTTGTTTTATGTCAGGTTGAAGGTCTTTAATTTTTTGCACCAAAATAGTAAATATATACGTTTTATTCTTTCTCTCTCTCTTTCTCTCTCTTTGCTTTTTCTAGGGATGTTAATTTCACATAGTTTCCCCCCTTTTCAACAAAATCTTAATTGTATTGTCGAAGGCTTTCATGGCTGGAATCACTAGGTTCTTGTAGGTTTTTTTCAGGCTATAGGGCCATGTTCTAGAGGCATTTCTCCTGACGTTTTGCCTGCATCTATGGCAAGCATCCTCAGAGGTAGTGAGGTCTGTTGGAAATAGGAAAATGGGTTATATATCTGTGGAATGACTGGGGTGGGGCAAAGAGCTCTCTGCTGAAGCTAGGTGTGAATGTTTCAGCTGACCACGTTCATTAGCATTTGAAGGCTTGGTTGAGCCTGGGAAAATGTTCTGTTGAGAGGTGTTAAGATGTGCCTGGTTGTTTCCTCTCTGTTGTTTTCCTGTAGTAATTTTTTAGAGTTTTTTAATACTGGTAGCCAGATTTTCTTCATTTTCATGGTCTCCTCCTTTCTGTTGAAATTGTCCACACGCTTGTGGATTTCAATGGCTTCTCTGTGTAGTCTGACATGGTGGTTGTTGGTGTGGTCCAGCATTTCTGTGTTCTCAAATAATATGCTGTGTCCAGGCTGGTTCATCAGGTGCTCTGCTATGGCTGATTTCTCTGGTTGGAGTAGTCTGCAGTGCCTTTCATGTTCCTTGATGCGTGTTTGGGCAATGCTGTGTTTGGTGGTCCCTATGTAGACTTGTCCACAGCTGCATGGTAAACGGTAGACTCCTGCAGAGGTGAGAGGATCCCTCTTGTCCTTTGCTGAACGTAGCATTTGTTGGATTTTCTTGGTGGGTTTGTAGATTGTTTGTATGTTGTGTTTCCTCATCAGCTTCCCTATGCGGTCAGTGGTTCCCTTGATGTATGGCAGGAACACTTTTCCTCTGGGTGGATCTTCGTCTTTACTCTCGTGGCTTCTTCTCGGTTGTCTTGCAGCTCTTCTGATGTCTGAGGTGGAGTCTCCATTGGCCTGGAGAGCCCAGTTGAGGTGGTTCAGTTCATCTTGGAGGAGGTGGGGTTCGCAGATTCTTTTTGCACGGTCTGCCAAGGCTTTAATGGTGCTTCTTTTTTGACTTGGGTGATGGTTGGAGTTTTTATGTAGATTATCTATCTGTGTGTGTGGGTTTTCTGTAGACAGTGTGACCCAATTGTTGATCTGGTTTGCGGATGACTAGGACATCTAGAAAATCTTAATTGCACTCTTCTTCCAAATTTTGTTCACCTTCTAGACAGCAGAAATATATGTTTTGTGCTGTTTCATGACTCCGAATACTCTGCAGATTCACAAGTTCTTATGTTCTAGGAGGCACAAGCAAAATGCTTCCATCAGCATTGTTGAATTCAACAAAAACCTCTCCAGCCGTAATATTTAATTGTGTCTCACAACCAGCCTGGCATCAGGATTTTGGATCTAGTGAGTGCTTCTACAGTTTAACTGCCATGGTTCCATGCTATGGAATCCTGTAAGGTTGTAGTTTTGCAAGAACTTTAGCTTTCTCTGGCAGAGCATGGATGCCTAATTTATTTATTTACAGCTTTTATATTCCGCCCTTCTCACCCTGCAGGGGACTCAGGGCGGATTACAGTGTACACATATATGGCAAACATTCAATGCCAATTTTTGACATACAAACATATACAGACAAACACAGAGGCTATTTAACTTTTTTTCTGGCCGCCAGGGGAGCTGTCGCTTTCATCGTCCATCTGCGACGCTGATGAAGCACTTCCGCATTCCCCGCATGCTTCCCCTCTGGAATGCTTTGCTGGAGTTTTCTTTATGGCCTCATAAATCAATTAATTTAGCCTCCCCACACTTTTTAAGGTAGTACCTAATTTTCCTACTTGACAGATGCAACTGTCTTTCGGGTTGCAAAGGTCGACAACAGGCTACACACAATTGGTTGGAAACCCACTCCAACCCGGGCTGGCTTCGAACTCATGACCTTTTGGTCAGAGTGATCTTAATGCAGCTGACACTCAGCCAGCTGTGCCACAATCCCTAACCAAACTACAACTCCCATGATTCCATAGCATAGAATCATGGCAGTTAAAAGTGTTCTCAAACTACATTAATTCTACAGTGTACAATAGGCACATCTTTAGAAGACATAAAAGTATGGAATGAAGTCTTGGATGCTGGATATCTCTATTCCTTCTTTTAAAGTCATGGTGGGCAGCCATGGGAGGCTGGTGGACTACATTAGCTACCCTGACTCCCCTTTGTGGAGAGAAAAAGCAGTGTATGAATAAGCATAATAGTAATAATGACCCGTGCTCAGCAACAGTTTAATAGTTTGAGCCCAGGTCAGGTTTAAGCACCCGCCATTAGCCCTAGCTCACCTGCCCACCTATCAGGTAGGAAGCAGAAATGCAAGTAGATAAAATAGCTACTGCTTTTAGCAGGGAGGTAATAGAGCCACCCTTAAGGACATAAATCAGAGGAAACCTCCTAGACATGGAAGATGGAGTGACAACACACACACACATACCATAGAATCATAGAATCAAAGAGTTGGAAGAGACCTCATGGGCCATCCAGTCCAACCCCCTGCCAAGAAGCAGGAATATTGCATTCAAATCACCCCTGACAGATGGCCATCCAGCCTCTGTTTAAAAGCTTCCAAAGAAGGAGCCTCCACCACACTCCAGGGCAGAGAGTTCCACTGCTGAACGGCTTTCACAGTCAGGAAGTTCTTCCTCATGTTCAGATGGAATCTCCTCTCTTGTAGTTTGAAGCCATTTTCCGCGTCCTAATCTCCAAGGAAACAGAAAACAAGCTTGCTCCCTCCTCCCTGTGGCTTCCTCTCACATATTTATACATGGCTATCATATCTCCTCTCATCCTTCTCTTCTTCAGGCTAAAAATGCCCAGCTCCTTAGCCGCTCCTCATAGGGCTTGTTCTCCAGACCCTTGATCATTTGAGTCGCCCTCCTCTGGACACATTCCAGCTTGTCAATATCTCTCTTCAATTGTGGTGCCCAGAATTGGACACAATATTCCAGGTGTGGTCTAATCAAAGCGGAATAGAGGGGTAGCATGACTTCCCTAGATCTAGACACTATTCTCCTATTGATGCAGGCCAAAATCCCATTGGCTTTTTTTGCCGCTGTATCACATTGTTGGCTCGTGTTTAACTTGTTGTCCACAAGGATTCCAAGATCTTTTTCACACGTACTGCTCTCGAGCCAGGCATTGTCCCCCATTCTGTATCTTTGCATTTCGTTTTTTCTCCCTAAGTGGAGTATCTTGCATTTGTCACTGTTGAACTTCATTTTGTTAGTTTTGGCCCATCTCTCTAATCTGTCAAGATCGTTTTGAATCCTGCTCCTGTCCTCTGGAGTATTGGCTAGTTCCCCACCCCACCACATCTGCAGGTTTTCTTTCAGTGGTTTCAGTTGTTCACAGTCAAGCAATAATATTTCTAGTACAAGGTTCAGTAATATCTACAGTTTGTGCATCTATAGGGGCACTTGGAACATATCCCATATGGATAAGGTGGGGAGGGGGCTGTTGCATTTATTAGTGCCTTCAATATCCTTTTCAATTCCCTGGGATTGCAGGAAATGGGAAGGTACGAAGGGAGGAAGGAAGACAAAAGTGGAAGGAAAGAAGGGAAGGATAAAGGAAAGAGAGAAGGAAGGAAAGACAAAGGAGAAGAAAGGAGAAAGAGGAAGAGTGGGAAGGAAGGAAGGAAGGAAGGAAGGAAGGAAGGAAGGAAGGAAGGAAGGGAGGGAGGAAGGAAGAGCAGAAGGGAAGAATGGAACGATAAAGAGGGAGGGAAGGGAGAGAGAGAATGAGGAAGGAAAGAGAAGGAAGCAAAACAAAAGGGAAGATAGGGAGGAAGGAGAGAGAAGGAAGGATGAAAGGGTGGAAGGGAAGGATGGAAGGAGAAAGTGGGAGGCAAAGGAGAGAGAAGGAGGAAGGAAAGAGAGAACGAAGGAAAGACAAGAGAAGGGAGGGAGGGAAGGAGGAAGGAAAGAGAGAAGGAAGGACGGATGAAAGGGTGGAAGGGAATGGAGGGAGGGAGAAAGAGGGAAGGAAGGAAGAGTAGAAGGGAAGGATGGAACGAAAAAGAGTACAGGAAGGGAGAGAGAGAAGGAGGAAGGAAAGAGAAGGAAGGAAAGATAAAAGGGAAGGTAGGGAGGGAGGGAGGAGAGAGAAGGAAGGATGAAAGGGTGGAAGGGAAGGATGGAAGGAGAAAGAGGGAGGCAAAGGAAAGAGAAGGAGGAAGGAAATAGAGAAGGAAGGAAAGACGAAAGGGTAGGAAGGGAGGGAGGGAGGGAGGAAAGAGAGAAGGAAGGACGGATGAAAAGGTGGAAGGGAATGGAGGGAGGGAGGGAGAAAGAGGGAAGGGAGGGAGGGAGGGAGGGAAGGATGAAAGAGGGAATGGAAAGGAGAAAAAGGGAGGGATGGAGGAAGGAAAGAGAGAAGGAAGAAAGGATAGCATGGTGAGAGACAGGAGGGCCTGAGAAAAGAGCACAAAGGGCCCCCAGACCTGGGTTTGCCCATACCTGGTGTAGAATCTCAAATAACAATAACATTGAACTAACAACGAAGTGGTCTGATGTATTGACGCCTCAATATAATTTTTCTTTACATAACGGATCTCCGCTGAATTTTGCTAGAAGGCCACTCAGCCTTTCAATTAATCTACCCAGAATCCTTGCCAAGAAGAAAGTATTTTGCAAATAAAGTTTGCCTATCAAGGCGCAGTGATAAAATGATCCCATTTAAATTTTCTCCTCGTCCTAAGCAGACACACTATTAAGATAAAACCCGGAGACTCTCGGCTTGTTTGTTTGTTTGCTGTTTTCCTTTAATAAGACAAATATATAAAGTCAGACATAATCATCTCAGCCAGGACATGAATTGCAGTTCACCAGCTGCCATCCTTTATTGATTTGTTCACCTCTCCTTACCTTTGAGAAGCACACTTTCCACACAGTCTGTTTTCCTTTTTATAACCTGCAGCTTAATCAAAGGGATTTCAGAATGAGGAGAGGACCATCTGGTGCATTCATCCGGTGAAGTAACTTGGTTTGGCCTCCGAGTGGCATTACAAAATTTCAGGCACGGCGTTGAAGATAAAATGGCCCAGACCTCAAAGGAAAACATATTGTCAGATTCCACCTCCATTTTTGTTAGAAAAATTCCATGCATTTAATGGTCCATCTATCATATTGTGGACTCAACATAAATGGGTCAAGTAATCTGTGATAGGCTTTGGTCTCACCGTCAGATGAGCTGTCCAACGCTCTGATTTGTTGTTTTGAATCTTGAAAATGTGATTATTCATGAATTGGATTATGCCCTGTCTAGGAATCTCAAGTTCTTCCAGTGTGACATTATGGGCAACTTCCTCTAGTCATGTGGGAGGATCTAGAGATTTCAGAGAAAACACCTCAAAGAATGTCTAGGACCATGATGGTGAACCTATGACACGCGTGTCAGCACTGACACGCATGGCTATTTTTGATGACACATGGCCAAATAGAGAAGTACACCTTATAAGAGCCAATCTAATTCCATCCTTAAATTTGTAAAAGGCTCTACAAATTTAACATCTGCACGTTTGAGCATTGTTCACTCCATAACTCAGCATAGAATATACATTTTTCTTATTTAGACTATAAATATTGCAAAATTATGTGGGGGGGGGGGTTCTCAAAGTTGACACCCCACCCAAGATATGCTCAGGTTTTTGGCAAATATTGACACACCAAGCTCAAAAGGTTGCCCATCACTGGTCTAGGACCTCCAGTGCTATTCTGGGGTCATTTCCACTGAAAATAGGCTATAGAGATGTACTGGAAGACACCAAAATGCCTAGAGGGGTCCCTCTAAGAAATCATTTATTCATGGTTTTTCACTTTTGCTGGACCCTAACCTCAGTGAATGTGAGAGTCTGACTGTATTTGGGAAACCCTCTGGGGTTTCAGACCTGTCATTTCCAGACTCAGATTTATAGAATCGTAAACCACGAGGGACCACAAGGGTCATTTAATCCACCTCCATACAATACATACTTGGAAAAATGCAACATCCATGAAAGAGACCCATCCAGCTTATATTAAAAGGCCTCCAAAGAAGAAGAGTCCACCATCTTGATCCTTCCAAGTAGACCATTCTGCTGTGAAGTAGTTCTCATGGTCTAGAACAGTGGTTCTAAACCTGTGGTTTCCCAGATGTTTTGGCCTTCAACTCCCGGAAATCCTAACAGCTGGTAAAGTGGCTGGGATTTCTGAGAGTTGTAGGTCAAAATACCTGGGGGTTCACAGGTTGCGAATCTCTGGTCTAAAAGTTCTTTCTAATGTTTAAGTGGGTACAGTCTCTTTTCTTGCAATTTGATACCATTGCTTCATCTTGCTATATATTAGGCTTGTGCATTTTGGCTGAACCTCGATCCATTTCTGCTGACCAGATTCTGGTAGACCCTCATATCTGTTTTCACGTGCCTCCTGAAGATGGGTGGGTAGCCAGTAGGCTTGTTTGACTCAACAAAAATTTGTTCAAAACTTGTTTGGGATATAGTTGGTGGTTCAATTCTAAAGTCAATTCCAATTTTCACAGAAAAAAATGTTCAAAACTTTTCAAAATTTCTGAGACTTCAGAATCTTTCCTTAATGGTTTGAAAGTGTTATTTCCTGTTTCATTGTGTGGTCTTTACTTTGAAAGTAGTTGTTTTACTCCAGAAACGGTGGCAGGAGGAGGGAGGAAAGGGAGGAAATTCATCCTTCTCTGGTTTAAAATGCTTCCCAGGCTTGAGACACAAGTGGGGGGAGAGAAAAGGGAGGAAATTCATCCACTCTGGTTTAAAACAGCTTCCTGGGGAGGAAATTCATCCACTCTGGTTTAAAATGACTTCCCAGGTTTGAGACTAAAGCAGGGGAGAGGAAAGAGAGGTTTAAAACTGCTTCTCTGGCTTGAGACACAAGTGGGGGGATAGGAAAGGAAGGGAATTAATCCACTTTGGTTTAAAACGGCTTCTCTGGCTTGAGCTGAGGCCAGGGACCAGAAGCGGGGAAAAGCTGAATAATTTCCGACTCACTTACTGCTTCATGACAGAAATGGCAGAAAAAGCTTCGGAAGAACAAAGGGACTTCCAGTTTCCTTAAAAACTTAGAAATCACTTTGAAAAGCAAATCTTCCCCAATTTATTCCGAATTACGAAGATTCCAACTGAACCTAACCATGCCTAGTAGCCAGATAGCCTTTTTTGGTCCGCACGAAAAATACAGCAAGATCCAGCCCATTTGTGGCAATGGGGAACTTACGAGGCTCCCTTTTCTGTTCCTGGGACCCTTTCCTTTCTTCTCTTCAAGGGAACCTGGATTTCAGCAACAAGATTAAGGAAGCATACACAGCTTGCATAAGATACATCATGGCATTCTTCTATTCTGATTGGCCCAACAGGCAGGGCTCATAGGTGAACCCTGTATGAGGAGGAGCATGCAGCAGCAGCAGCCTCTAAGCATGCCGCATGCTCCCAAAAAGGGGAGGAGGAGCCACGCAGTCCAGTCACAGCTGTGACCATGCCACTCCAGCCATCTGACCAAGCTGAGGAAGCTGGATTGGCTAAAATGGATCTGCACACAAGATTACTATGTTGTTGTTCAGTCATCTCCGACTCTTCGTGACCTCATAGACCAGCCCACGACAGAGCTCCCTGTCGGCTGTCACCACCCCCAACTCCTTCAAGGTCAGTCCAGTCACTTCAAGGATGCCATCCATCCATCTTGCCCTTGGTTGGCCCCTCTTCATTTTATCTTCCACTTTCCCCAGCATCATTGTCTTCTCTAGGCTTTGCTGTCTCCTCATGATGTGGCCAAAGGACTTCCACTTTGTCTCTAGTATCCTTCCCTCCAGTGAGCAATCGGGCTTTATTTCCTGGAGGATGGACTGGTTGGATCTTCTCACAGTCCAAGGCACTCTCAGAACTTTCCTCCAGCACCACAGTTCAAAGGCATCTATCTTCCTTCGCTCAGCCTTCCTTATGGTCCAGCTCTCACATCCGTAGGTTACTACAGGGAATACCATGGCTTTGACTAGGCGGATCTTTGTTGCCAGTGTGATGTCTCTACTCTTTACTATTTTATCGAGATTGGACATTGCTCTCCTCCCAAGAAGTAATCGCCTTCTGATTTCCTATTACTATATATTACTATATATTCTAGTAATATATAGTAACACAAGATTACTATATGATCTTCACCATAATTTACAGAGAGATGCCCAACAGTGAACTTTTGGTATACAAAGCAAAGACTCTTCCTCCAAAACTACATCCTTATTAAGGTCTTCCCGGAGTGCTTCTACATTGCAGAATAAATTGTATTTGAGAACACTTTGACTGCCATGGATCAATGCTGTGGAATGATGGGGGCTGTAGTTTGGTGAGGCTCCAGTTTTCTTTGGAAGAGAAGGCTGAAGCCCTTGTGAAACTATAACTCTTATCATTCCATAGTATTGAACCCAAGTGGTGTCCAATTGCATTCATTCTACAGTATAGATTCACTCCTTGATAGCTCCAAGAAAGTCAGTGTGGTGCATTGATTCAAGCGCTGGACCATGAAAATGCATTGGGTGACCTTGGGCAAGTCATGTTTTCTCAGTTTCAGAGGAGGGAAGAAGCAAAAACCCTCCTCTTGCAAAGAAAACCCTGTGATGTTATTGCATGCCTTGAGTGAGAAAGTCCTTGAAGGCATGTAATAACAAGAGTTCTTCAAAATCTTTCACATATTTTGCCTAAGCATGAGTCTTTTCTCCACTAGCATTGGATTCTTTGCCTTGGGCAAACTGAAGCAATGACTCAATATTTTGGCAGCAGATGAACGTTACCATTCCATCTGCACCAGCATGAGCTCTTTTAGCATCACTGACTGTGGGTTTTGACTCTTGACAGTAACTAGTGAGGTGGCAGGTTAGTGCTCTACTGCTGATAACCTTCCTGGAGGTGTTGGGTGCTACTTGACTGCTGCTTTCCCTGCCTGTATCAAACTGGGTTCATTCTCCATCGTTGTCGTCTTTGTCTCTTAGCTTTGTGACACAACACGCTGGTTGCGGGAGCCCTCCAACCTCAAGGGAACTGAGGTCGCTTCGTGTTCTGTCACTATGTCGGGAGATGTCTCTGTCAGAAAGAGGAGAAGTTGGAGAAAGGAGCATCGCCAGCTCCGTGACCTGGATAATCAGAATCATCACACACGTTAGTGCTGGTGAAAGAAATGTCAGATTGACAATCGACAACTGACTCTCTCACCTCGCATTTTCTCCCGCCCGTCTCCCCAGCCAGGAATCAACAATTCCCTTTTATGTATTTCTGCATCCTATTTCACTCTAGCCATATTCTGGCATCCTCCAAAGGTGCTGGACTACAACTTCCATAATTCCTGATGGTGGGTAAGGATAATAAGCATTGAGGTACTAGGTTGGGGAAGATTGATGAAGCAGTCTAAACAGAAAGACTACAGCCCAGAAGTGTAGAGCGCTACAGAGAGCATTTCCCAGTGCCCCAATCTCCATCATCCCAACACTTTGGTTGGGACACTGCCCGGCTGAAATGGTAGGATTGTCGAGCAGAGGGCATCATAGAATCATAGAATCATAGAGTTAGAAGAGACCTCATGGGCCATCCAGTCCAACCCCATTCTGCCAAGAAGCAGGAATATTGCATTCAAATCACCCCTGACAGATGGCCTCTGTTTAAAAGATTCCAAAGAAGGAGCCTCCACCACACTCCGGGGCAGAGAGTTACACTGCTGAACAGCTCTCACAGTCAGGAAGTTCTTCCTCATGTTCAGATGGAATCTCCTCTCTTGTAGTTTGAAGCCATTGTTCCGCGTCCTAGTCTCCAGGGCAGCAGAAAACAAGCTTGCTCCCTCCTCCCTGTGGCTTCCTCTCACATATCTATACATGTCTATCATATCTCCTCTCAACCTTCTTTAGGCTAAACATGCTCAGCTCCTTAAGCCGCTCCTCATAGGGCTTGTTCTCCAGACCCTTGATCATTTTAGTCGCCCTCCTCTGGATACATTCCAGCTTGTCAATATCTCTCTTCAATTGTGGTGCCCAGAATTGGACACAATATTCCAGGTGTGGTCTAACCAAAGCGGAATTGAGGGGGAGCATGACTTCCCTAGATCTAGACACTATGCTCCTATTGATGCAGGCCAAAATCCCATTGGCTTTTTTTGCCGCCACATCACCAAAGCATCAGTGTCATACGATGCCTCTACACTGTAGAATTATTGCAGTTTTGACACCACTTTAAGTTCTGGAATTCTGAGAATTGTAGTTTTACAAAAAAAAAATTAGTCTTCTCTGGCAAAAGGTGCTGGTGCATCACCAAACTACAAGTCCCAGGATCCCATAGCATTAAGCCAGGGCAGTGAAAATGGGGAAACTGCATCAATTCTACAGTGCAGATGCAACCATAGTTACATGGACTGTGCAGCGTATATCAGCCATAATAGAACCTAAAGTATATATCAGCTCCAACACATTCCCGTCAAACATCTGCAGCCATTTTCTTGATAGCTGCTTGTAAAGTTTGATGTCTTACAAAACAAAACGTATTTTGGAAAACCTATTTACTGCTTCATTCTGGCAATTCATTGAGTTTATCATCACACTGTTCGAGCCTAAAGCAGAGGCAGACAGCTATCAAGGATTAGGGAGCTTTGGAGAGTTTCCTTTGCTTACTATAGGGCCAGGACCCATGTTATGGGCCCATCACAATCCCACAACCATGGGTTTTTAGAAAAGATTCAAAACACACCTTACAAAAGTACCATAAGTTAGCATCTGGTTCAATTCCTTGTTTATTCAGAGCCCATTTTGGGTCTGGAACAGTAGAGGGTTTCCCAACGTGGCGAATTTTCCTCCAAATCTCTTGAAGGCCTTGGAGGGCTGTATGCTTCATGCATAATACAAATTGTCCACGAGGACTCTAGCAGGAACCGGGGACTTATTCACATGTTTTTGTCACTAGATGTTGCATTGGCGTGTAGATGGTCCAAATGGTCTAAGACAGGGGTCCACAAACTTTTTAAACAGAGGTCCAGGTCACAGTCCCTCAAACTGTTGGAGGGCCGGATTATAATTTGAAAAAAACATGAGTGAATTCCTATGCACACTGCACATATACTATTTGTAGTGCAAAAAACACTTAAAAGCAATACAATAATTAAAATGAAGAACAATTTTAACAAATATAAACTTATTAGTATTTCAATGGGAAGTGTGGGCCTGCTTTTGGCTTATGATATAGGATTGTTGTTGTTATTGTGTGCTTTCAAGTCATTTTAGACTTAGATTGACCCTGAGCGAGGTCTGGGTAAATGATCTTGGAGGGCCGTATTCAGCCCCCGGGCCTTAGTTTGAGGACCCCTGGTCTAAGATCACACTGACCCTTCTGAGATGTCACTTCCACTGGCTACACACTCACTATGAGTGGGTTGCTGTAAGTTTTTCAGGCTGTATGGCCATGTTCCAGAAGTATTCTCTCCTGGCATTTTGAAGGCATCTATGGCTGCCATCTTCAGAGGTTGTGAGGTCTGAGGATGCCTGCCATAGATACATGCGAAACGTCAGGAGAGAATGCTTCTGGAACAGGCATGTAGCCGGGGGGGGGGGGAGGGGCCTTGAGGGGCTTCACCCCCCCCCCCAAAAATCTCATGGTGGTTCGCGAAAAGGCCTTACTGGTGCATTATTTAAACTGTTATGTTTATTCATATCATGATCTGATCACCATACTCAATATATCCCATATGCATGGGGGTATTGGGGTAATGATACAAAAGGTTTGCTAGGGTAGACCCTCTTTCACTCAGACTCACCCCCCCCCCCCGAAACAGCCCCCCCAACCCCCCCTGAAAATTCCCCCCCCCCCCCCCCCCGCCCAAAACAAAATCCTGGCTACGGGCCTGTTCTGGAACATGGCTATACAGCCCAAAAAATTTACAGCAACCCTGTAATTCCAGCCATTAAGGTCTCTGGCAATACTCACTATGAGTGCCTGACCATCAGCTGTTGCTTCTGTTGATGTCAGATTGGAGAGCTAATGTGATCAGCAAAGAGAAGACACACCAACCCCTTCATTCTTGGTGGTCATGTGAACATCTAGTTATAAGATCCACAGATGCAGCCTTGATTGGAAGGTGATTACATGACTGGGTATGATGGAGGAGGGAGCAAGCTTGTTTTCTGCTTCCTTGGAGATTAGGACAAGGAACAATGGCTTCAAACTACAAGAGAGGAGATTCCATCTGAACATGAGGAAGAACTTCCTGACTGTGAGAGCTGTTCAGCAGTGGAACTCTCTGCCCCGGAGTGTGGTGGAGGCTCCTTCTTTGGAAGCTTTTAAACAGGGGCTGGATGGCCATCTGTCAGGGGTGCTTTGAATGCAATATTCCTGCTTCTTGGCAGGGGGTTGGACTGGATGGCCCATGAGGTCTCTTCCAACTCTTTGATTCTATGATTATTACTAGCACCCATTTTTGCTTGATAGTCAAGCAAGTAAAAATCTGGAGCCCAGCCAATAAGCCTTTGGCTGGGCTCCAGATAAGGTTTTAGCCTGCCACTTTTGGACTCTTGCTTGCTGAGGTGTTCCCTTCCTCCTCTTCCTCATTGTCTTCTTGAAAGGTTTCCAGCCATTACGATGGCAAAAATACATCAAGGCAGTCTGTGATCAATCTGAAAGCAAGCGTGGCACCTGAATGAGATCTCCAGTGACCGTCTTCTTCCCTCCCATGAGCAGAAACCGGATGAATTATGGAAGACAATAACAATTACAGAACGAAGCATGAAAAATTTAAAAGCATCACGCTGAATGTGTTTAATATACATAAATGATTCAAGTGGGTAAATTCGGAACGGGGTCCTTTTTTTCTCCCCAACAGAGAAATCCATGCTACGTTAGCGCAAAGCTTTGATTTCTTGTTTTTGAGTCCCGGCGCTTCTGAAAAAAACCAACAGGTTTGTTTTATGGGAGAGGTTTCCTGCGGCAAACTTTATGCTGGATCCCAGCTACCATTAAAGCCCCCAGGAATTGGTGTGGGTTTATTTATTTTTTTCCAGCAAGCATTTTGGATCCAACCTGCCATCAATCTGGGAAGGCATGGAAATCAAATACCCTTGCAAAATGAGATCTGCATGCTCTGAGTGTAAATTTCAAGGGCTCCTGGCTCCGTCCTGCCTCTCTCCACCATCTTCCCTCTGGGCCCATGAAAGGCACTTGTACTTTAATGAGGAATATTTCCCTACCAAATTTTTTCAGCATCGTTTTCCAGCTGTTTCTGTTCCAGTGCGGCTCATAAAACGCCTTCCCACCCCCTTGAATAATGAAGAGAGTGTATATTTTCTCTTAATAGTCCCTCTTTGGCTGGGAAAATGGCTGCGCCTCGACTTCTGAGCAAATATCCCTCTAGTGAAATTAATGCACACTGAATTCCAGAACAGTAGCTCCGCGAAAGGACCTTGATGTGTTTCTCTCTGATGATTCTTGGATAGTGATATACTTATACCTTCCAGTGCTTCACAGATGAAAACCATGACACATTGGGCCAAGCAATATCAGAATATGTGTTGTCGAAGGCTTTCATCACCAGAATCTCTGGGTTGCTTTGAGTTTTCTTGGCTGTCTAGCCATGTTCCAGAAGCATTCTCTCCTGACGTTTCTCCCACATCTATGGCAGGCATCTTCAGAGGTTGAGGGGTCTGTTGGAAACTAAGCAAGTGAGGTTTATATCTCTGTGGAATGTCTAAGGTGGGAGAAATAACTCTTGTCTGCTTGAGGCAAGTGTGAGTGTTGCAATAGGCAGCAACCAGGTAGGCTTTGAAGCAGCAAGTCCATTAAATGTTAATTAAGTTGGTCAGTGGATGAAAGCATTGCATTGCATTGCAATTGGGTGCAGCACACCCAAGTACCTGGGAGTCACCCTGGACCGTGCTCTTACCTACAAGAAGCACTGCCTGAACATCAAGCAAAAAGTGGGTGCTAGAAACAATATCATACGAAAGCTGACTGGCACAACCTGGGGATCACAACCAGACACAGTGAAGACATCTGCCCTTGCGCTGTGGTATTCTGCTGCTGAGTATGCATGCCCAGTGTGGAACACATCTCACCACGCTAAAACAGTGGATGTGGCTCTTCATGAGATATGCCGCATTATCACGGGGTGCCTGCGCCCTACACCATTGGAGAAATTACCAGTATTGCACCACCTGACCACCGGGAAGTAGCAGCCAATAGTGAAAGGACCAAGACAGAGACATCTCCAGCTCATCCCCTGTTTCGGTATCAGCCAGCATGTCAACGACTTAAATCTAGAAATAGTTTTTCTAAGATCTACAGAGACACTCGCTGGAACACCTCAGCAAGCGAGAGTCCAAAAGTGGCAGGCTCAAACCCAGAACCTCAACCAATGGCTGATACCAATTGAGAGACTCCCCGCTGGACACACAGAGGACTGGGTGACTTGGAAGGCGCTGAACAAACGGCGCTCTGGAACCACGAGATACAGAGCCAACCTTCAGAAATGGGGCCACAAAGTGGAATCCTTGACATGCGAGTGTGGAGAAGAGCAAACCACTGACCACCTGCTGCAATGCAACCTGAGCCCTGCCACATGCACAATGGAGGACCTTCTTGCAGCAACACCAGAGGTACTCCAAGTGGCCAGATACTGGTCAAAGGACATTTAATCAACTACCAAACTCACAATTTTCGTATTTTGTCTGTTGTTTGTTTGTTTGTTTGCTTTGTTTTGTTAGAAATGTAATATAATCGACTGGTTGCACCGACACGATAAATAAATAGTGGATGAAAGAGAAAAATTCCATGAGTGTATTTTGTAAGAAGACTTGGAGTGGTCTCTAGGAGATTGTAAATGTGTGTGTGTTTTTCTTACTACCACAAGGCTCATTTTGCTGTGTTAAGAAAACATGTCTACCTTTAGTTCTGCTAATACATGTCCAAGCTGCTCTTCATCATGCTGAAAGTACAGATCCCTCTTCTTCCCACGTTATGTCTGCCTCTAGCACCAAATTTTCTGTTAGTGAAGCAATGGCCAGGAATGCATCTATTTTATTAATTGGGGAGTATTTATTTTTCTTCCCAACCAAGAGACAATTTGGAATTGAGCTTAAAAGAATGGAGATAATTGAAATAACCAACCCAAAAAAGAAAGAAAGAAATAGACACCAGGCATCATCTGGACCCCTCTGTCTTCTCCATCTCCTCTGGAAAGACCATCTTGCTCAATTAGCGATTGCTAACTGGTGGCTAATTGACTTCTGTGAGGTACATAGGATTATGGCTGGAGTGAAGAGTCAATTAACGGCCCCTAAAGCAATGTTCACATCCGGTCTTAATGGAAGGGCATTCCCTTGCCTCCAACAGTGGGTTGATTTATGCATCTTTCCATGGCCATTACTGGCTGGTGATCCTTCCAGAAAGCATCATCCATCACAGCCGTCTGACACTTCTTGGGCCATATGACCACCTTCCTTCTGCATTTTCCTTTTGGCAAATGCATGGAGATATGGTATTTTTAAGGGGAAACCTTTAACTTCAACACTACAGCAAAACTAGACATGTGAGCATGCAAATATCTACTGTGAGAAATGTCACCACTTTGGTTGTTTTCACCTGAAGTAGGATATTTACTAGGCCTGGGTAACCACGGAAAAATTTGGTTCTAAACTCGTTTTGTTTTTAGGGGGCCCTTGCGTTTCGTTTTTTTTAATAATTCCGAAATTTTCCTTTAAAATCTTTTGAAATTTACGAAATTTTGTAAAATTACGAATCGATTCGTTAATGGCGGACGAGATTGAGCAATATGCTAAAAAAAACCTCCAAATGGGACAGGGGGAACTTCTGAAGCTTCCCTCTCCCTCTGTTGTTGAGTGTTGGTGTGATAAAACAAACAACAACTATAAAACTTGCACCAGACATGCGAAAATAATTATGAAATAATTACAAAATAATTTCGAAATAATTACGAAATAAATTGAAAAAATTGTTTCGAATCTTTATTACTCCTCACACAATTCCTGCATGGCTCAATATTGGATCGTAAGCTAATTTAAATACGAATTAATAACGAATTACGAAGTTAACGAACGAAACCTCCCAAGCCTAATAGTAATAATAGTTTGAAGCTGCTGGCCAAGAAGACAGCATGAGGAAAGAGGAGGGAAGCAGCAGAGCAAAGGTGGCTGGCAGGAGGGGAGAGACTGGAAGTGGGGTAAATGCGCCGCTTGCAAGCTTGCTCTCGGGGAGGGAAGAGAAACGGAGAGATTGTAAAACTTGCACCAGACATACGAAATAATTACAAAATAATTACAAAAATTGGAAAAATTGTTTCGATTCTTAATTACTCCTCACACTATTCCTGCTAATTTAAATACGAATCAATAACAAAATACAAAAATAACGAACGAAACCACCCAAGCCTAATATTTACATTCATTTTTGTCAAGTACTAAATGGGCACCACAATTGAAGGGAGAGGCTGACTCTAAGCTAGAATGTGTCCAAAGAAAGAGGGCAACTCAAATGATCAAGGGTCTGGAGAAAAAGCCCTATGAGGAGTGGCTTAAGGTGCTGGGCATGTTTAGCCTGAAGAAGAGAAGGCTGAGAGGAGATATGATAGCCATGTATTAACATGTGAGAGGAAGCCGCAAGGAGGAGGGAGCAAGCTTGTTTTCTGCTTCCTTGGAGACTAGGACGCGGAACAATGGCTTCAAACAACAAGAAAGGAGATTCCATCTGAACATGAGGAAGAACTTCCTGACTGTGTTCAGCAGTGGAACTACCTGCCCCAGAGTGTGGTGGAGGCTCCTTCTTTGGAAGCTTTTAAACAGAGGCTGGATGGCCATCTGTCAGGGGTGATTTGAATGCAATGTTTCTGCTTCTTGGCAGGGGGTTGGACTGGATGGCCCAGTCTCTTTGATTCTATGATTCTTTGATTTGCACTCTGTCCAAGGATATGCTCTGCTTACCACACTCCTGGGCAGAGAGTTCCACTGTTGAACGGCTCTCACAGTCAGGAAGTTCTTCCTCATGTTCAGATGGAATCTCTTTTCTTGTAGTTTGAAGCCATTGTTCCATTGCGTCCTAGTCTCCAAGGAAGCAGAAAACATTGGAAAGATAATACCCTTTTGGCATGATGCTCATGGGGATAACTTACCCAGTACTAAATAGCAGTCTATGTTCACCCAAAGGAACCACCAATCATGCGTGCCTACACTTGTGCTGGGAATGAAATTCCAGCGGATCCTGAGACGTCTTTCAACCTGACGGACAACTTGAAAAACTCCTTCACCCATAGCCACACGACATATTTCCGAGAAATATTATAGTCCCATTCCAAAAGTATGGACGGGTGACATGTGATTTTGTCTGCAGGTAACAATTATAAAAAAAAATATCCACACACTGCCAGACTTCTTTTTTCTGCTCCGGTGACTCTGTATGCTCTGATTGCCGGCCGGGAGATGAGAATCAAAAACCAAGCAGGACGTGTGTCAGATGCAGTAAGGTGCGGGGCTGATAAGTAAATTGCTTCCAGTATCTTCAATAAGACCAGTCTGTGCTTCCCAAAGGAACACATAGTTTCTTGTGTGTTTGAGACCTGGGAGGAGCAGAAGGAGAGGTTCGCTCTGCTTTGAAATTGGGAAATTGTCGGCATTGTTGAAAACCAACACTTCAGCTGCAGGGAGTCTCTTCATGCCTGGTTGGTTTTGCTCACGCAGAGCTTCTGGATGGAATTGGATAAGAGTTTTAGAAAACCTTACCAGGTGAAAAGGAGCATTTATGAAGGCCATCAATGATTAGTGGTGGATGAGGGCAGGTATCTGGATGAGGGCAAGAAAATTGAAGTTGAATCCAGACAAGACAGAGGTCCTCCTGGTCAGTCGCAAGGCCGAACAGGGTATAGGGTCGCAACCTGTGCTGGATGGGGTCACACTCCCCTTGAAAGCACAGGTTCGCAGCTTGGGAGTTCTCCTGGATTCATCACTGAGCCTGGAATTATTAAATTATTATTATTATTATTATTATTATTAAACTTTATTTGTACCCCGCTAGCATCTCCCAAGGGATTCGATGCGGCTTACAAAGGCCAAGGCCTCAACACAACAACAACAAAACAATAATAATACAATTCAAAGCAAATTAAAAATTAAAACATAAGCAATAACAAACATTACACCATTACACAATAAAACCAGGGCCAGGCCAGTGATGGGTACAGGTTAAAAAGTGCTGGGTGTGACTGGTGGTACATTGGATTTCTGAGCAAGTGCAATGTGCAGAGAGTCTTAAACTCTAATAAAGTGCTTTTGGGACTTAGAGTTGGGGGTTATCCTACTCCGGAAAGGCACATCGGAATAGCCAGGTCTTCAAGTTCTTCCTAAAGACTGCCAATGTTGGTGCTAGTCTAATGTCTTTGGGGAGGGTGTTCCAGAGTCGGGGGGCAACCACAGAGAAGGCCCTGTCCCTCATCCCCACCAAACGCGCCTGCGACGCAGGTAGGATCGCGAGCAGGGCCTCTCCGGATGAACAGAGGGAGCGCGTGGGTTCATAAACGGAGATGCGGTCACGCAGATAGGCAGGTCCCAAACCGTTTAGGGCTTTGTAGGTAAGCACCTGCACCTTGAATTGGGTTCAGTAGGTAAATGGCAGCCAATGGAGCTCCTTAAACAGGAGGGTTGACCTCTCTCTGTAAGGAGTGCCAGTTAACATCCTGGCCGCCGCTCGTTGGACCAGCTGGAATTTCCGAGCCGTTTTCAAGGGCAGCCCCACGTAGAGCGCATTACAGTAATCCAATCTAGAGGTCACCAAGGCATGGACCACCCCGGCCAGATCAACCTTTGCGAGGTATGGTCGCAGCTGGCGCACGAGTCTTAGTTGTGCAAAAGCCCCCCCGGACACCGCCGACGCCTGAGCCTCAAGCGTAAGCAATGAATCCAAGAGGACTCCCAAACTGCGGACCTGTGACTTCAGGGGGAGTGTAACCCCGTCCAGCACAGGTTGCCAGCACAGGTTGGAATCCCAGGTTGCAGTGGTGGTCAGGGGAGCTTTTGCACAATTAAAACTTGTGCGCCAGCTGCACCCGTACCTTGGGAAGTCAGACTTGGCCACGGTGGTCCACACTCTCGTTACATCTAGGATAGACTACTGCAATGCACTCTACGTGGGGTTTCCTTTGAAGACTGCTCGGAAACTTCAAATAGTCCAACAAGAGGCAGTCAGGTTAATAACAGGGGCAGCATACAGGGAGCATACAACTCCCATGTTACGCAAGCTCCACTGGGTGCCAGTTTGCTACCGGGCACAATTCAAAGTGCTAGCTTTGGCCTATAAAGCCCTAAATGGCCCCAGCCCAAATTACCTGTCCAAACGCATCTCCCCCTATGAACCATCATGGAGAGTAAGATCCTCCGGAGAGGCCCTGGTTTCCGTCCTGCTATTGTCACAGGCATGATTGGTGGGGACGAGGGACAGGGCCTTTTCGGTGATTGCTCCCCGGCTTGGAACTCCCTTCCTGGTGAGATCAGGTCGGCCCTGTCTCTCCTCTCCTTTAGAAGGATGGTAAAAACTTGGCTGTGGGACCAAGCTTTTGGGACAGGGCAATGAAGCAGCAGTGGGAAAGATGACAAGGCCAACTGGATTTGATGCGGATGGCTAGGATGGTTTTAAATGGTGTATTTTAATATTTTGATAAATGTTTTTTAATGTTTATGTATTGTATGTGAACTTGTGTCCCGGCATTGAATGTTTGCTGTGTATATTCTGTGCTCTGCCCTGGGTCCCCTTCGGGGTAAGAAGAGTGGAATATAAATGTTTTAAATAAATAAATAAATACATAAATAAGGGACCACCAACATCTGTGGGGTATTATCTGATGCTGTTGGGGAAAACATGTGTGATGGCATACATCAAACCATGGAATCAGATAATCATATAGCTGGAAGAGGCCCAAAGGATCATCAAGTCCATTCTGCCATGCAGGGAGACATAGAGCCCTTCCACACAGCCATATAACCCTGATATCAAGGCAAATAATCCACAATATCCGATTTGAACAGAAAACAAGCCTGTTTAATTATCAATGTGATATACTTTTAAAGGTTGAAACATGCTTTTCATGTCCTCGCTCAGCCTTCTCTTTTCCAAGCTAAACATATCTGGCTCCGTAAGTTGCTCCTCGTAGGCTTCCAGACTTTTAGCTATTTTGGTTGCCCTTCTTTGGACACATTCTTCCTGAATTGAGGTCTATATTCTGTTAGGTAGAAATGGCACAGCATTTCTAGTCATATAAAATATTATTTGATGAACATGTGGACTATTGATAGCACCTGGATCGACTGCGAATGGTATTATCTTGTGGCATCGAATTGTTGCCGGTGTAAGCCGCCCTGAGTCCCCCCTCGGGGGTTGAGAAGGGTGGGTTAGGAATGTGGGAAATAATAAATGGAGGTGTAGTAATGGCTGAGTCATAACCATGTGAAGGTTATTGTAAAGGGGTTGCATCAGCCAGTGACCAAAAGGTTGGCGGTTCAAATCTGTGGAGCGGGATAGGCTCCCGGTGTTAGTCCCAGCTTCTGCCAACCTAGCAGTTTGTAAACATGCAAGTGTGAGTAAATCAATAGGTATTGTTTCAGTGGGAAGGTAATGGCGCTCCATGCAGTCATGCTGGCCACATGACCTTGGAGGTGTCTACAGACAATGCTGGCTCTTTGGCTTAGAAATGGAGATGAGCACCACGCCCCAGAGTTGGACATGACTAGACTTAATGTCAGGGGAAAACCTTTGCCTTTGCCTTTTACCTATTGTTTATTTATTTATTTATTTATTTACTTTACTTGTATACCGCAGTTTCTCAGCCCAACAGGCGACTCAACGCGGTTTACAACAAGGATAAAAAATCAATCAGCGATATACAATTTAAAATCATAAGAGCATAGTATACAATATTGACACAACAATAAACAACACAATACATTTCATAACTAGAGTCGTGATCCAATTCGTCGTCCATATTTCCATTCCTGTAATCATCACATTCATTGCACTGTTTATCCGAATGCCCGTTCAAACATCCAAGTTTTTAATCTTCTTCGAAACACCATTAGCGAGGGGGCTGATCTAACCTCCATAGGAAAGGTGTTCCACAGCCGAGGGGCCACCACAGAAAAGGTCCTGTCTCTCGTTCCCGCCAACCGCACCTGTAAAGCAGGCGGGATAGAGAGCAGGGCCTCCCCAGAAGATCTTAGGGTCCTGGCGGGCTGATAGGCAGAGATACGTTCGGATAGGTAGCTTGGGCCAGAACCGTTTAGGGCTTTATAGGCCAGCGCCAGCACTTTGAATTGAGCCCGGTAGCAAATCAGCAGCCAATGGAGCTGGTGCAGCAGAGGAGTTAGAATCATAGAATCATAGAATCAAAGAGTTGGAAGAGACCTCATGGGCCATCCAGTCCAACCCCATTCTGCCAAGAAGCAGGAATGTTGCATTCAAATCACCCCTGACAAATGGCCATCCAGCCTCTGCTTAAAAGCTTCCAAAGAAGGAGCCTCCACCACACTCCGGGGCAGAGAGTTCCACTGCTGAACGGCTCTCACAGTCAGGAAGTTCTTCCTAATGTTCAGATGGTTCTTCCTAATGTTCAGATGTTCAGATGGAATCTCCTCTCTTGTAGTTTGAAGCCATTGTTCCGCGTCCTAGTCTCCAAGGAAGCAGAAAACAAGCTTGCTCCCTCCTCCCTGTGGCTTTCTCTCACATATTTATACATGGCTATCATATCTCCTCTCAGCCTTCTCTTCTTCAGGCTAAACATGCCCAGTTCCCTAAGCCGCTCCTCATAGGGCTTGTTCTCCAGACCCTTGATCATTTTAGTCGCCCTCCTCTGGACACATTCCAGCTTGTCAATATCTCTCTTGAATTGTGGTGTATTCTGTATGCTCCCTGCGCTCCGCTCCTGTTAGTATCATGGCTGCCGAGCGTTGGACTAGTTGGAGCTTCTGAGCCGTCTTCAAAGGCAACCCCACGTAGAGAGCGTTGCAGTAGTCTAAACGGGATGTAACCAGAGCGTGGACTACCGTGGCCAAGTCAGACTTCCCAAGGTACGGGCATTATTGTTGTTAATCTCTTACTATGTCTAGTTTATAAATTATAAATATTCACCGAATGCATGTATGTATAGAGGGGGGAAACAATAATATATATAGAATTTGGTGCTATTCATGGTTTCAGTCAATTACTGGAGGTCTTGGAATATATCCCCTATGGATAAGTCAGGGCTCAGATTTGGAGGAAGGGGTAAGCATAGGATCTGATGGCTTTAATCATTAAATTGCCCAGTAATGGATAGTCTAGCTGGGATCTTCCAAGCATCAGTCGGCTGCTCGTATCTTTTTGGGCATGCTTCTTTCTCCTTGCAGAACAGAAGAGTACTTTGCATCAATGGCAGAAGATGAAAGCATTGCAAAAGTAAGCCTGGATTCCCATGCTGAGGGTGCCGCCTAGAGGACAACAGACTTTACGCCAATCTCGGCTGGAAATTGCAGTTTTCCCTTCATCCAAATGCCAAGGGCTCCCCCTGGGGTGATCAAAGTCCTCGGGTGCAATCCCCAGGAGGGGAAAGGAGGACATATGTATTTACCTTCCCTGCGTGGCCTGCATTGCTGCTAATAGTTTCTAAACTCTGCTTGGTCTCCCTTCCATCTCTGGCTCTTCCCAGAAAGGTGTGCAATGAGGGCATAAATCGCACCTGAGCTGCAGCTGGCGGGCACAACGGCACTGGCAATTGGGAACGTCTGCTGGTAATTGCAGTTCAGAAAGAGGATCACTCTCTCTCATGCCTTCAGTGGTGGAATTTCTCATAAAAACCACTGACAGGTTTTATAACCTTAGGTGGGGAGAGAAATAACAAAGGCAGAGCATGGCTCATAATGAATGTTCCTGGCGCGGTGGCAGAGCCAGACTCCCAAGGGGATGTTCTTGCTCTTTCCGAGGAATGCGCAAAAAAGGGAGAGAGGGATTCCTCTGAGAGGGTGGGAGAGACTTGTCTTCCATCTTTTGCAAAATTGCCTTTTATTCCCTGCAAGAAGGAATGGTGCCAAGCTACAGGGCTTGGAAATGACGCTTTTCTGGACTGCAGCTCCCCAAATCCTCAACTGATTTGGCCATTCCAATAAGGAAATAGGTTGTTTATGAATTATTAATTGAGGAAGGGGCTGGGACAATTTTCTCCCATACCAGTGGGCCACTTTGGTGCACCCAATGCGATTAGAAGTCCAATTGCATCACTAGATTTCCTACAATTTTCTGCTTTCCTATTCTTTTTTCCCCATTTTGGGGGTCCACACATTGAGATATCAAATGTATTCCATCTGAAACCTTCTTTCTATTCCCAACTGCAGTAGATTCATCTGAATTTCCCTGTGTGTTGACTTGCAATTCAGTGGTCCCTTCCACACAGCCATATAACCGAGAACATCAAGGCAGATAACTCACAATATGAGTGATGGAGGATACCACTTTGATGACCAAAAGTGAGGAGGAACTGAGGAGCATTCCAATCAAAGTAAAAGAAGAAAGTGCAAAAGCTGAGTTGCAGTTAAACATAAAAAAACCAAGATTATGGCAACCGGACTGATCAATAACTGGGAAATAGAGGGAGAAAATGTGGAGTCCGTGACAGACTTTGTATTTCTAGGTGCAAAGATTACTGCAGACACAGACTGCAGCCAGGAAATCAGAAGACGTTTCCTTCTGGGGAGGAGAGCAATGACCAAACTTGATAGAATAGTGAAGAGTAGAGACATCATACTGGCAACAAAGATCCGCATAGTCAAAGCAATAGTATTCTCTGTAGTAACCTTAAACCTACAGATGTGAGAGCTGGTCCAGAAGGAAAGCTGAGCGAAGGAAGATGGATGCCTTTGAACTGTGGTGCTGGAGGAAAATTCTGAGAGTGCCTTGGAGAAGATCCAACCAGTCCATACTTCAGGAAATAAAGCCCAACTGCTCATTGGAGGGAAGGAGATTAGAGGCCAAGATGAAGTCCTTTGGCTACATCATGAGAAGACAGGCAAGCTTAGAGAAGACAATGATGCTGGAAGGAAAATGGAAGGAAAAAGGAAGAGGGGCAGACCAAGGGCAAGATGGATGGATGGTATCCTTGAAGTGACTGGCTTGACTCTGAAGGAGCTGGGGGTGGTGACAGCCGACAGGGAGCTCTGGCGTGGGCTGGTTCATGGAGTCACGAAGAGTCAGAAGCAATTGAATGAATAAACAACAACAACTCACAATATCTGCTTTGAACTGGATTATCTGAGCCCACTCTGCCATATAATCCAGGTCAATGTGGATTTTATACAGCTGTGTGGAGGTGGCCATACATGGATTCACTCATGATTTGTCAAAAGTTATGATTTACAAATGGTTGTGAATGCCATTTTTCTCCAAAAGATTATGGAGATTCTGGTTTTCCAAAATTGCTTTGCATGCCAAAAGTTCACTGGTGGACATCTCTCCGTAAGTGGATATGAAATGAGCTTAGAAGATGAATCTCGCTGTTCCACAAAAAAGATTCTACCTTAACAATTTCATAATAAAATGGACTGATTGGGAGGGTCATAATGGTGGACTTTTCTTCTTTGGATGTCTTTAAATACAGATTGGATGGGCCTTTTTCATTAATGCTGCAGTTTTACATTTCTGTATGGTCCGCAGTAGGGCTAGATCACTGTTTCTCAACCTGGGGGTCGGGACCCCTGAGGGGGTCATGAGGGGGTGTCAAAGGGGTCACCAAAGACCATCAGAAAACATAGTATTTTCTGTTGGTCATTAGGATTCTGTGTGAGAAGTTTGACCCAATTCTATTGTTGGTCGAGTTCAGAATGCTCTTTGATTGTAGATGAACTATAAATCCCAAGAAATACAACTCCAAAATGTCAAGGTCTATTTTCCCCAGACTCCACCAGTGTTCACATTTGGGCATATTGAGTATTCCTGTAAAGTTTGGTCCAGATCCATCATTGCATGAGTCCACAGTGGATATTCCTGTAAAGTTTGGTCCAGATCCATCATTGCACGAGTCTCTGGATATAGGTGAACTATAACTCCCAAACTCAAGGTCAATGCCCACCAAACCCTTCCAGTGTTTTCTGTTGGTCATGGCAGTTCTGTGTGCCAAGTTCGGTTTAAATCCATCGCTGGTGGAGTTCAGAATGCTCTTTGATTATAGGTGAACTATAAATCCCAGCAACTACAACTCCCAAATTACAAAACCAATCCTGACCCCAACCCCACTAGTATTCACATTTGGGCCTAATGGGTATTTGTGCTCAATTTAGTCCAGTGAATGAAAATCCATCCTGCATATCGGATATTTACATTATGATTTATAACAGGTATCAAGTAGCAACGAAAACAATATTATGGTTGGGGGTCACCACAACATATGGAACTGCATTAAGGGGTCACAGCATTAGTAAGGTTGAGAACCACTGGGCTAGATGGTCTTTGTGGTCCCTCCCAGCTCTAATATTTTATAAATTTATATTTAGAGAAGACAGGCCTCTATTAATTCTACAGTATAGATGTAGCCTCAGAAGTCACTCATTCACAAAGTCATCATAAGTTGACATGACGGCAATTGACAACAACAACATGGCAGGAAGACGGATCTTGTGGCCTCTTCCAATTCCATGATTCTTCAAGCAATTCTTGGGGTGATTCTATGATTCAACAAGTCTTTGTATTTCTAAAACAAACAGGCAATTGGCACTGTGCCTTGATGTCCAACTTGGGCACAGATAAACTTACAGACAGCAATAGGATATTTTTTTTGTAATTAAAAGTGCCCGTCGGCTAGTGCTGCAGTGCGCTGCGTAATGCTATAATCTTGACAAATCCCTTTGCTGCCTTGGAAAGATGAGGCTAAGTCAAAGGCAGAGGCAACAGGGGGAGAAAAGCTACATATAATAATAGGACCAAAAGGCACAGCAAATCAACACAGTAAGGCAGGGGGGATTAGATCTACATGCCTTTCATTACATTATATTGTGTTTTTATTATTAGGCCCGGCCTTATCGCTTAATCTGATAGCTGCGGTGGCTGATAAAGTGGAACAAAAACAAATGGAATCATCTCCCCCTCGTGCCTGTTTTCCCCTTGCATCACCCGCAGCTCATCCAACCCCAACATAACGCGTGCCAAGGAATTGGAGATGGAGGAAAGATTACAATTGTGCGTAACTGAATGAAAAATGTAAATTGTTTGGGGTTTTTTTTTTGAAAAAGAAAGAACAAAAGAAAAAAATGAGAAATCTTAAGGTTAACATACCTGGGGATGCATCTGTCTACACTGTAGAATGAATGCAGTTTGACATCACTTGAGCAGCCATGGCTCAAGGCTGCAGAATCCTCAGGATTGTAGTAAAGACTTGATTTCATTGCATTGAGCTATAGCAAGCAATTAACAAGGCATCCAACGATATATTAATTATACAGTGTAGTTGCACCCTGAAAGGCTGGTGTCCAGGCAAGAAGATAAGGTTGATATATCTAGAACCGTGGTTCCCAACCTGTGGTCCACAAGAACTAAAATATGGTCCAAGGCCTTACCGTGACTACACCATTGCAATGAAAGCAACTGGTCTCATGAAACCCTTTTATAGTGCCGAGGCTTATTAAATATGGTTTTCTGTGGGTGAAGAGATGGTGACTACTGGATGGCATATGTTCTGTATCAGAAACTAGAGCTGATGTGGTCTATTCAATGCAATTTTCTGAATCAGCACCTCAAATAACTAAACCAAATCTAAAGTTGACCAAAAACTGATTCATAACCCTTTTGGTACTAATGTTGGAGAGTGGTCCCTGGTAAAAAAAAAAAAAGGTTGGGAAACATTGGTCTAGAGCAGGGGTCCTCAAACTAAAGCCCGGGGGCCGGATACTAAGGCCCGGGGGCCCAAGGGCCAAGGTCATTTACCCGGCCCTCGCTTTCAACTCTGAAATGCTGTGTCCAGGTTGGTTCATCAGGTGCTCTGCTATGCCTTCTCTTATTTGAGAACACAAAAATGCTGGTCCACTCTCACAACCACCATGTCAGACTACACAGAGAAGCCATTGAAATCCACAAGCATGTGGACAATTTCAACAGAAAGGAGGAAACCATGAAAATGAACAAAATCTGGCTACCAGTATTAAAAAACTCTAAAATTAAAACAGCAGAGGAAAAACAATCAGGGACAGCTAATCACCTCTCAACAAAAGATTGCTCCAGGCACTGCCAGGCTATCAAATGCTAATCAAGGTGGTCAGTTGAAACATTCACACCTAGCTCCAGCAGGCAAGAGTCCTTTGTCCCACCCTCGTCATTCCACAGATATATAAACCCTCTTTTTCCTAGTTCCAACAGACCTCACTACCTCTGAGGATGCTTGCCATAGATGCAGGCAAAACGTCAGGAGAGAATGCCTCTAGAACATGGCCATATAGCCCGAAAAAACCGACAACAACCCAGTGATTCTGGCCATGAAAGCCTTCGACATTACATTTGGAGAGTTACTTAGCAAATCCCTACTAGAATAGACCCACTGAATTCAAGAGCTTTACTCAATTGTTGTGACTTATCTTTCAACAGTTGACATGGAGGATTGACTGTAACTCAGGCACGGGCAAACGTTGGCCCTCCAGGTGTTTTGGACTTCAACTCCCACAATTCCTAACAGCCTACTGGGAGTTGAAGTCCAAAACACCTGGAGGGCCAAGGTTTGCCCATGCCTGCTATAGCTGGAACTTGCTACTGTAACTGAGACTTTGAAATCAGTGGGAAATGATAATTTCAATGGGAACAAAGGTGAGTAATCTGGATTCAACTGAGAACATTTGTTGATGTCAATGTAACTCACGTTCCCAGTCATTATGAAAATTAACCTTGATTTAGACAAAGCATCTCAAGGACATAAAAGACAAGTGGAAAGGAAAGCAGGAAATGAAGAAGGGATTTGTGCAGTAAAACAATTTAGAGAACCATTCCACATTTTACCTAAATGCATTATCTTGCCACAGTTAACAAATGCCATTTTTTTTTTCTGGGGCTGCTTACGCACATAAAGCTGAAAATCCAATTTTGTATCTTTGAGAGGACATTACCTTTCGGATATTTCAATATTGTATTTTTTATTATTATTTTAGCCTCTAGTAATCACAACATTTGTGCATTTTCTAGAGTATGTTAGGAAATACTCCAGAGATTCTTGGAATTAGGGAGTGAGGGGAAAATAAATTTGGCATATTGCAGCCTACGAAAAATGTGTGACTACCATGATGTTATTTTAAAGAGGTCCCAGAAAATTTAAGTTACAGGCATCCTATAAAATATTTCTTGCCCTCCATCCTAGTCTCTATGGTGTACATCAAGTGACATAGAATCATAGAATCAAAGAGTTGGAAGAGACCTCCTGGGCCACCCAGTCCAACCCCATTCTGCCAAGAAGCAGGAATATTGCATTCAAATCACCCCTGACAAATGGCCATCCAGCCTCTGTTTAAAAGCTTCCAAAGAAGGAGCCTCCACCACACTCTGGGGCAGAGAGTTTCACTGCTGAACGGCTCTCACAGTCAGGAAGTTCTTCCTCATGTTCAGAAGGAATCTCCTCTCTTGTAGTTTGAAGCCATTGTTCCGCGTCCTAGTCTCCAGGGAAGTGGAAAACAAGCTTGCTCCCTCCTCCCTGTGGCTTCCTCTCACATTATTTATACATGGCTATCATATCTCCACTCAGCCTTCTCTTCTTCAGGCTAAACATGCCCAGCTCCTTAAGCCACTCCTCATAGGGCTTGTTCTCCAGACCCTTGATCATTTTAGTTGCCCTCCTCTGGACACATTCCAGCTTGTCAATATCTCTCTTGAATTGTGGTGCCCAGAACTGAACACAATATTCCAGGTGTGGTCTAACCAAAGCAGAATAGAGGGGTAGCATTACTTCCCTAGATCTAGACACTATGCTTCTATTGATGCAGGGCAAAATCCCATTGGCTTCTTTTGCCGCCACATCACATTGTTGGCTCATGTTTAACTTGTTGTCCACGAGGACTCCAAGATCTTTTTCACACGTACTGCTCTCTAGCCAGGCATCATCCTCATTCTGTCTCTTTGCGTTCAGGTTTTTCTGCCTAAGTGGCAGAAAAAGTTGGGAAGGGAAATAAAAAATTACAAGGCTGGACCTTTTATACAGCCTAACCAACAAATATCTTGGTGTCTTGGTTTTTAGGCTTTTTCCTTAGGTTATTTGGGATGCTGATTTAGACCATATCAGCTCTAGATTCTTAGGTATGGTTATCATGATGAAGAGTGGTAGATGGCATCTATTCTACATCTCAAAAGGTAGATCTGATAGGGGAAAATGATGTCATTTTTTGAATCAGTAAGTAAAATAGTCTCCAAGCAAGCTTGTTTTCTGCTTCCCTGGAGACTAGGACGCGGAACAATGGCTTCAAACTACAAGAAAGGAGATTCCATCTGAACATGGGGAAGAACTTCCTGACTGTGAGAGCCGTTCAGCAGTGGAACTCTCTGCCTCGGAGTGTGGTGGAGGCTCCTTCTTTGGAAGCTTTTAAACAGAGGCTGGATAGCCATCTGTCAGGGGTGATTTGAATGCAATATTCCTGCTTCTTGGCAGAATGGGGTTGGACTGGATGGCCCATGAGGTCTCTTCCAACTCTTTGATTCTATGATTCTATGAAATATATCCAGAAACAGGTCTGACATTTGAGAAGCCAAAATGTGTCTTGGCCAGTGTTGACTTGTGCTTGAGTGCCTATCACGCTTGGCAAAGTGGGAGACAGTTGGAAGAGGAAGTGATCTACCAAGCGGTAGGTGAATTCAATCAAAAGAAGTCACAGCTTCCCTTGGTTACAACATCTGAACATGGCAGATGAGGAGCTTTTGGAGGTCTCCCATTCATAGAATTAACAAAAGAAAGTATAATGGCAAGTGTTGTCGAAGGCTTTCATGGCTGGAATCACTAGGTTCTTGTGGGTTTTTTCGGGCTATATGGCCATGTTCTAGAGGCATTTCTCCTGACGTTTCACCTGCATCTATGGCAAGCATCCTCTAAGGATGCTTGCCATAGATGCAGGCGAAACGTCAGGAGAAATGCCTCTAGAACATGGCCATATAGCCCGAAAAAAACCCACAAGAATATAATGGCAAGTGTTGGAAATGCAGGAAAGAGAAGGGAGACTTCTTCCACATGTGGTGGAAATGCAAAAAGGTTAAAACCTTTTGGAAACAAATCCATAAAAAAATAGAAGAAATTCTAAAAATTAAATTTGCATTAAAACCAGAATATCTACTTCTAGGCATCACAGATTTTGCTATGGATACAAATACAAATAAGATCTTCTGTTATCTAACAACGTCTGCTCGAATAAAATTAGCTCAGATGTGGAAATCTCAGGATATCCCTTCAATAGAGCAATGGACGCTAAAAATTCTGGACATAATGAATATGGACCTTCTTACACAAAGAATATCCAATAATAACAATAAGTTTAAAACAACTAACTGGAACAATTTCCTTTCATTTTTAGAGGAGGAGAAAAGGGCATAACCAACAAGAACGCTAACTGTACTCATAGCACAGCAGCATGTATTTGTATCATAACAATAAACAACAACAACAACAACAACAACAATAATGGATAAAACAAGTACCCCAGATGTTTAGGATAATTGCCAGTGGACAAATTACTATAGACTCTACAGACTCTACAAAACAGATGCTCTCCTTCAACTCGTTACGAAATATAAGTTACCAGTCCGAAGAATACGAATTTCAAAAGGCACTCCTGTACAACCTGGAAGCACTTTTTGATGCTGATAGCACCCCCCATTTTCCCGAATGAATGAGTGTGCATGCAGGAGTGAGTGAGGTATATCCCCCCCCTCACCCGCCCCCCCTATCTACCCTATCCTTTTTCTATCTTTCCACACTTTCCTATCCCTACCCAATTGTTCCACCTCTTTTTATGTATACAAAAATGCACAATAATATATATATATATATATATATATATATATATATATAGAAATCTCCAAGAATCAAAGTCATTTTGATGGCATGTAACAACAACAGCTATAAAAAATACTCCTTGTGAGAGGCTTCTCTCATGTCCCCGCATGGGGAGCTGGAGCTTACAGAGGGAGCTCTACCCGCTCTCCCCAGATTTGAACCACTGACCTATCGGTCAGCAGTCCTGCCAGTACAAGGGTTTAACCCACTGTGACACTGAGGGTTCTTCACCACATGCTGATAAGCTGTATAATAAACGTGTGTTTGAGTGACATCACAGGCGAAGAACTTTGTTTTCCCATGTACTCATATTGGGGGGAAAACTTATGAAAGTCTCTTGTTGTCATAGGAGATGATCAGATCATGAAAAACAAACCTGTAAATCTATTCTGCAAACAAATAGGACTGGCCAAGCTCAAGTTTAGCTTGTATGAACAGAAGGCATTTGTTGTTGTTTTTGTTTGTTTGTTTGTTTACTTATTTTATATGGCGCAGTCACTGTATATGATACATTCCAAGTAAGAGCAGCAAAACAGTTCCCCGCCTGTAGGCTTATGATCTAATTAAGACATGACAAAAAAAGGGGGATGGCAGTGTGGGAGAGGATCGTGTTCTTCAGCTACTGCTTATTCTTTTTTCTTTCCAAATCCAGGGCAGTGGCAGTTGGGGAGGAGAGGGCCTTTCAACTGCTTCTGAGCCTAACCATGATGGAGTGATGCTTGCCTCTTCTTCTCTCCCTTCAAGGCAAGGGCAGTGACAGCTGGGGCAAAAGGGAGGCTGTTCTGTTGCGCGCTGGGCCTGTAATTAATTGTCTTTAAAACAGGATGTGCGACCTTTGCCCAGCGGGAAGCCAGGGGCCCAAGGAGAAGTTCTCAGAGGTTTCCACCACAAATAGTCTTTAGATGGCTTGAGAAGTACAACAAAGTCTTTTATTAATGAACAATCAAACAGAAACTTCTCTTTTCTTCAGTAATGTTAAGCAATGATTCCAAGCTTTAGGCAACTGGTGAATTCCTAATCTTGCCCATGAAGGACAGGCAACTGTCTTCAATAACTTCTTCTTTAAAGGAAAATCCCCCTTTTTAACTTCTCCCAGGCTGACTGTAATCTAACCCTTACTGGGTCGAACTGCGTCTCGAACGCCGAGTGGACCTACCAGCAAGGCAGTAGATGTTCTCTAGCTGGAGTTCTTTGGTCTTTAGGGCTGTTTTCCTGGAAATTCTTAAAGCTGTGGGGATGCTTCCCTGGAGTTCTTAAAGGTTGGAGCTTTTGTACAGGGGAAGTTTACACACATCCTGTACATAAAACTAACTAAAAATGGCTCCCTTCCCTTCCCAACTGCCCTGCGCAAGTGGCGGGACCAAAACTTAATGATGATGGGCAGGTGGCTTGCCCTATAACTGCAACCAAACGAAGCCACCTATCTGCAGAGTCCCTGAAACTTAGGACTGCAAACAAACATTCAATGCAAAGCAAACAAAATTGGAGCTCCTGGTACAGCTGTACCAGAACAGAGGCCTTTCATCTACTTCTAGGCCTAGGCATGAAGGAGCTATATCCATCTCTTCTCTCCCTTCAAGGCCAGTGGGGGTGGAAGGAGGCCTTTCATCTGCTTCTGGACATAGATATGATGGAGCTGTGCCCATTTCATTGTGATGGACCAGCTTATTCCACTGCCAGACACTTAGGCATGGGCAATCCATGGTTCTAAATGGTTCTAAAGTACTTACAAAACTTGAGGGTGCTGGTGATTTGCTTCTATAGTATTGCTAAAGTTCTGGTGGTGAAAATTTCAGAACTCTAACAAAACTTACAAAATTTCATCAATATTTCGTTATTGGCAATTTTTATGACAGAATCAATTAGGAACTGCCATTTATAATGAAATTTTGAAAGTTTTGTTACAATTCTGACATTTTCACCACCAGAACTTTAGCAACACTATAGAAGCAAAGCACCAGCACCCTCTAGTTTTGTAAGTACTTTGGAACCATTTAGAACCATGGGTTGCCCATGCCTATAACACCATCAGGAAGTTCTTCCCATGTTTGGGTCAAATCTCCTTTCTGAGGTGTGAATCCATGGCTCCACGTTTTTGTCCATGGAGCAGAAGAAAACAAGCTTTGCTCTATTTTCAGTGACATCCTCTCAAATGTCATTATCATTTTATTTATTTGTTTGTTTATTTATTTATTTAACTTGTATACCACTACTCCCAATTTGGCTCAGAACGGTTTACAGAAATAGATTAAAACAATACAATTAGCTTTAAAACAACCATAACAATAACAATAGATAGCAAGGACAGAAATAGCCCAGATTGTTCACCCATCAAAAGCTTGCAGGAAAAGAAAAGTTTTACAGGCTTTCCGAAAAGCAGATAAGTCTCGAATGGTTTGAGTTTCCACCGACAACGCGTTCCATAAATAAGGGGCTACGATCGAGAAGGCTCTATGCCTAGTAGATGACAAGTGATAGGTCCGGATGTTAGGGACTGCGAGCAAATTTTGGTCTTCAGACCGGAGTAATCTCTGGGGTTGTTAGGGGGATAAGCGGGCCCTCAGGTACGCCAGCCCCAGACCATATAAGGCCTTAAAGGTTAGTACCAGCACCTTGAAAGTGATCCGGTACTCAATCGGAAGCCAGTGCAGCTGTTAGAGAATTGGGGTGATATGACACCTCGCCGGCACCCCGGCGAGAAGACGAGCCGCCACATTTTGCACCAGCTTCAGTTTCCGGATCACTGACAAAGGAGGGCCAATGTAGAGGGCGTTACAGAAGTCAAGCCTCGAGATTACCGTTGCCTGGATCACCATAGCCAGGTCGTTCCTAGATAGGTAGGGAGCCAGTCGCCTAGCCTGACGAAGATGGAAAAATGTAGATCTGCCTACAGCAGAGACCTGGGCCTCCATTGTGAGCAGCGGGTCCAATAAGACATGTCACTTCTGAACTTGCTATTCTTCAAGCTAAACATACCCATCTCCCTAAGCTAATCCTCATATGGCATGGCTTCTAGACCTTTGATCATTTTCATTTCCCTTTTCAGGGCACCTTCCAGCTTTATTTATTTCTTTATTTATTTATTTATATATTATGGTACCCTGAACTTTGCTAGTTGTGTTACTCAGATAATTCTGCTTCATGTGAGGTGTAACTTAAGAAACTGCAAGTCACTTCTGGTGTGAGAGAATTGGCCATCTGCAAGGACATTGCCCAGGGTATGCCCGGATATTTTACCATCCTGTGGGAGGCTTGTTCCCATGTTGAAAAGCTGGAGCTGACAGACAAGAGTTCACCCCACTCCCTGGATTCAAACCACTAACCTTTCGGTCAGCAGTCCTGCTGGAACAAGGGTTTAACCCTCCTACTCAGATAATGGGAAGAGCCCATTATCCCATACTTCCCAAATCTAGTGGACTGGGAACAGCTGGAAGCTGGAACCACTCCTGCGATACATGCAAATGCTCAAAACTTAAATATACTGACAACTCAGCAAGAAAATTCTATGAGAGGGTCATCTTGAAAGCACATAGCAATGGTGGGGCAAGGAGACTTCCAGTGATTCTTTGGGGAGCAGGAGAAAAAGGCATTGACTTCTCTCAAGTAAGTTGGCAGAGGCACAAGGGGAGATGGATGAAAATTTAATCACAGCTGCCATTTTGTGCCGAATTCAGGGCACAAAAAGCTGGCCAGCTACAGGTGACAGCTTTATCCCCAGGGTTCATAGAATGAGAGAAAGCAGATAAGGAGCTGGCTCTTTTATTAGCAGAGCGCATAATTTGTCTGCAGAGAAGCAAGTCCCAAAGACGCAGGCAGGGGACAGGGAGCAGAGCCGAGGACAAATCAAATCAGCAACTGAAAATTTCATAAAATTGTATACAAGAACCAAATGAAAGGAGGGAAGGACAGTGGGGCCGAAGGAGACGTTCTTTAATAACCCAAACTATGCTGTGCCAATTATACCAAATAATACCGAAGGCAGGTTCTTGGGTGTCAAACAGGGTCCCTGATTTGGGCCTTTCATGTAGTCAGGACTAGGATGTAAATTTCCACTTTTTTCAGGCAAGCACAAATACATGTTCTTACTGCTAGATGAGATTAAGAGACTCTTTGCTCATTTTTAATGTGCAAAACAGCAGCAAGGATAAGTGTGATGATTGTTTCCATACTGGTATGCTTCCACTTGCTTAAACAACATGACTATGGTGAGACAACAGGCAAGTGTGATAAAGTGCTGAGGCCAAGAGCAGCCTGTTATTTACTCCTGAGGCCAAGGACAAGAAATGACTGAAATGTGATATGGTAGTCCACGGTAGTCCACGCTCTGGTTACATCCCGTTTAGACTACTGCAACGCTCTCTATGTGGGGTTGCCCTTGAAGACGGCCCAGAAGCTTCAATTGGTCCAGCGTGCGGCAGCCATGATACTAACAGGAGCGGGTCGCAGGGAGCATACAACCCCCTTGCTGTACCAGCTCCACTGGCTGCCGATCTGCTACCGGGCTCAATTCAAGGTGCTGGCATTGGCCTATAAAGACCTAAACGGTTCCGGCCCAAGATACCTATCCGACTGCATCTCGACCTACGAGCCCACCAGGACTTTGAGATCTTCCAGGGGAGGCCCTGCTCTTGATCCCGCCTGCCTCACAGGCACGGCTGGCGGGGACGAGAGATAGGACCTTCTCGGTGGTGGCTCCTCGGCTGTGGAACACCCTTCCCGTGGACATCAGACTAGCTCCTTCCTTGATGATATTTCGCAGGAAATTAAAGACGTGGTTGTTCAAGAAGGCGTTCGAACAAGAAGTGCAATGATTGGTAATCGTTGATAGGAATGGAACAATGGAAAATGAAATTGGTTTGTGGTTTGGATGATGAGATGATGTGGAATGGCTTTTGTAGTAATTTATGATGTTTTTGATGATGATGTTTTTGTGTAATACTTGACTGTGGATTATTTTAGATTGTGTCTTGAACCTGTTCTTTCCATGTTGTACACCGCTGTGAGTCGCCCCTGGGCTGAGAACAGCGGTATATAAGCAAAGTAAATAAGTAAATAAATAAATAAATAAATAAATAAATGGTAGCCATCTTCAAAGATCCAAAAGATCACAATGTGGAAGTTATTTTCTTTTGCTCCAGAGGTTAGACAATGGACTCAAATTGCAAGAAAAGAGATTCTGACAAAATATTGGGGAAGAACATCCAAAAGGTAAGAGTTGTCTGACTACCCCATAAAATCATGGGCTATCCTTCACTTAAAGTATCTGCAAATAGGTTACATGGCCACCTGCCAGGAATCCTGAAAGTGGAGATTACAACACTGGTTTAGACTTACTTACTTACTCAGGATTCCCCGGTGGTGCAGTGGGTTAAACTCCTGTGCTGACAGGACTGAAGACCGACAGGTCACAGGTTCGAATCCAGAGAGAGCCTGGATGAGCTCCCTTTATCAGCTCCAGCTTCTTATGTGGGGACGTGAGAGAAGCCTCCCACAAAGATGATAAAACATCAAAACATCCGGGCACCCCCAGGGCAACATCTTACAGACGGCCAATTCTCTCACACCAGAAGTGACTTGCAGTTTCTCAAGTTGCTCCTGACATGACAAAAAAATGTACTTACATAGGCAGTTCCTCATATTCTGAGGATGGTGGTCCTCCAAGTGTAGTGTCTTGGCGGTGGGTTCATAGGTGGCTGTTGAGCCCTATTCTTCATCCCCATCTACTCCCTCAGTGAGGGCATTGGTTTCCAGATGGAAGGCGGTCCCAGTCAAGGTTAGCTTGACACACCTTCCTCTTGGCATGTTTCTTCCTTTCGCCCTCTATTCATGCCTCTTCAAATTCTGCATCACTGCTGATCACAGCTGACCTCCAGTTAGAGCACTCAAAGGCCAGGGCTTCCCAGTTCTCAGAGTCTATGCCAGAGTTTTTAAGGTTGGCTTCGAGCCCATCTTTGAATCTCTTTTCCTGTCCTCCAACATTCCATTTTCTGTTCTTGAGTTCGGAATAGAGCAACTGCTTTGGGAGACGGTGATCGAGCATTTGGACAATGTGGCCAGTCCAGTGGAGTTGATGGCGGAGGAGCATCACTTCAATGCTAGTGGTCTTTGTTTCTTCCAGCACACTGACATTTGTCTGTCTATCTTCCCAAGAGATTTGCAGGGGGGGGGGGGGGGGGGTTGGAAGCAACACTGATGGAATCATCCCAGGAGTTGTATGTAACGTCTGTAGATAATCCATGTCACGCAAGCGTATAGCAGGGTTTCATAGAATCAAAGAGTTGGAAGAGACCTCATGGGCCATCCAGTCCAACCCCATTCTGCCAAGAAGCAGGAATGTTGCATTCAAATCACCCCTGACAGATGGCCATCCAGCCTCTGTTTAAAAGCTTCCAAAGAAGGAGCCTCCACCACACTCCGGGCAGAGAGTTCCACTGCTGAACGGCTCTCACAGTCAGGAAGTTCTTCCTCATGTTCAGATGGAATCTCCTCTCTTGTTGTTTGAAGCCATTGTTCCGCATCCTAGTCTCCAAGGAAGCAGAAAACAAGCTTGCTCCCTCCTCCCTGTGGCTTCCTCTCACATATTTATACATGGCTATCATATCTCCTCTCAGCCTTCTCTTCTTCAGGCTAAACATGCCCAGCTCCTTAAGCCGCTCCTCATAGGGCTTGTTCTCCAGACCCTTGATCATTTTAGTCGCCCTCCTCTGGACACATTCCAGCTTGTCAATATCTCCCTATAGTCCAATGAATCTGAGAATCAGTTTTTTCAAACAACCCCATCCACCATCATAAAGTTAATATCACTATCCTTCTATATATATATATATTGAATGAAGGTCCCATCATTCCTTGCTAGGTAGGGCTATTGGGAGTCATGAAAAAAATCTAGAAGGTCACATAATTCCCCACCAACATGATTCCACATGTATATAATCTATATATCAGATTCAAAAGTCTAACTCTAAATCCTAGCTTGGAACCTCTTGCCGCTCCTCTCCTTCTCTGCATTCTCTTGGCATTTCCATGCTGAATCAATTCAACAATAAGAGCCTTGTTGACTTCCTAAACTCATTGCTATCTCTTTAGAGTGCCAGCTGAGACACGAAAGCTTAGCACCCCCATGCAAACACAGATACACAAACATGAATAGCAGATGCTCCAAAGATGCATTCAACAGCCTGCTTGAGTCAGCTTAATTCCTTTTAAGGCCCAAAAACATTCAGCCCAAAGAATATTCTTGCTAGATGGGAGTTTCCTGCTGGAACAATTCCTTACTGTTTCAGGGCACTGGTTCCTACAAATCATAATGGGTGATCTCTCACAATTTCTCTTGTTTTGTATGAAGCTTGTGATAGAACATTTATTCATTTTATTTACTGCATTTCTATACCACTCTCTCTCACTCCGAGGGAGACTCAGAACGCTGTACAACATGGCAAAATTCAAGGCCATAAATGAACATACAGAAGTAATATAGAATCATTGACTTGGAAGAGACCTCGTAGGCCTTCCAGTCCAACTCCCTGCGAAGCAACAAGAAAATCGCATCCAAAGCACCCCTGACAGATGGCCATCCAGCCTCAGATTAAAAGCCTCAAAGAAGGGAAGGAAGGAAGGAAGGAAGGAAGGAAGGAAGGAGGGAGACAGAAGGATGTCCAGATTAGAGTTACACAAAGCTGAAGTTTGGTGGAGCTGTCTTGGAGTCTCTTCCCATGGTGAAAAACAAACAAGGTGGACATTGTTGAGAGATATGGACATGGCGAAGCACATCTGATTCTTCCTTGTCTAAGAAAACCCTATGACATTCATGGAATAGCTATAAAACAACCAGTGACTTGATGGCACAGAGAGTGTGTGTGTTAATAATAATAATAATAATAAAACTTTATTTGTACCCTGCTACCATCTCCCCAAGGGACTCAGTGTGGCCTACATGAGGCCAAGCCCACATCAGCAAAACAACAATAACAGCAATACAAAACAATAAAATGAAACTCAAACAAAAAAACTAGCAGTAAGCATTAACAATAGCACAACGACGCTTAAAAACCTATGGCTGGGCCAAATTTAATAATTAAAAATTTAAAAAATAATGCTGAGCATGACCAGGTGAAATATATAACTAGGATAGAATTTCGGAGAGGGACGGGGCGTGCAGACAATCCTAGATCATTGATAAAGTGCATTTAGGGACATATTGCTGGGAGTTTCCTTATTCTGTTAAGGCACACTGGAACAACCACGTTTTCAGACTCCTCCTAAAGACTGCCAGAGTTGGGGCATGCCTGATGTCCTTGGGGAGTGAGTTCCAGAGTCGAGGGGCCACTACCAAGAAGGCCCTCTCCCTCGTCCCCACCAATCGCGCCTGCGATGGAGGTGGGAGCGCAAGCAGGGCCTCTCCAGATGATCGAAGAGATCGTGTGGGTTCGTACACAGTAATGCGGACAACATTGTGCAATGTTGTAATTGTGTAGTATGAAACTGCATGATCAAGTTTTAATATGGACTCATTCACCCATCTGCGGAAGAGAGAAGCTGCTGGTTCCTGCAGGAGATATAAGGTGAGGTATAAATAAAAATAGTAGTAGTAGTAGTAGTAGTAGTAGTAGTAATCTGGAAGCTAATGTTCACTCACATCACATCTAGCATGAAAGTACAATACCATACCAAAGAATCCTTTGTGTCTTTTCAATTCCCTTGAAAGTTACAACTAGCAAACTTTAAGCCCAATGTTGCAGCTGCAACCTGTTGGTCTATACCAGAAGGCACAATCAATGTTTTGTAATTAAGGATCTCCTTTGTTTTGAAACAACGTGCTCAGCTTTGAGTACCTTGGGCGACTATCGGCTTTTGTACATGCCTCCCACAATCTCACGGCGGCAAACACAGGCTTTGTTCCTTTCTTCTTCCCTGACAGAAGGCAGGAAACACTGACAAGGAAACCACCATGGCCTCGCCAGCGTAAGACCTCCAGGTTGCTTCCATTGTTCGCAAGGCTATCGTTTGTTGCAACAGTTCTCCTCCCCTGTTTTTTCATTTCCCTACAAAGAGATGAAATTAGCCGCTGCACCCGCTAAATCGTGCTCTCGGAATCTTATCAAAGGCAAAGCTGGCAAAGACCAGAAGACCACATTTCATGCTTATTAAAATCTCAATAGAAAGGGATGTTTGCTTTGGAAAAGATTAAGCGCTGAGAGTCTCCGCCTCCCCGTGGCTGCTTTGTGATGCTATTTTTCACATGAGCAAATATGCTGATGACAGTCTGATTTTGTTATAATATGCTCTGAGAACAGCACATTATATCACATTGGAATGGCGTTTAAACCCAAGGACTGTTGCAATGGAGAAGCCAAGGTAGCGGAAATGATCAACATCTTCTAATGTTACACCATTAAGTTGTATCACTGGCATTGGAGAAGGGTTGGTTGGTGTCTGCTGGAACAGCACCTTGGTTTTTTCAATGTTCAATGACAGACCGAGCTTCTCATATGCTTCTGCGAAGGTGTTTAGAGTGGCTTGTAGATCTTCTTCTGAATGCGCACAGACGACGTTGTCATCAGCATACTGGAGTTCTATAACAGATGTTGTTGTAACCTTGGTTTTGGCTTTCAGTCTGCTGAGGTTGAATAGCTTGCCATCTGTCCGATAGATGATTTCCACTCCGGTGGGAAGCTTCCCATCAACAAGGTGAAGTATCATAGCGATGAAGATGGAGAATAGAGTTGGGGCAATAACACATCCCTGTTTGACACCAGATTCCACTTTAAATGGGTCACTTTGGGAGCCACTGCTGTCCAAAACTGTTGCCATCATGTCATCATGGAGGAGCCGCAGGATGTTCACAAATTTGTTTGGGCACCCGATTTTTTGGAGGATGGTCCAAAGAGCGCTGTGATTCACTGTGTCGAATGCCTTTGCAAGGTCGATGAATGCCATGTACAGAGGTTGGTTTTGTTCCCTGCATTTTTCTTGGAGTGTCCTGCAGTGAAGATCATGTCCACGGTTCCTCTGGAGGGGCGGAAGCCGTTCTGGGATTCTGGGAGGATGTCTTCTGAGAGGGGCAGAAGGCGGTTTGCAAGGATTCTTGCGAGGATTTTCCCAGCGGAGGTTAGAAGGGAGATACCTCGATAGTTTCCGCAGTCTGTTCTTTCCCCTTTTTTGAAGAGGGTGATGATGGTGGCATCCTTGAAATCAAGAAGCGGAATAGGATACTTTTCAACTTGGTGTTGGCACGATAATGATACCATCATTGAGTTGATACATTAGTTATAATTGTCACATGAGCCACAAAGAAGAAAGCACATTTGGCCAGTTTTGCCACTTCAAATGCACATGTGTGGGAACATGGCAAGCACTGAGACCAAGGTGGCAAAAAGAGTGACCAATGAGTACAGGAACTAGAAAATAAAAGGATATTCAAAAATATTTTTAAATAGTCAAAAATATGGGTTGCTGTGAGTTTTCACAGCTGTAAAAACTCATAGCAACCCATATTTTCTAGAAGCATTCTCTCCTAACGTTTTGTCCACATCTATGGCAGGCATCCTCAGAGGTTGTGAGGTCTGTTGGAAACTAGGTAAAGTGGGGTTACATATATTTGTGGCATGTCAAAAATATGTGTTCTCCCATATTAAGGGCATCAGTTTCCAGATGGAAGGCGATTCTGTTTGAGGTTGGCTTGATGCACCTTCCTTTTGACACATTTCTGTCTTTTGCCCCCCATTCCTGCCTCTTCAAATTCTAAAGCACTGCTGGTCACAGCTGACCTCCAGTTAGAGCACTCAAGGGCCAGGGCGTCCCAGTTCTCGGAGTCTATGCCACAGTTTTTAAGGTTGGCTTTGAGCCCATCTTTAAATCTCTTTTCCTGTCTGTCCTCCAACATTCCATTTTCCATTCTTGAGTTTGGAGTAGAGAAACCACTTTGGGAGATTGTGATCGGGCATTCAGACAACGTGGTCAGTCCAGCAGAGTTGATGGAGGACCAGTGCTTCAGTGCTGGTGGTCTTTGCTTCTTCCAGCATGCTGACATTTGTCCGCCTTTCTTCCCAAGATATTTGCAGGATTTTCTGGAGGCAGCGCTGATGGATTCATTCCAGGAGTTACATGTGATGTCTGTAGACAGTCCACGATTCGCAGGCATATAGTAGGGTTGGGAGGACAATAGTTTTGTAAACAAGCACCTTGGTATCCCTATGGATGTCCCAGTCCTCAAACACTCTCTGCTTCATTCGGAATTGGAAGAATGCTACTCTTGCAGAGCTCAGGCAGTGTTGTATTTCAATGTCAATGTTGACTTTTGTGGAGAGGTGGCTGCCAAGGTAGCAGAAATTGTCAACATTTTCTAATGTTATACCATTAAGTTGTATTTCTGGCATTGCAGATAGGTTGATTGGTGATAACGAATTACTCTCAACCTTCCGAATTCACATATGAGCAAGATATCATATCAACTTATCACCATAAGTTGATAGATGGCTTGAAGTTATATACACATACACAACGAAGCAATCATGCACATAGCAGCCTACAGTGATGCCAATGGACATATTTTCAAAAGTCCAATTGCATTGCAAGGGCATCTTAGAGACAGGGCACTGCTGCAAGAAGTATTGTATCCCCGAGTCTCAATTATCACACATTCCCTGTTGTAGTCAAGTTATTGAAAAACAGCCAAGTGAAGCTACTTGCCATTTAACTGCTGTGCCAGAGCAGAGCTTGGAAATGTTATTTTTTTTGGGCAATAGCTCCATAGTCTCAGAACAAGTAGCCTTGAAGATTTGGTGTTTGTCATCCAAAAAAGTAACTCTTCCAAACTTTACCTGGGGGAGTGTATATATACTTGTGAAACTGTGTGTGTCGGGTGGGGGGGGAGGTAAGTTTGCACATACTTGTGAAAGTGTGTGTGAGGGGGGGTAAGTGGGTATGTATGACTGAATAATATATGTGTTTCATTAGTCTGTGAGGGAAAAAAACACTTTTCAATGTTGTAGCTCTTTTTAATGTATTTTTGTATGCTGGAATGAAAAAAACCACAAAAATGTCATACCACATACCGTTCCTTCACAAATGTGATATTTTTATCAGTTTAGTTGTTAATCAGTTTTGTTTAATGTGGATGCTGATGTCCCAGTGCGATCTCCTCTAGTGCTTTTGAACAGATTGTTGTTTCATATTAGCAAATTAAAGTGTTTTGTTTTGAAATAAGAGACACGGGGACTGGATTGGTTTCAGATTCAGTCGACCCTCTCTATTCACAGATCCTTTATCTGTGGATTCAACCAACCATGCCTCAAAATATTCCAAACACAGTTTCATTCAACTTGAGCATCTATGGATTTTTGGTATCCACGGGGGGATCCTGGAACCAAACCCAAGACCATGCCAAGTCCGCTGTATTGCTATGCTGTTAGCACTTCATCGGAACCCCCGGTGGCGCAGTAGGTTAAAGCCCTGTGCTGGCAGGACTGAAGACCGACAGGTAGCAGGTTCGAATCCGGGGAGAGGCGGATGAGCTCCCTCTATCAGCTCTAGCTCCGAATGCAGGGACATGAGAGAAGCCTCCCACAAGAATGAAAAAACATCAAAACCATCCGGGCGTCCCCTGGGCAACGTCCTTGCAGATGGCCAATTCTCTCACAACAGGAGAGAAAACAAAAGCACTTCATCCATTGCATTGCATACTCTCTAGTTGGCCTTCTAAAATCAAATAAACTGCTCTGGATTGCGAAGCTTAAAGGATCTTCCTGTAATTTGCTCCATAAGTAATCTATCCCTGTTTTCTCGTTGAGAGCTCTCAGGGGCCTAATGATGATCTGTGAGAGATGACTGTGAGAGCTGTTCAGCAGTGGAACCCTCTGCCCCAGAGTGTGGTGGAGGCTTTTAAACAGAGGCTGGATGGATGGCTGTCTGTCAGGAGTGCTTTGAATGTGATTTTCCTGCTTATTGGCAGAATGGGATTGGACTGGATGGCCCATGAGGTCTCTTCCAACTCAATGATTCTGTGTGACCGCATTTCTGTGACACAATCTGTGTGACACAATCTCTTCGATCATTTGGAGAGGGCCTGCTCACGCTCCCACCTCCATCGCAGGTGCAATTGGTGGTGACGAGGGAGAAGGCCTTCTCAGTGGTGGCCCCCCGACTCTGGAACTCACTCCCCAAGGACATCAGGCATGCCCCAACTTTGGCAATCTTTAGGAGGAGCCTGAAAACATGGTTGTTCCAGTGTGCCTTCCCAGATTAGGAAACTCCCAGCCAGGCCCGTAGCCAGGATTTCATTTCGGGGGGGGCTAAAAAAATTTTCAGGGGGGGTTTCGGGGGGGGCTGAGTTTCGGGGGGGGGCTGAGTCTGAGTGAAAGAGGGTCTAGCCTAGCAAACCTTTTGTATCATTACCCCAATACCCCCATGCATATGGGATATAATGAGTATGGTGATCAGATCATGATATGAATAAACATAACAGTTTAAATAATGCACCAATAAGGCCTTTTCGCGAACCACCATGAAAATTTCGGGGGGGGGGGGCTGAAGCCCCCCGAGCCCCCCCCCCCCCCCGGCTACATGCCTGCTCCCAGCAATATGTCCCTAATTGCACCTTGTTAGTGATCTAGGACAGTCTGTACACCCCATTCTTTTCCGAAATTCTATCCTAGTTACATTTCACCTGGTCAAACTCAGCATTATTTTAAAATTTTAATTATTACACTTGGCCCAACCACGGGTTTTTAAATGTTATTGTGTTATTGTTGATGTTTACTGCCTATTTTTGTTTATGAGTTTTATTTTATTGTTTGTATTACTGTTGTTGTTTTTGCTGATGTATTGTGGGCTTGGCCTTATGTAAGCCGCACCGAGTCCCTTGGGGAGATGGTAGTGGGGTACAAATAAAGTATTATTATTATTATTATTATTATTATTATTATTCTATGATTCTATGATGCAACTGTTACTTCATTCTCTTCTCTTCTTCCTGCCCTGAGAAGAAATGCATGCTTTCATTGTAGAGCAAAATACGATTCTGTTGAGTGTGTGAATCTCTTGAGGGATGATCATGCTGCCTGTTTTGTCCATCAGGATGTGTCTTAGGCAAACCTGTGCTTCTCAGCTTTTCACATCTCTCTACAGCAAGGAATTCTCACCAATAAAGACCATGAAATAAATCCGTTGAAGGTCATGCTGATTCTGTAAACTTTCCTGCTCCAAAATGTTCTCTGAGGACCTTGCTTATTAGCAGAGAGCCTTGTTGGAGATGAACAAGATAATAACTGCATAGGGTGGTGTTACTCAATATGTAGATCCATCTCAGAGTGCTCTAGTAGCTGCTATGAATCCTAAAATGTGAATATCTGGACTCGGACTGAAAACAACTAAAGTATTTTCCACTGTAAAATTAATGCAGTTGGATGCCACTTTCACTGCCATGGCTCAGTGTTATGGAATCATGGAAGTTGTCATTTTAGAGTCTTTAGTCTTCTCTGCCAAAAAGTACTGGTTCATCACTGAACTACCACTCCTGATTCCTTAGTATTGTAACATGCTAGCTAAAGTGTTGTCAAATTGCTTTAAATAGAAGTTTTTGAAAAGAGGTACTCTGTTGGGAGTGCTTGAATTGTGTCTTCCTCCATGGTTGGGGGTGTGTATGGACTGAATGGTCCTTGTGGTCTCTTCCAACTCTATGATTCTATGATTCTGTTAAACATGTGCCAGTGATGTTCAACAGAAACCCTGCTTTCACCACTACCTGCTATGTCTATTTATAGACACCACCCAATGCCAATGGTTACTCCCCCCAGATACAGAATGGCATAGATAAAAAAAATCCCATGGAAAGGGGAGACCCATTCTCAAAAATCCATAACCTGTAAGGCACCAGAGCAAAAGTGAATGGATGAAACATTGGATCCACAAGAGAAAGTTGCCAGGTTCAACATCTTTGTGGCTCTGTCCGCAGTGATTCCCTACCCTGCAATGGAACACAACACACACCTTGATCTCTTCCCACCTTCAGCTTCCCTGCAGGTGTGGTCAAGCAACATCTGAGTGCAGTTAAGATGAAAAATATAATGATAAAGAACACACAAGTTAAAAGAGGCTGCAGGAATTTGCTTATGCCTGAGTCTGTTGGGACGGATCATATTCACAATGACTTCGATGAAGGGTTAGAAGACATGATCATCACACCTACTACCTCTTAGGATGCATGGATGCAGGTGAAACGTCAGGAGAGAATGCCTCTAGAACATGGCCATATAGCCTGAAAAAACCTACAACAACCCAGTGATTCCGGCCATGAAAGCCTTCGACAATACATGATCATCAAGTTTGCAGATGACAGTTGCCACCAAATTGGGGGGGAGGGGAGGATAGCCAATACTCCAGAAGACAGGAGCAAGATTCAAAGCAATCTTCACAGATGAAAGAGATGATTGGCCAACACTAACAAAATGAAGTTCAACAGGGACAAATGCAAGATACTCCAGTAAGGCAGAAAAAATGAAATGCAAAGATACAGAATGGGGAATGCCTTGCTCAAAAGCAGTACATATGAAAAAGATCTTGGAGTCCTTGTGGGGAACTAAACATGAGCCAACAGTGTCATGCAGCAGCTTAAAATGTGAATGGGAAATCATGCTTCCCCTCCTAGTCTGCCTCGGTCAGACCACACCTGGAATCACCTGGAATCACAATTCTGGGCACCACAACTGAAAGGAGATGTTGACAAGCTGGAATGTGTCCAGAGAAGAGCAACTAAAATGATCAAGGGTCAGGAGAAAAGCCCTATGAGGAGCATCTTAAAGAGCTGGACATGTTTAGCCTGCAGAAGTCTGAGACATGATTATTATTATTATTGTCTTGTAAGGAGCGACTTGAGAAAATGCAAGTCATTTCTGGTGTGAGAGAGTTGGCCGTCTGCAAGGACATTGCCCATGGGTCGCCCGGATGATTTGATGTTTTTATCATCCTTGTGGGAGGCTTCTCTCATGACCCCGCATGAGGAGCTGGAGTTGATAGAGGGAGCTCATCCGCCTCTCCCTGGATTCGAACCTACGACCTGTCGGTCTTCAGGGGTTAACCCTCTGCACCACCGGAGGCTCCTTTGAGACATGATGAGGGGCATGTATAAATATCAGAGGGGGAGTCATAGGGAGGAGAGAGCAGGCTTGTTTTCTGCTTCCCTGGAGACTAGGACATGATAGAACAATGGCTTCAAACTACAGGAAAGAAGATTCCACCTGAACATTAGGAAGAACTTCCTGACTATGAGAGCTGTTCAGCAGTGGAACTCTCCGCCCCGGAGTCTGGTGGAGGCTCCTTCTTTGGAGGCTTTTAAACAGAGGCTGGATGACCTTCTGTCGGGGGTGCTTTGAATGTGATTTTACTGCTTCTTGGCAGAATGGGGTTTGTCTCAATGACCCACCAGATCTCTTCCAACTCTATGTTTCTACAATTCCAACAGGCCCTCAACCATTTTACCTAGTTAGATCAGGGCAGTGTTTCTCAAACTGTGTTCCTCCAGATTTTTGGACTTCAGCTCCCAGAAATCCCAGCCATCTTACCAGCTTTTGGGAGCTGAAGTACAAAACACCTAGAGGAGCAGAATTTGAGAAACACTAGATTAGGAAAAGGAAGTGATTATGTATACAATTCAGTGTACGGAAATCACTAGTTGGTCCTAAAGGTTCAAACTATGGGAAAGATTTGGGAATTAAGGTTGAAAAATCCCTTCCAAATCAAATTAAATATTCCTCACTAGTTACCCACACTCTAGTCTAGAGGAACATTTGGTTTCTTGTCCGATCCTAATCTGGCACGAAGATAATGGAGATGGGGACGAGGAAAGAGTTTCGGAGAGAGAAGAGGATGCAAAAGTTCCTATCAGCAGATGGGGAACGTGGATGAGGGGGACGCCGTGGGAGAGGAGGCATTCAAGTGAAATTAAAACTGGGGATATGAGGATGGGAAAAAGAAGCAAATTGTACAAAGAAGGGGAGAGGGAGAGAGACACAGGGGAAGGCGATCTGGGGAGATGAAAAGAGTGTTGATCACTTTAGGCAAAAAACGAAACAAACCCAATGGAATAGGAAGGACTACATCTAAAGCTGAAATCAGATTATGTTGCTTCCCCTGGTGCATTAACTCCTAGATAATGCTGTGCCAGGGACTTCATAAAAAGGCTCTTGCTGGTTTGTGTGTGCGTGTAGATGTTAATCCGTGTGCTTCTGACATTAAATAAATCCATTGTTGGAGGGATGGTGATGATGCCGGAACAGGAGAACTCGGGCCATTTTTTAAGTGAAGAATGCATCTAAAAGGCTATTTATTTATCATGTCATCAGCAAACAGACATTTGTATTACATTTTTTAACAAAACAAACAAACAAACAGACAGACAAAACACAGAATTTGCAAGCTTGGTAGTTGATTAAATGTCCTTTGACCAGTATCTGGCCACTTGGAGTGCCTCTGGTGTTGCTGCAAGGAGGTCCTCCGTTGTGCATGTGGCAGGGCTCAGGTTGCATTGCAGCTGATGGTCTGTGGTTTGCTCTTCTCCGCACTCGCATGTTGTGGATTCCACTTCATGGCCCCATTTCTTAAGATTGGCTCTGCATCTCGTGGTGCCAGAGTGCAGTCTGTTCAGCACCTTCCAAGTCGCCCAGTCTTCTGTGTGCCCAGGGCGGAGTCTCTCATTTGGTATCAGCCATTGATTGAGGTTCTGGGTTTGAGCCTGCCACTTTTGGACTCTCGCTTGCTGGGGCATTCCAGCAAGTGTCTCTGTAGATCTTAGAAAACTATTTCTTGATTTAAGTCATTGACGTGCTGGCTGATACCCAAACAAGGGATGGGCTGGAGATGTCACTGCCTTGGTCCTTTCACTATTGGCTGCTACTTCCTGGCGGATGTCAGGTGGTGCGATACTGGCTAGACAGTGTAATTCCTCTAGCAGTATAGGGCGCAGACACCCCATGATAATGCAGCATGTCTCATTAAGAGCCACATCCACTGTTTTAGCATGGTGAGATGTGTTCCACATTGGGCATGCATACTCAGTAGCAGACTAGCATAGCGCAAGGGCAGATGTCTTCACTGTGTCTGGTTGTGATTCCCAGGTTGTGCCAGCCAGCTTTCGTATGATATTGTTTCTAGCACCCATTTTTGCTTGATGTTCAGGCAGTGCTTCTTGAAGGTCAGAGCACGGTCCAGAGTGACTCCCAGGTATTTGGATGTGCTGCAATGCTCCAGTGGGATTCCTTCCCAGGTAATAATCCTCAGAGCTCGGGATGTTTCTCTGTTCTTGAGATGAAAGGCACATGTCTGTGTTTTAGATGGATTAGGGATCAGCTAAAAGGCTAATCTGACTGCTAAAAATGCAATTGCAGATTCATGTGCCCTATAATAGATGCAAACACTAGGAATTAGGGAGGTGGGGAAAACTTACTGCATTTCTCTGACATCCATCAGTATTCTTCACTCAACCTTTACTCAAATCAGATTGTGAGACTTTAATTTTTTTCTTGCAGTATGGAAACTAAGGCAAAGATGTATGGTATACATCTCCACAGGAGGTATAGCACATCAGTTCAAAAATGGCATACTTGAAGAGGAGAAATGGTTTATTTATGTATTTATTTACTGCATTTCTATTATGCCTTTCTCAGCCCGAAGGTGACTCAAGGCGGCTTACGTTGGAACGATTCAGTGCCACAATGAACCTAAATAAAAAATTTTAAAATTAAAAACAACACATTATAAAAACCTTATAAAAGCATTAAAGGCATAAAACACCAGTAACTTCCTATTAGCTCATTTTCCAAAGACATGGTCAAGCCGTTCCATGTTCATTCTTTTCTGGGTTGCATATTCATCCATTACACTGTGTTTTCAAAGGCTTGTTCAAAAAGCCAGCTTTTTTTAAAAAAAAATCAGAATCTCAGTAGGTAGGGGGTGGATCTAATATCCCTAGGGAGGGAGTTCCATATCCAAGGAGCCACCACTGAGAAGGCCCTGTTTCAGAGGGGTTGCCAAAGACCATCAGAAAACATATATATTTTATGGTCTTAGGAATACCTTTGGCAGAGAAGGCTGAAGATCTCTTCACCTCTCCGTTTCTTCTTTTTTGGAAACAGATGGTGAATCCTCCCACCAAAAGCCCCCCTCTGCTGTGATTGGCCAGCCTCTCAGCCAAGGGGAGGGCCATTTCTGAGACTCCAAGCAGAGAGGGGAGAACAGGTGTGCTAAGCACATGGCAGCGTGGTGCGCTTGTGTGGGCAAAGGAGAGTGTGTGATGTTGGAGCGAGGCTTGTGCCAGCAAGTCCCTTCAAAGCATGGGGATTCTGTGTGGGAAGTGTGGCCCAATTCTATCGTTGGTGGGGTTCAGAATGCTCTTTGATTGTAGGTGAACTATAAATCCCAGCAACTACAAGTCCCAAACGTCAAGGTCATTTTCCCCAAACTCCACCAGTATTCATTTGGGCATATTCATGCTACGTTTGGTCCAGATCTATCATTGTTTGAGTCCATGGTGCTCTCTGGATGTAGGTGAACTACAACTCCAAAACTCAAGGTCACCTACACCCAGAGGTTAACAGCAGCAAAATTACAGTTATGAAGTAACAATAAAAATAATTTTATGGTTGGAGGATACCACAACATGAGGAAGAACTTCAATAGGAGCATATTGTCTAGATCTAGGGAAGTAATACTACCCCTCTATTCTGCTTTGGTTAGACCACACCTGGAATATTGTGTCCAATTCTGGGCACCACAATTCAAGAGAGATATTGACAAGCTGGAATGTGTCCAGAGGAGGCTGACTAAAATGATCAAGGGTCTGGAGAACAAGCCCTATGAGGAGTGGCTTAAGGAGCTGGGCATGTTTAGCCTGAAGAAGAGAAGGCTGAGAGGAGATATGATAGCCATGTATAAATATGTGAGAGGAAGCCACAGGGAGGAGGGAGCAAGCTTGTTTTCTGCTTCCCTGGAGACTAGGACGCAAAACAATGGCTTCAAACTACAAGAGAGGAGATTCCATCTGAACACGAGGAAGAACTTCCTGACTGTGAGAGCCGTTCAGCAGTGGAACTCTCTGCCCCGGAGTGTGGTGGAGGCTCCTTCTTTGGAAGCTTTTAAACAGAGGCTGGATGGCCATCTGTCAGGGGTGATTTGAATGCAATATTTCTGCTTCTTGGCAGAATGGGGTTGGACTGGATGGCCCATGAGGTTTCTTCCAACTCTTTGATTCTATGATTCTATGATTCTAAGTGTATTAAGGGGTTGTGGCATTAGGAAGGTTGAGAAACACTGATATAGACCCTATTGTTCTGTTGATACATCCTAGAATTGCATTGGCTTTCTTTGTTGCTACATCACACTGTTGACTCATGTTAGCCTGTGGCCTACGAGGACTCTTAGATCTGTTTAACATGTACTGTTTTCAAGCCAGGTACCACCTATCCTATATCTGTGCATTCTGCTTTTTCTACCTAATTGTAGTCCCTTATGTTTCCCCTTGTTGAAATTCATTTTGTTAATTCTGGCCCGGGTCTCTTTTCCTGCAAGTCTACCATCCCTTTTTCAGGCTCTCTGAGCCCCTGGAGAGTTTGAATTTTGAAGCACATACCACTGTTACTGCGATATGAAAATAATAATAATAAAAAAAGAAGCAGAGAAGAAAGCAAAACAATCTCCAAACTAAAACGGAGACAGAATTGCTCCGACCAGGCTTGGCATTTTAATATCGAAAGGCTGTGAAATCTAATAAGAGCTACAAGAGAAGTTGCATTCCTTCCTGCCCCCTGCCTCCTGTTTCTTTTCTGCACAGCCCAATGAAATTGGGATTCAATAAGTAAAAGTGACAGAATATGTAATTTCCCGCAGATCTGGTGCTGCTGGGCATTTCCGGATTAATAACCTTAAACCATTTTCCTCCCCGTTCGCAGGCCAATGAAGATCTCTAGCCTTCTTCTTATCTGAATAAATACGCCGTTCGAACAAAGTGCGAGAGCTGCCTTATCGCTACCTGACAGCACAAAGGAAAACAGCTTAAGCCTTTTCAGTCTTTCTTTAAAAAATAAATCATATCGTCTTCTCGCCCATATTGGCAGGAGAGAGGACTTGAGGACAGAGCTTGATGTGTGCACTCTTTCGCCTTGAAAGAAGCTCCCGGGACACGATGTGCCACAGACAAAGACACCGTTGGAGTTTGGAAACATGACTTGTTTGGACTACCTCTCCCAAGAGACCCTAGGCAGTATGGGGAATGTTGTTGGTTTGTGCCTTCAAGTCATTTCTAACTTATTGTGAATCTATAAAACTGGGTCTGAGTTTGGGTGACTCAGAAAAAGTCACCCAGTAGGCTGAGCTGTGAACAGCAAGTTAAACATGAGCCAACAATGTGATGTGGCGGCAAAAAAAAGCCAATGGGATTTTGGCCTACATCAATAGGAGCATAGTGTCTTGCTGCTTCTTGGCAGGGGGTTGGACTGGATGGCCCATGAGGTCTCTTCCAACTCTTTGATTCTATGATTCTATGATTCTATGATCTAGGGAAGTCATGCTACCCCTCTATTCTGCCTTGGTTAGACCACACCTGGAATATTGTGTCCAATTCTGGGCACCACAACTCAAGAGAGATATTGACAAGTTGGAATGTGTCCAGAGGAGGGCGGCTAAAATGATCAAAGGTCTGGAGAACAAGCCCTATGAGGAGCGGCTTAAGGAGCTGGGCATGTTTAGCCTGAAGAAGAGAAGGCTGAGAGGGGATATGATAGCCATGTATAAAGATGTGAGAGGAAGCCACAGGGAGGAGCAAGCTTATTTTCTGCTTCCCTGGACACTAGGACGCGGAACAATGTCTTCAAACTACAAGAAATGAGATTCCATCTGAACACAAGGAAGAACTTCCTGACTGTGAGAGTCATTCAGCAGTGGAACTCTCTGCCCCGGAGTGTGGTGGAGGCTCCTTCTTTGGAAGCTTTTAAACAGAGGTTGGATGGCCATCTGTCAGGGGTGATTTGAATGCAATATTCCTGCTTTTTGGCAGAATGGGGTTGGACTGGATGGTCCATGAGGTCTCTTCCAACTCTTTGATTCTTTGATTCTATGACTTGACTGAAGTAATATGGCCACCATTTTGGCTGAGGTTGGGGGAAGCTTTACAGACTGAGATGAACAAAGCACTATGGCTTTTGGCACATTTCAGAGCAAAAAGTAGCCCCAAATAAGCCTGGTTTTCTCTCTGGAAGCTTCAGGGACTGAACATAGGGATCTCAATTGTCAAATGCAGCCCAAGGGCCATAATATTCCCACCCCAGTGTAATCCATGGTATTGGTAATCTTTTTGAACTGCTTCTAAGCTTTGCATCAACTTCCCAGAATGGGTTTCTGTTTTTTTAGCAAAACCTTTTCCCCACTTCTACCCATCATGCACTTCTACCATCAGCACTATATTTCTCAGGGCTATCTGTGAAAAGCTTAAAACTGAGGGACAATTCCTGCATACTAAACAGCATCTGTGCAAAGATACCACATTTCTCAAGGACACAAGGCATGGCAATAAATCACCACATTTTGCAGCCTGGCGCTCCTATTGCTACCACAACACTGTTAACTTTTAGTATATCAAAGGCTTCTTATTCGTAGGGTGGGAATCTTTAGCACTATGTCAAAAGTTGAGTTGGCAAAGGGCATGACAATTGTACAATTAGGAGGAGAAGGAAGGTGAAAAGGAGCCTTTGACCTATTGGTGCCATTCACCTGTGTAAGCCCCTTTGTACACGCATTTGTGCTTTCTGTTACCATTATGCAATGAACATATTCAGATCATGGTTGCATAGGTGGAGTTTCAAATCTAAGATATTCCAACTCAAGAAGAACCATAGAAGCAAATGGATTTGCATATGTGTTAAGTATTCATTCAACATTTGATCCAATGGGTCTACTCTAATTGAGATTAAATGACATGATTCTGTTCAGGATCTTGCTTAATGACTTAGATCAGGGATCCTCAAACTTTCTAAACAGAGGGCCAGGTCACAGTCTATCAAACTGTTGGAGGGCCAGATTATAATTTGAAGAAAAAAAAACCATGAATGAATTCCTATGCACACTGCACATATCCTATTTGTAGTGCAAAAACCACTTAAAAACAATACAATAATTAAAATGAAGAACAATTTTAACAAATGTAAATTTACTAGTATTTTAATTGAAATTGTGGACCTGCTTTGGGCTGATGAGATAGGATTGTTGTTGTTGTGTGCTTTCAAGTAGTTTCAGACAGGTTGACCCTGAGCGAGGGCCGGGTAAATGACCTTGGAGGGCCGTATCTGGCCCACGGGTCTTAGTTTGAGGACCCCTGACTTAGAGGAAGGGTTAGAAGGCATGATCATCAAGTTTGCTGATGACACCAAATTGGGAGGGAGAGCCAATACCCTAGAAGACGATCTTAACGTATCAGAGAGATGGGCCAAAACTACCAAAATGAAGTTCAACAGGGACAAATGCAATATGAAATACAAAGCTACAGAATGTGAGGTGCTTGGCTCAACAGCAGTATGTGTGAAAAAGATCTTGGAATCTTCATGAAGAGGAAGGTGAACATGAGCCAACAATGTCATGCGGTGGCAAAAAAGCCAATGGGATTTTGGCCTGCATAAAAGGAGTCTAGTGCCTAGATCCAGGGAAGTCATGCTATCCCTCTATTTTGACTTGGTCAGACCACACTTGGAGTCACACTGTGTCCAATTCTGGGCACCGAAATTGAAGGGAGATGTTGACAAGCTGGAATGTGTCCAGAGAAGGGTGACTCAAATGATCAAGGGTCTGGAGAACAAGCCTTATGAGGAGAGGCTCAAAGCACCCCCAGTAGATGGCCATCCAGCCTCTGTTTAAAAGCTTCCAAAGAAGGAGCCTCTACCACACTCCAGGGCAGAGAGTTCCACTGCTGAACAGCTCTCACAGTCAGGAAGTTCTTCCTCATGTTCAGGTGGAATCTCCTTTCTTGTGGTTCTTGTAGAAGCCATTTTTCCGCGTCCTAGTCTCCAGGGCAGCAGAAAATAAGTTCGCTCCCTCCTCCCTATGACTTTCTCTCACATATGCATGGCTATCATATCTCCTCTCTGCCTTCTCCAAGCTAAAAATGCCCAGCTCTTTAGCCCCTCCTCATAGGGCTGGTTCTCCAGACCCTTGAACATTTTAGTTGCCCTCCTCTGGACACATTCCAGCTTGTCAATATCTCTCTCTTCAATTGTGGTGCCCAGAATTGGACACAGTATTCCAGGTGTGGTCTGACCAAGGCAGAATTGAGGGGTAGCATGACTTCCCTGGATCTAGACACTAGACTCCTATTGATGCAGGCCAAAATCCCATTGGCTTTTTTTGCCACCGCATCATATTGTTGGCTCATGTTTAACTTGTTGTCCACGAGGACTCCAAGATCTTTTTCATGCATACCGCTCTCGAGCCAAGCATCCTCCATTTTGTATCTTTGCAATTTTTTTCATGATATGGCCAAAAGCCAACTGCCTCAGTTTAGTCATCTTGGATTCCATGGAAAGTTCAGACCTGATTTGGTCCAGGACATGTGTATTTGACTTTCTTAGTCTCCCCTACTCTCTCTTGACAATAATTTGAGAAAGAAAAAGGACGGAGAGAGGGAGAATGTATGCTAGTCTGTGTTTATCTCACCCAGATGTATGGAACTCGGCACATTCAAGCAAGAGGAAATGTTAGCATGTTGATGAAAGGAAATCAAACTTGTCAGGTAGGTGTGTTTTTTCCCCTTCTGTATATCCTATCCTTGTGTGTGTGTGTGTGTGTGCTACATGCACACATAAGCATACACGCCTTCTCACACATGCACAACCTCGCAGACAAGTGCGCTTGATGGATGAGATGATTTGAAGCTTCTGACAGCTGCATTTTGTTGTGGGGGGAAAAATGACTTTTAGTGAGTTTCAGATAAATGAGCAGAGTTTACTGGAGTGAGGGGAATGCAGGAGGCGTCAGCCAAGTGATGATTTGTGAGGCGAATGGCAAACAGGGAGAGAAAGCACCATTTTTAAACATTAAGACAGAGAGGCATAAAGCAAGCCTGCTCTTTAAATACTAGAGTCCAACGGAAGGGTGTGGAGGAACAGGCTGAATGTGAAATGGGAAGAAGACGAGGGATATACACAGGAAAACTGGGCTAGGGCCCAGACAGCAATTGCTTGGATCTCGTACCCAACTGATTTGGATCTGTTACTAACTGGTCTGCTGTGATGAAGTCCTATTGGTTTCATATACCTGTATGAGTTCCTTTGCATATATGGCTGTACCTTTTTGGTCACTGTATGATAGACTTAGGGTGCATCTGTGCTGTAGAATTAACATACGAGAGTTGAATGATAAGTAATGCCTCCACCTTCATTATTTGAGTTTGGATGGGAATATTTTAGTAAATAATCCTTAGAATGTGCTCTTTAACTACCACTATTCACTTTTCCACATAATCACCAGATAAGTAGATACATTTCTGCCAACAATTAACAAGTTTTCTGAAGCTGTCACGGAAGAAGTCGAGACTCCGTTTCCGCAACCCATCATGCACAGATCTTCTGATAGCCAAACAAAGCAATAATGTGACCCACATGTTCTTGTGAAATGCTGATTATGCTTGAAATTTCTCTCTGAGTGATATGACGATTATCCTGAATCAATCTGTCAACCTTTTGCTTGTGAAACTCAGTGGTTACTGTCACAGGACGTCCAATTCTTTGTTTGTCATGCAAGTCAGATGTTCCCACCTCAACATCTTTAAACTTTCTCGCCCAACAACGCACAGTACTCACATCAACACAATCACCATAAACAGCTTGCATTCTCTGATGAATCTCCTTTGGGGTGATACCATCTGCTGTCAAGAATTCAATGACTGCACGTTGCTTAAGTCGCATTGACCAACCATCTGCACAGTGTTCCATACTTCACACTTTAACAACACAACCGTTTAATGCTAAGGCTTCCCACTAAAATGGAATTGTATAGGAGAGTCTATTGAACAAGCCAGTACCTGCTGCATACCAGTACTGCCATCTGTTGAGGAGTTCCGAAGGTGGAGGCATTACATTTCATTCAACCCTCGTAGTTTCATGTCATTTTAACTGCCATGGCTCAATGCTATGATAGTTTTACATCAGTAGTCCTATCTGCCCAAAAATGCTGTGCCTTGCCAAACTACAAATCTCAGAATGCAATATCATTGAGCCATGGCAGGTAAAGTGGTGCCAAACTGGAGTAATCCTACAGTGTAAATGCACCTTCAATCAGGGCTGTGGAAGTACATACCCTTCAATACTTCACAAACAGAAACCAGAATAGGTCCGGATATGATCAAGATGACAAGCTAGGAGAGGCTGCTGAAAATTGCTTTTTCCTGAGTCGATTGGGAAGAGCATGATTGCACCCCTTCTGCTCCTCCCTACTTAGTTAATTAAGAGTAAACTTCTAGGGGGCTTTGAACTCAATTTGTGGCCACTGAAATAAGCAAAAGAATTTTGCACAGAATACATCTCTACTTACAGAACTTTCTGTTCAGGAAACATCCTTGGGATCAACCAAAGAAATTTCAAAGACTGGATTGCTGTTTTTTTGGGCTGTATGGTCATGTTCCAGTAACATTATTTCCTAGCATTTCACCTGCACCTGTAGCAAGCATCCTCAGAGGTTGTATTGTTGAAGGCTTTCATGGCCGGAATCACTGGGTTGCTGTAGGTTTTTCCGGGCTATATGGCCATGTTCTGGAGGCAATTTTTCTCCTGACGTTTCGCCTGCATCTATGGCAAGCATCCTCAGAGGTAGTGAGGTCTGTTGGAAGTAGGAAAAATGGGTTTATATATCTGTGGAATGACCAGGGTGAGACAAAGGACTCTTGTCTGCTGGGGCTAGGTGTGAATGTTTCACCTGATCACCTTGATTAGCATTCAATGGCTGGGAAGTGCCTGGGGGAATCTTTCGTTGAGAGTGATTTCATGTGCCTGTTTGTTTTCTCTCTGTTGTTTTGTTACTGTAATTTTTGAGTTTTTTAATACTGGTAGCCAGATTTTGTTCATTTTCATGGATACTTCCTTTCTGTTGAAATTGTCCACATGCTTGTGGATTTCAATGGCTTCTCTGTGTAGTCTGACCACTCTCACGACCACCATGTCAGACTACACAGAGAAGCCATTGAAATCCACAAGCATGTGGACAATTTCAACAGAAAGGAAGAAACCATGAAAATGAAAAAAATCTGGCTACCAGTATTAAAAAACTCAAAAATTACAACAGCAAAACAACAGAGGGGAAACAAACAGGCACATAAAATCACTCTCAACAAAAGATTCCCCCAGGCACTTCTAAGCCATTGTATGCTAATCAAGGTGATCAACTGAAACATTCACATCTAGCTCTAGCAGACAAAAGTCCTTTGTCTCACCCTGGTCATTCCACAGATATATAAACCCATTTTTCCTACTTCCAACAGACCTCACTACCTCTGAGGATGCTTGTCATAGATGCAGGTGAAATGTCAGGAGAAAAATTGCCTCCAGAACATGGCCATATAGCCCGGAAAAACCTACAACAATATTCAGAGGTTTGTTCAGAGACCTGTTGGAAACTAGACAAGTGGAGTGCATGTACCTGTGGAATAATGTCCAGGGTGGGAGAAAGAACCCTTGTCTGTTTGAAGCAAGCGTGAATGTTGCAGTTAGCAAGCTTGATTAGCATTGAGTGGCCTTGCAGCTGCAAAGTCAATCAGTGCAGGTATTTACATAGAGCAGTGGTTCCAACCTGTGGGTCCCCAGATGTTGTGGCCTTCAACTCCCAGAAATCCTAACAACTAGTAAACTGGCTAAGATTTCTGAGAGTTATAGGCCAAAGCACCTGGGGACCCACAAGTTGAGAACCACGGACATAGAAGTATTCTGTCTGTTATTTCCTGGAGGCATCCTTTCTTAGCAAGGGGTGAACTGGCACTTGATTGCTTGCTGTCTGGAGTTGTCTTCTTTCTGAGTGTTATTCTTTATTTACTGTATTGGTTCTGGTGTTTTCTTAATACTGGTAACCAGGTTTTGTACATTTTTATGATTTCCTCCTTTCTGTTGAAATTGTTCACGTGCTTGTGGATTTCAATGGCTTCTCTGTGTAGTCTGACATGGTGGTTGTTAGAGTGATCCAGCATTTCTGTGTTCTCAAATAATATTCTGTGTCCAGGTTGGTTGATCATGTGCTCTCCTATAGCTGCCTTCTCTGGTTGAATCAGTCTGCAGTGCCTTTTGTGTTCTTTGATTCATGCCTGGGCATTGCTGCTGCATTTGGTGGTCCCTATGTAGACTTGTCCACGGCTGCATGATATACTTCTGCAGAGGTGAGAGGATTCCTCTTGTCCTTTGCTGAACATAGCATTTGTTGAATTTTTAGTGGGTCTGTAGGTTGTGTTTCTTCATCAGCTTCCCTATGTGGTCCCTTGATGTATGGCAGTGTTTCTCAACCTGGAGGTCGGGACCCCTGGAGGGGGGGTCACCAGGGGGTGTCAGAGGGGTCGCCAAAGACCATCAGAAAACGTAATATTTTCTCTTGGTCATGGGGAGGGGGGTTCTGTGTGGACGTTTGGCCCAATTCTAACGTTGGTGGGGTTCAGAATGCTCTTTGATTGTAGATGAACTATAAATCCCAGCAGCTACAACTCCCAAATGTTATGTCTATTTTCTCCAAACCCCACCAGTGTTCACATTTGGGCATAATGAGTATGCATGCCAAGTTTGGTCCAGACCCATCATTGTTTGAGTCCACAGTGCTCTCTGGATGTAGGTGAACTACAACTCCCAAACTCAAGGTCAGTGTCCACCAAACCCTTTCAGTATCTTCTGTTAGTGATGGGAGTTCTGTGTGCCAAAATTGGTCCATTTCTATCGTTGGTGGGGTTCAGAATGCTCTTTGATTGTAGGTGAACTATAAATCCCAGCAGCTACAACTCCCAAATGTCAAGGTCTATTTTCCCCAAACTCAACCAGCATTTAAATTTGGGCGTATCAAGTATTTGTGCGAAATTTGGTCCAGTGAATGAAAATACATCCTGCATATCAGATATTTACATTACGATTCATAACAGTGCAAAATTGCAGTTATGAAGTAGCAACGAAAATAATGTTATGGTTGGGGGTCACCACCACATGAGGGACTGTATTAAGGGGTCGCGGCATTAGGAAGGTTGAGAGACACTGATATATAGTGAGAACACTTTTCCTCTGGGTGGATCTTTGTCTTTACTCTCATGGCTTGTTCTTGGTCTTCCAGCTCCTCTGATGTCTATTGTAGAATACCCATTGGCCTGTTGTTCTTGTTCATTCGTTCAGTCGTCTCCGACTCTTCGTGACCTCATGGACCAGCCCACACCAGAGCTCCCTGTTGGCCGTCACCACCCCCAGCTCCTTCAAGGTCAGTCCAGTCACTTCAAGGATGGGATCTATCCATCTTGCCCTTGGTCGCCCCCTCTTCCTTTTGCCTTCCACTTTCCCCAGCATCATTGTCTTCTCTAGGCTTTCCTGTCTCCTCATGATGTGGCCAAAGTACTTCAACTTTGTCTCTAGTATCTTTCCCTCCAGTGAGCAGTCGGGCTTTATTTCCTGGAGGATGGACTGGTTGGATCTTCTCGCAGTCCAAGGCACTCTCAGAACTTTCCTCCAACACCACAGCTCAAAAGCATCTCTCTTCCTTCGCTCAGCCTTCCCTAAGGTCCAGCTCTCACATCCGTAGGTGACTACAGGGAATACCATGGCTTTGACTAGGCAATGGATCTTTGTTGCCAGTCTGATGTCTCTACTCTCTACTATTTTATCGAGACTGGACATTGCTCTCCTCCCAAGAAGTAAGCGTCTTCTGATTTCCTGGCCACAGTCTGCATCTGCAGTCATCTTTGCACCTAGAAATACAAAGTCTGTCACGGCCTCCACATCTTCTCCCTCTATTTTCCAGATGTCAATCATTCTTGTTGCCATAATCTTGGGGTTTTTTTATGTTTAGCTGCAACCCGGCTTTTGCGCTTTCTTTTTTCACCTTGATTAGAAGGCTCCTCAGCTCCTCCTCGCTTTCGGCCATCAGAGTGGTGTCATCTGCATATCTGAGGTTGTTAATGTTTCTTCCAGCAATTTCCACCCCAGCTTTGCATTCATCCAGCCCCGCACATCGCATGATGTGTTCTGCATACAAGTTAAAATGGTTGGGTGAGAGTATGCAGCCTTGCCGTACGCCTTTCCCAATCTTGAACCAGTCTGTTGTTCCGTGGTCAGTTCTGTCTGTTGCTACTTGGTCCTTGTACAGATTCCTCAGGAGAGAGACAAGGTGGCTTGGGATGCCCATCCCACTAAGAACTTGCCACAATTTATTATTATCCACACAGTCAAAGGCTTTAGAGTAGTCAATGAAGCAGAAGTAGATGTTTTTCTGAAACTCCCTGCCTTTCTCCATTATCCAGCGGATATTGGCAATCTGGTCTCTCGTTCCTCTGCCTTTTCTAAACCCAGCTTGAACATCTGGCAACTTTCGCTCCATGTATTGCTGGAGTCTTCCTTGCAGGATCTTGAGCATTACCTTACTGGCATGAGAAATAAGGGCCACTGTACGGAAATTTCGCTCATGACATCATTGAGGTGCTCAAGCTCCAGCGCCACAACAAGGCAGTGATCCTTTGCTGGAGACCCATTGGCCTGTAGATCCCAATTTAGGTCGTTCAGTTTACCTTGGAGGAAGTGGGGTTTCCAAGAGCCAGGAAGCAAACTCATTACAGCTTCAATGTGACATCTTTTCAGATATTTAAACATGACGTCTCTTCTTCACCTTCTCCAGGTTGAATACCCAGCTCCCTAAGCTGCTTCTCATAGGGATTCATGGTTTCCAGAACTTTGACCACTTTAGTCACTCTTCTCTGGACACTTTCCAACCAGTCCATATCCTTGAAAGCTTAGTAAGGTTTTATAGCTTTCTGTCTGAGAATGTTGTAGCATTATGATTAGACTGTAATGCTCAGAATTTCATAGGACGGAACCATGACAATTAATGTGGAATCATAGTCTATAACTATGTAGGTTTAAAGTGCCATTGTCTAGACAGAAAGAATGCAATAAAAATATTATAAACTCTTGTGAAAGATTTCTTCTTTCTTCATATTATGTTAGACACATACCACCTTCCTTCAAGCCTGATTGTGCCTGATCAATTGTAGCAGGTAAAGCAATGAATATATTCATGAATCCCCTCGCTATTTCACCAGCACCACCCCCAACTAAAAGGAAAGGCAAGTCCTATTAGTTTATTGCAGGAGGTCAAGAGACCATTCTTTGCTCCTCCTTGCCAACATCTGTGCCATCATAGAAATTAATAACTGAGATCCATCAAAATTATGTTTGATGTCTAGTTCCACAGCTGGATCAAAGGCATGTTAAAGAAAGAGAGGAACGCAGGAAGGGAGGGGGAAGAAAACGCCAGCTGAACCTCACAAAAACAAAAGAACGGCTCCAATCTTTTGGCATGAACAGAACACCCTCATTGTTCAGTGGACAGAGCTGAACTTTGATGTTGTTATTGTTGTGTCCTTTCGAGTAATTATTGATGTAGGGTGACCCTAAGGCCACAGGTTCCCCACTATTTTAGAAACGATATGTATTAATCTGCCTTTTCCAGATATAGGGAGCAATGTAAACCCATTCAACACTGGCTCACTGTTCACCCATCCATTACTTCATTTACACCACGCCTTTCTCCCCATCTGGGATTCAAGGTGGCTTCCAAGGAGGCAGAACTTATCATAAAATACATACAGTATGGTCTGGTACCCATGGTTTCATTGAACACCCACCATGAAATAAAGAGGCCAGAAACAAAAAAAAATGAGTAAAACAAGGACCATTTATTGACTTTGTTGTTGTTCATTTGTTCAGTCATCACCGACTCTTCGTGACCTCATGGACCAGCCCACGCCAGAGCTCCCTGTCAGCCGTCACCACCCCCAGCTCCTTCAAGGTCAGTCCAGTCACTTCAAGGATCCCATCCATCCATCTTGGTCGGCCCCTCTTCCTTTTACCTTCCACTTTCCCCAGCATAATTGTCTTCTCTAGGCTTTGCTGTCTCCTCATGATGTGGCCAAAGGACTTCAACTTTGTCTCTAGTATCCTTCCCTCCAATGAGCAGTCGGGCTTTATTTCCTGGAGGATGGACTGGTTGGATCTTCTCGCAGTCCAAGGTACTCTCAGAACTTTCCTCCAACACCACAGTTCATTGACTTAACTGCCTTAAAATGGGGAGGGGGTGCTTGAAATGGGGGGTGGGGGCATGTTGATGCAGGTCAAGGCTGATAGATAGGTATCCACCCATAACCACCTCCTAAACCCATCCCTGGGTGAAATATTTATTTATTTATTTGCTTCATTTGTATACCGCTTTTCTCAGCCCTTAGGCGACTCAAAGCGGTTAACAACAGCAAAAAATCAATGCTAAATATCATAAAAACAGTTAAGGGACAGTTAAAACAGTAACATAGTAAACAATTAAGCATCAATATAACAACTCATTAGCATCTCATCAGTAGAATCAAGATCCAATCTCATCATCCATTATTCTGTATTCCTATATTAATTACACTGCCTAATCAAATGCCTGCTCAAACAACCAGATCTTCACTTTCCTCCGAAATGCCAACAGGGAGGGGGCCAATCTAATATCTGTAGGAAGGGCGTTCCACAGCCGAGGGGCCACCACTGAGAAGGCCCTGTCTCTCGTCCCCGCCAGGCATGCCTGTGTTGCAGGCGGAACTGAGAGCAGGGCCTCCCCAGATGATCTTAACGTCCTAGCTGGTTCATAGGAGGAGATGCGCTCAGACAGGTAAGTTGGGCCAGAACCGTTTAGGGCTTTATAGGCTAATGCCAGCACTTTGAATTGTGCCTGGTAGCAGACTGGTAGCCAGTGGAGCTGGCGCAACAGAGGAGTTGTATGCTCCCTGAGTGCCGCTCCTGTTAGTATCCTGGCTGCCGAACGTTGGACCATTACCTCATCCTTACCTTCCAGAGACCCACCCTTTACCCCAAAAAGAGGGTGACATGATGAGTGCTGATTGCAAAACTACATAACTTATCTACAACACAAATATTATTAGCAAGTTCCATTCTCCCTGTAATACAATATGGGCTAGGTGGGAGGAAAAACCCATAAATATAGCGGGGAAATTCCTGCCCACCCAACATTTTTTCATATTATGTAGAGGACAGGAAATGGAACAAACAGAACAACAGGGAGGGGGCTGCTCCCAAAAGAGAGATTAGCTCCTCCTTCATGTGCCAAGACCAGCATCAAGTGCCAAACCATGTGTGTGTCCAAAGTTTCCCTCCTTGACAAAACAACATTGCCGCTGATCTACAGCGAGTATTTTCAGACATCTGACAAAATATTTCCTCTCTGGGTATAATCTAAGTCCCTGCTTCTTAAACTGTGGGTCCCAACACCAAATGGGATTCCCTTAGCTCAGTGTTGGAGTCCCCAAATTTTGGCAACAGTAAATGGTTTCTGAACAGGGAAAGCCTAAAGATGTGGATGTGGGAGCAAGTGTTCGGTCAGTAACCCACTAGAACAGTGTTTCTCAACCTGGGGGTTGGGACTCTTGAGGGGGCCACGAGAGGGTGTTAGAGGGGTCTCCAAAGACCAACAGAAAACACAGTATTTTCTATTGGTCATGGGGGTTCTGGGTAGGAAGTTTGGCCCAATTCTATTGTTGATGGGGTTCAGAATGCTCTTTGATTGTAGGTGAACTATAAATCCCAGCAACTATAACTCCCAAATGTCAAGGTCTATTTTCCCCATACTCAACCAGTGTTCACATTTGGGCATATTGAGCATTCGTGACAAGTTTGGTCCAGATCCATCATTGTTTGAGTCTACTGTGCTCTCTGGAAGTAGGTGAACTACAACTCCAAAACTCAAGGTCAATGCCCACCAAACCCTGCCAGTATTTTTCGTTGGTCATGGAAGTTGTGTGTGCCAAGTTTGGTTCAATTCCATCATTGGTGGAATTCAGAATGCTCTTTGATTTTAGGTGAACTATAAATCCCAGTAACTACAACTCCCAAATCACCCACAATCTCACCAGTATTCAAATTTGGGTGTATTTTGTATTTGTGCCAAATTTGGTCCAGTGAATGAAAATACATCCTACATATCAGATATTTACTTTACAATTCATAACAGTAGCAACATTACAGTTGTGAAGTAGCAATGAAAATAATTTTATGGTTGGGGGTCATCACAACATAAGGAACCATGTTAAGGGGTCACAACATTAGGAATGTTGAGGAACACTGCACTAGAAAATATGGAATAGTGCAATGACAATTTGGAACGGCCATGGATTATGATTTTGGATAATGTTATTTTTAATTGTTTTAATGTTTGTTTTGTTTTAATGACTGAATGTATATGTTTATTTTACTATTAATGCATGCTTACATGGTATCAAATTGTTGCCTATATATGATCTGCCTTGAATCCTCTACCGGGTTAAGAAAGGCGGGGTATAAATATAGTAAATGAATAAATAAACACCACATAGTGGCTGATATAGACATTTACACAAATCCATTTTGTAGTGTTGTTTACAGTAGATTCTGCAAAAGATGTTTTAGCTGTACTTCATTAAAAAAGGAATCGGTCTGTTTAGCAAGCCAAGCAAATAGTGACTTGTTATCAATAAATGTTTAATTTCTCTACCTACTTTATATACCTATATACCATAAAAATGTATTGGGCCAAAAGCGGTCACAATTAGAAGGTTTAAGAAGACCTGGTCTAGATCTTCCATCAGGACTCTATAGAGTTCTGTATTACACTACGTAAATTTTTTTTGAAAAATGTCCTGTTCCTGGTTTTAAATATCATTTCTTGTTTAATTGTGTAGTACTTATTTTGAAAGTAATTGTTATATTCCAGAAACTTTGGTTTTGTGGCTGCCACAAACTATGTTGAAGTGGTTGAGACTCAATGAGATATTCATTGAAAAAGTGTAGCAAAATGTGCTGCAGGATGTCCATGTTTTTCCCCACGTTTTTATGATAGAATTAATTAGGAAATGGCATTTACAGTATAACCCAGGAACAAAAATCGTCTTACATAGTGTTATCTGTGGTTTCATGTATCCACAAAAAAAAAAAAATCTGGGAATTTATCCTCCACAGATAAAGATTAAAACAATATGAAGCAACAACAGAATGAAAACCTTGCTATATATGACTTTCAAACAGTTGGGAATCAGAGCTGTTAGGCTCAAAAAATAACCCCCACTTGGGATGATTCCACCTAAAATATAGCAGAGTTCTATAAGCAGACTTCATAACCAGCAGAAACTTACATGTGTTGAGCCCGAATAAGCTTCCATTCAACAGGATGGAACAGGATTGCAGAGACTTGAACTTTAGGTTCAAAATATTTATTCAAGAAAAGAAATCCATTCTAGATAGAAAAAGTTTCGGAGCCAACTAGCTTACTAAGCACTAGGCTTGGTTGATCCAACTGGTTAATTTCTTATCTCGTTATTAATTCGTTAAATAATTACCTTTAGAAGCGATATCGACACGTTTTGGCAACCCGGAAGTGTTTTTGCCATATTGAAGACACGTCCGCCATCTTCCTTACGACTTCCGCCAGTGAATTGTAAATGCTGGGGGCATGGCCTTCAGGAACAGCTGTTCTTACCCACGCCCACCTCCTTCCTCTTTGCATCGGCGGTTTTGCGAGGTGGGCATGACTACCTCCCTGGCGACAAGCGGCAATGCGGAAGAGCTGGGCGTAGCCACGCCAACCTCGCAAAGCCACCGATGCAAAGAGGAAGGAGGTGGGTGTAGCCAAGCACAGCCCTCCTCGGAGGCCTCGCCCCCAGCGACCTCCGAGGAGTGCTGTGCTTGGCCATGCCCACCTCTCCCTTGGACAGCTTGCCAGGGAAGAGAAAGAAAGGTGAGAGATTTTAAAAGTGTTTGTTGCAATCCAGAGAAGGAAACGAGGCCCTAAGATAACTATTCACCACACTTGACTGTGAAAAAACAATCCTTTTTTATTGAAGAAAAATGGTTACAAAATAAAGGAAAAATGCAAAGTCAAAAGCCACAGCAAAATCAGCAAACATGAATTTCCATGAACAAGATCAAAACCCAAAGCCACACTGTAAAATACTGGAACCTGTTAGCAATCCACTAACCGTACTTGGTGTCCTAGAAATCTTTCAAGACGATGGCCAGGGAAACCAGGAGAACTGCCAAGGTCTTCATCAATCTAAAACGATGTGTGAACTGAGAAAGTCAGCCCGGCGGAAGGCACTTAAAGCCGAGAAATTGGTTTCGTGAAACGCCTCCCTGCTTTGAAACCTCCCTGTTTTGAAGTTGTTTGTATTTCTTTTAATCGGGAAGACCTTCGCAAGCTGAGTGATTTACTCCTGTCTTGCCAGATCTGGCCCCTTCTATTCTCATTAAGGTTCCCCGGTGCAGAAGGGAGTGAAAGGTCATGGCTTCCCTCTGAAACATTCTCATGAACACTGGTACTTTCATTTTCCAAATCTACAGAAGTTTCTTCCTCACTAATTTCAGGAGCATTTACATAAAGAAGTACATTTATTAGCATCAGGAAGTACATTTTCATCCGCATCAGTAAATATATTTTCATTAGCATCAGGAGGTACAAACAGAGAATAAGGTTCAAGTTCAAACTCAGGCTGAACCCGAACAGTGTTAGTTGTAAAATCTTCAAGGAGCGCTGTGCTTGGTCGTTGGGGGCAAGGCCTCCAAGGAGGACTGTGCTTGGCCACGGCCACCTCTCCCTTCTGCATGGAAACTGCGAGATTTTAATGGTTCTGGAAGGAGGGAAGGGCACCTTCCATTAACGAAACAAAGAAAATGATTCGTATTTCCTGGTATTTTCGATCTTTTTTTGAAGAAAATTTTGGAAATAATTTAAAAATCGAGCCTCCAGCGCCCCCTACATACAAAACGAGTTTAGAACCATTTTTTTCTTGATCAACCAATCCTACTAAGCACATCTTCTAAGAAAGATAAAAAGGAAAAAAAGTCAAAATATTCATGCAGCTACATTTTGCCTCAAAAATGGCAAAATGCACCCTCACTGGAAAGGAGACAAAAGCAGAGAGACTGCAATGGAGAATGACCACATGGCCAAAAGCCAGGGCAATAAAATATACCTTTAAAGAGGAAGTTACTTCATCTCTCATAGAGATTCCTTTGCTACATCTTCAAAGGGGGAGGAGATAGTGGCAAATACGAAGGGTAAAGAGAAAGTCCCTCCTGGGAAAAGCATGCATAGGTATGTGAGGGGAGGAATCCTTCATTCTAATCCTATCTCTAGCCTATCTACCCATTGAGGACTGGAGACTTGTGCAGTCCAGGGATGAAACCCAACAGAAACAAAGACTAGAAACAGCACAGAACCACTCTCTACATTGAACAGAAACTTCATACTTAATGCAAATGGACCACAGACTGTCCAAATGAACAACAGTAGCTTCTAATGAGTATTGAGTTTTTGTTCTGCTTTGAACTGACTTTGCTCCACATTTAGCGAAGTTGGGGAATACTCCAGAGTTTGCTTGAAACTTCAGAGTATCCCCAGACTTCAGCCAGTCTAGATAGTGAGATTGGATCTGATTCAGCCCAATCTGCTGTGAGGATAGATACTGCTGCCATCACTCTTTCTTTGAGAGCAAGACTGACACTCTGAGGATGCATGCCATAGATGCAGGCGAAACGTCAGGAGGGAATGCCTCTAGACCATGGCCATGTAGCCCGAAAAAACCTACAACAACTCAAGACTGACACTCTTGTTCATGCATTTTCCAAACTTTTGCTGGAAAAGAGAGGTCTTAATGGCACAAGAAGATCAATAAGAAGGGTCTAGTCTAGCTTCCCAAGGGAGAGGGTGTCAAAATCTGGAAGCTGCTACAAAGAATGCCTCCTCTCACATTCCCATTAACAGTGAGATGGACAGTAAGACGGAGACCACGGATTCTAAAGTTTAGGCTCATAAGAAAAGATACAGTCATTCCAATAACCAAGTTCTTCAAGTAGCCTGAGCTGTGTATTATTGTGTCCATTCTGCAATGCCAATTCCATGCGCAGCAAGAGGATAATAAACAAGAATGAGTTAACCTGGTTTGGGAACCATGGATCACTGGAAAGCCTTATTGTGAGTAGCAAACAATCCAGGGCATTTATCAGCAAGTGAGACTCCTTCGAGCAGCCGGCATTATTTGCACCGGGCATGTCTTGGGCGATTAGCAACAAACGCGTTGAATAATTAGGCTGTGAAAGTGGAGTGGCACAAATATCGAGGTGATGATGATTGATTCATATTCTCCCATTTAGCAGCCGTAATTCTAACACGGGTGAGGATCGGTTTTCTTCGCCAACAATAATAACCCATACAGAATCATTTCCACACCCAATGGATTTTATCGTGAGACTTAACAGACCATAAAATGACTTAAGTTGATGTTATTTTTTATGGTCAAGGCCTCCCTTCCCCCAAACATGAGTGCTACATGCCCTTGTTTTTTTTCCACAGTGTTGAGTAAATGAGCCTCTCTCTCTCTCTCTCCTACACAGAAGAGTGTCACTTTCCCAAGCTAAGCAGCTACCATCTATCCTGGACTATAGTTCCCATCATCCCCAGGACAAACATATAGTGCAACTCTATATCCATGGAGGATATATTCATAGAATCTATATAAAGAAAAATGCAATGTTCATTTGTGGGATTAACAGAACTCAAAAACCACTGAACGAATTGACACCAAATTGGGAAACAAGACACCTAACAACCCAATGTATGTCCTTCACTCAAAAAATTGATTTTGTCATTTGGGAGTTGTAGTTGCTGGGATTTATAGTTCACCTACAATCCAAGAGCATTCTGAATACCACCAATTGAGCCAAACTTGGCACACAGTTCTCCCATGACCAACAGAAAATACTGGAAGGGTTTGGTGGGCAGTGTCGTTTGGTTTTGGAGTTGTAGTTCACCTACATCCAGAGATCACTGTGGACTCAAACAATGATGGATCTGGGGAAAACTCTACACGAATACTCAATATGCCCAAATGTGAACACTGGTGGAGTTTGGGGAAAATAGAATCTTGACATTTGGGAGTTGCAGTTGCTGGAATTTATAGTTCACCTACAATCACAGAGCATTCTGAACCCCACCAATGATAGAATTGGGCCAAAACTCACACACAGAACCCCCATGTGGGCCACAGCACAGCAGGGGACGGCTAGTCATAGAATCATAGAATCAAATCATAGAATCAAAGAGTTGGAAGAGACCTCATGGGCTATCGAGTCCAACCCCCTGCCAAGAAGCAGGAATGTTGCATTCAAATCACCCCTGACAGATGGCCACCCAGCCTCTGTTTAATGGTCATAGTCATAGAATAATTTTATAGAAATCTGTTCATCATAGAATCATTGAGTTGGAAGAGACCACATGGTCCATCCAATCCAACCCCCTGCCAGGCCGGAAAAGCACAATCAAAGCACTCCCAACAGAGGGCCATCCATACCTTGTTTAAAAGCCTCCAAAGAAGGAGCTTCTACTGGACTCCAAAGTGGAGAGTTCAACTACTGAACAGCTCTTCTTACAGTCGGAAGTTCATCCTAATGTTAAAGTGGAATCTCATTTCCTAAATTTGAGACCTAGTCCTAGTCTCCATAGATGATTTTCATGGATACCTGAAATTGTGTCTACTTGTGCCAGAAGCATGCCATAGAATTGCAATGGAGGACCTAAAGTGCATCTACACTGTAGAATAAATGCAATTAGACACCATTTTCACTGCCATGGCTCAATGATATAGAGTCATGGGAGTTATAATAATAATAATAATATAAAACTTTATTTATACACTGCTCTATCTCCCCGAGGGGACTCAGAGCGGTTCCCAGGTAAAAAACACAGAACATACAAAGTAAAAACAACATAACCACAAGATTAACAAAACAAAATATGCATAAAAATTGTTGCCATAGTTGTAGTTATAGTTTTACAAGGCATTTCATCTTCTCTGCTAAAGAGTGTGGGTGCCTCACCAAACTACACATTGGAGGATTCCATAGCATTGAGCCATGGCAATGAACATGGTGTCAAACTGCATTCATTCTACAGTGAGCATATATCTCTAGAAAGACATCTATACTTTCTAGGTGTTGAATGATTTCAGCCTCAGCATGTTAAGCTTTCCAGAAGACCAAATCAGACATGGATGGATAGAAGGCAAAAGCAGAGGTTTATTCTCATTGGCCAGAGAGAATGTCAGGGGAGAAAGCACTCTAAAATACTGACATAGCACAACTGAAAATACAGAGCATTTTTTATTTCATTTGACAACCATTTACCAGCTCCTGCTTGGTTCAAAAACTGTTCAGTTAGAATCTGTGCCTTGAGTGGCTCAGGACTCCATCAGATGTCTTTGCTGCTTGGCTTTTTGTGTGGCAGGAAATTCAATTAACTGTCATTGGAGCATTTGAAGTTGCATTCCATTTAATGGTCCACCTCTGAGAATTCTTTCTTCCACCCTGGACATTCCACAGATATATAAACCCCACTTGCCCAGTTTCCAACAGGCGTCACAACCTCTGAGGATGCCTGCCATAGATGTGGGTGAAACGTCAGGAGAGTATGCTTCTGGAACATGGCCATACAGCCTGAAAAACTCACAGCAACCTAGTGATTCTGGCATGAAAGCCTTCAACAACACATTGTTGTTGTTGTTGTTGTTGTTGTTATTTATGATTTTTTACGTTATTATTATTACTCACTTAGAGTCAGTGCGACATAGTTAAAATAGTAAAGGTAAACGTTTCCCCTTGACATTAAGTCTAGTTGTGTCCGATTCTGGGCGGTTGTGCTCATCTCCATTTCTAAGCTGAAGAACCGGCATTGTCCATAGACACATCTAAGGTCATGTGGTCAGCATGACTGCACAGAGTGCCGTTACGTTTCTGCCAAGGCAATACCTATTGCACTACTCATATTTGCATGTTTTCAAACTGCTAGGTTGGCAGAAGCTGGGCCTAACAGCAGAAGCTCACCCCACTCCTTGGATTCGAACTGCCAGCCTTTTGTGGACAATTTCAACAGAAAGGAAGAAACCATGAAAATGAACAAAATCTGGCTACCAGTATTAAAAAACTCAAAAATTACAACAGCAAAACAACAGAGAGTAAACAATCAGGGACATCAAATCACCTCTCAACAAAAGATTCCCCCAGGCACTTCCAAGCCATTAAATGCTAATCAAGGTGGTCAGTTGAAACATTCCCACCTAGCTCCAGCAGACAAAAGTCCTTTGCCCCACCCTGGTCATTCCACAGATATATAAACCCATTTTCCTACTTCCAACAGACCTCACTACCTCTAAGGATGCTTGCCATAGATGCAGGCGAAACATCAGAAGAAAATGCCTCTGGAACATGGCCATGTAGCCCGAAAAAACCTATAACAACCCTGCCAACCTTTCATTCAGCAAGTTCAGCAGCTCAGCGGGGTAACCTGCTGCATCACTGTGGGTTCCATAGTTAAAATACATAGTTAATACATAAAATCATTTAAACACATATGTTAATAGATAGAGACAAAAATCAACACACTGTAAATCTCTTCATTAAATGTATAGTGCACATACTGAAGAATACTTGTGTCTGTAACATGACAGCAGTTCAATGCCACTATAAATATCATAGCTCCATCGAACAGTATTGTAGGAATGGTAGTTGTACTCTCCTGAGTGATCGTACTCCAGGTATCTCACAGAGACTTCCAAGTACCTCCCCAAACTACAGATCCCAGGAGTCTACAGGACAGAGCCGTGAGAGTTAAAGTAGGACTAGACTACTATAATGAATGACTCTTCTTGGGATTAAGTCATTTCTTTCAGCCACGTTTGGCTCTCGTAATTGGTTCTATTCTGATAACTGGCAATCTATCATCTATTTATTCAATTGATTTATATCTCACCTCTCCCTCTCTCTCAATATTAAACTCATGGCAGCTGACAATATAAGTTAAAAACTAATACACTTAAAACCACAGATAATAGAATTTTTTAAAAGCAATTAAATGAACGGCCATATTTTTAAAATGTTAATTTAAAGCAGTTTAAAAGGCAGTTAAGACTAATAGTGGTGATGAATATATAACATTTCCCAGTAAAGGGAAGAGTAGATGTTTAAAAAGTCTGTCTGGTGGCATAAAAGAGGCAGAAGAGCAATTTAAAGGTGCATCTACACTACAGAATTAATACAGTTTGACACCACATGGATCAATGCCATGGTATCATAGAAGCTGTAATCTTGCAAGGTCTTTAGCGTTCTCTGCCAAACAGTACTGGTGCTTCACTAAACTGCAAATCCCAGGATTCCATAGCATAGTATTAAGCCATGGCAATTAAAGTGGTGCCAAACTTCATCAGGTCTACAGTATAGATCAGTGGTTCCCAAATTGTGGTAGATAGATCACCAGTGGTCCCCAAGAACTAGAATATGGTACATTGCCTCACCGTTACTACACCATTGCAACAAGAGTGATTGGTCTCACAAAACCCTCTTATAGTGTCAAGACAATGGGGATGTCGGGAGGGGAGAGGCCCATGGAAAGCATGACAACAAGCCTCCTGACTACTATTTCTTCTACTCCCTCCCACTGAGCACAGCCATTCCATGTGGCATCTGGAAGTGGGGAAGCCTTGGTGTCTTCATTATTTGGCGTGCTGATTCAGAAAATTGCATTGGATAGACCACATCAGTTATAGATTATTAAATATTGTTTTCTATGGGTACACAGATGGCAGCTACTGGGTGGCATATGTTCTGTATCAGAAACTAGAGATGATGTCGTCTATCCAATGCAGTTTTTCTGAATCAGCACCCCAAATAACCAAACCAAATCTAAAGTTGACCAAAAACTGATTTGTAACCCTTTTGGTACTAATGTTGGAGAGTGGTCCCTAGTCAAAGTGGTCCCTGGTCAAGTGGTCCCTGGTCAAGTGGTCCCTGGTCAAGGTAGTCCCAGGCCAAAGTGGCCCCTGGTCAAAGTGGTCTCCAGTCAAGTGGTCCCTGGTCAAAGTGGTCCCTGGTCAAAGTGGTCCCTGGTCAAGTGGTCCCTGGTCAAGGTGGTCCCAGATCAAAGTGGCCCCTGGTCAAAGTGGTCCCCAGTCAAGGTGGTCCCAGGTCAAAGTGGTCCCTGGTGAAGGTGGTCCCAGATCAAAGTGGCCCCTAGTCAAAGTGGTCTCTTGTCAAAGTGGTCCCTGTCAAGTGGTCCCTAGTCAAGTGGTCTCTGGTCAAATGGTCCCTGGTCAATGTGGTGCCTGGTCAAGTGGTCCCTGGTGAAAGTGGTCCCAGATCAAAGTGGCCCCTGGTCAAAGTGGTCTCCAGTCAAGTGCTCCTGGTCATGTAGTCCCTTGTCAAAGTGGTCCCTGTCAAGTGGTCCCTGGTTAAGTGGTCCCTGATCAAAGTGGTCTCTGGTCAAAGTGGTCTCTGGTCAAGTCATCCCTGGGCAAAATGGTTCCTTGGTCAATTGGTCCCTAGCCAAGTGGTCCCGGGTAAAATGGTCCCTGATCAAAGGGGTCCCTGGTCAAAGTGGTCCCTGATCAAAGTGGACTCTGGTCAAGTGGCTCCTGGTCAAATGGTCCCCAGTCAAGTGGTCCCTGGTCAAAGTGGTCCCTGCTCAAAGCGGTTCCTGATCAAAAACGGTTGGTAATCACTGGTATAGATGAACCCCAGGCTCCTAGCATCAAATAATCATAGAGCTGAAGAGACTTCTAGGGCCTTGAAATCCAATCCCATGCTGCCAGACAGAGAGGTACAATCCAAGCACTCCTAACAGAGTGCTTGGATCTCTGTTTCAAAACCTTCAGAGAAAAAGACCCTACTGGACTTCAAGACAGCACATTCCTCTGCCAAATAGTTCTTACCCTCAGGATGTTCTTCATAATATATAGTTGGAATCTCTTTTCTCACAATTTGAATTCATTGATCCATTGTGTCCTGTTCTCTAGAGCAGCAAGAAACAAGCTTGCCCCTTTCTCCTCAATGTGACTTCCTTTCACATATTTAAACATGGCTCTCGACTTTCTCTTCTCCAAGCTCAACATACCCAGATCCCTAATCTGTCCCTCCTCATAGGAATTCATGGTTTCCAGCACTTTGACCATTTTGGTCACCCTTCTTTAAGCAGGTTCCAATTTGTCAATATTGTTCTTGAAGTGAAGAGATGAAGTCCTTCAGAAACCCTTTAGGAATGTATATGCCATCAGTAACATTTTATTTGAATGAGTTTTACATGCCACTCTCAATAGGTTTGAGACCAATAGGATATAGGATATGTATCTTTTCATAAACAAGGTCACAAAATACAACTGTTCTATTTCCCTTCTTTGTGTATGTTGAGTCACCATTTTATTTCTCCTCTAGGATGTGGAAATTCGTGACTATTCTTTTACACTCCTTTTCCTTGAGGCAGTTGCTTCCTTCTGGCTAATCATGAGGCCAGCTCTGTATCCAGTTATGTTGCTATCAAGGATGAAAATGTCATCTCTGCTTGGGCTGCCTGCCAGTTGAAATCCCTGTGTTTTGGTAGCTGGGTTTCTTCGCGGCGCCATGTATCCTGCCTACGAAGCAAGCTTTTACTATCTTAGCTGGAAGAAGCTAAGGCTTTTCTCATGCCTGATCTGTCCATGGTGCTGAATGCTAAATAGCAGGTGCCTCTTCCAGCTCTCTGCAGTCATTTGCAACCCAATAAGATAAAACTGCTTCCTACAATTGGGCTGGGCAAACTTTGAGAGTGTCAGATATTCACCGTCAGCATGTGCTATGGGTCACAACACAATTGAAACCCAAAATGAATAAAGAAAATGAAATGAATTATAAAGAAAATGAAATGAATTGACTACCCACAAGGGTTTGGGAATGGTTGGAAACTTATCCTTCACAGATTCATGGGTTGGAATATACAGTTAAAGCATACAAAATTAAGATTCATTACCCCTTCCTTTTTTGGGGCCCCCGGTGGTGCAGTGGGTTAAAGCACTGCTGCTGAGCTTGTTGACCAAAAGGTCGCAGGTTCGATACCAGGGAGCAGCGTGAGCTTCCTCTGTCAGCCCTAGCTTTTGCCAACCTAGCAGTTCGAAAACATGCAAATGTGAGTAGATCAATGGGTACCGCTCTGGCAGGAAGGTAACTGCACTCCATGCAGTCATGCCGGCCACATGACCTTGGAGGTGTCTATGGACAACGCCAGCTCTTCGGCTTAGAAATGGGGATGAGCACCACACCCCAGAGTCAGACATGACTGGACTTAATGTCAAGGGACAACCTTTACCTTTTTTTACCCCTTCCTTTGGGCTGTGTTGTAATGGAAGTTATTTTTCTGTTACTACTGAAGTTGGAATGTTACTACCTGTGTTCTTTGCCTTTTGCCCCCGGTACCGAAATGATCAAAAGGAGAGTGCCCGTTGATTACACTGAGATCCCATAGACCAAGTGTCCTCAAACTTAGGCCTGAGGGCTGGATACAACCCTCCAAGGTCATTTACCCGGCCCTCGCTCAGGGTCAACCTAAGTCTGAAACGACTTGAAAGCACACAACAAAAGTAGGCCCACACTTTCCATTGAAATACTAACACGTTTATATTTGTTGTAATTGTTCTTCATTTTAATTATTGTATTGTTCTTAAATGTTTTTTTTTCACTAAAAATTGTTCTTAAATGTTTTTTGAACTACAAATAAGATACGTGCAGTGTGCATAGGAATTCATTCATGTTTTTTTCAAATTATAATTCGGCCCTCCAGCAGTTTGAGGGACTGTGACCTGGCCCTCTGTTTAAAAAGTTTGAGGACCCCTGCCATAAACATAGACCAATGACTCCCAAACTTTGAGACTCTATATTTCTTTTTGATATTATTTCCCGAAAATCCAACTCATTGTAAGCAATGCTCAGGAATTCCGGTAGTTGGAGTACAAAATATCTGGAGAACCAAAAGTTGGCAAACATTCCTCTAGAGAGTGATTCACTAATTCTGGTTCTCCAAGTGTTTAGGACATCTAGGCTAGACTATTGCAATGCCTTGTATGTTGGCCTTCTGATTCCTATGACCTGAAAGCTCCGTATTGTTCAGAATGCAGCAGCCAGGCTACTCACAAGAACGCCCATGAAATGCCATATAACACCAGTGCTACACCATTTACATTGGCTTCCAACTGAGTACCAGGGCCTATATAAGATGTTAGTTCTGACTTTTAAAAGTCTTTACGACCAAGGTCCATTGTACCTTAGGGACCGCCTCTCCTTCTCCCATCTTCGGAGGCTGCAAAGACCAGCACAACGCGACTTACTCTATATACTGGGTCCTAGAGAAGTGCACTTGGAAAGTACGAGACGCAGGGCTTTTTCTATTTCTGCCCCTGCCTTATGGACTTCCTTGCCTCCCTACTTGAGAGCCATGTGTGACTTAGGGCCTTTTACTCTAGCACTTAAGACCTGGCTTTTCACTAGAGCATTTGATCTATGTTAATCATTAATTTCTGTATGTATGTATTTTTATCTTTTACAATTTAGCTTGTAAATCGCCTAGAGCATCTAAGATGGGGGGGCGATTAATAAGTAATTAAATATGATATGAATGTGATATGATGACTTCAACTCCCAGAAGCCCTAAATGACATGGCCAGCAGTCAAGAATTCTGCAAACGGAAGTCTAAGACATTTGGAGGACCAAAGAGAACCACTGCTCTAGAGCAGGGATAGGCAAATTTCAGCCCTCTGGGTGTTTTGGACTTCAACTCCCACAATTCCTAACAGCCTACCGGCTGTTAGGATTTGTGGGAGTTGAAGTCCAAAACACCTGGAGGACCGAAGTTTGCCTATCCCTTCTATAGACCATCTTCACTGACACACATCTGAGTCAAAATGTAAGCCTGTGATTCTAACATCATCCCTATTCTTCTCTTATGTGTTTTTTTAATAAAATAAGGTAGATTCTTATTTAAAAAGGAGAGCCTTCCTTCCTTATAATCAACAAAAATAAGGAGTTGGAAGAAAGACCAGCACCAAGAAAGGAAACAGAAATGTCATTCAACTGTGTTTGTCTATATGATAGCGCATTGCATGGCAACCTGTTTACACTCACACAGCCAGAGAAACACAATGTTACCTGACACAGCTGGGATTCATTTTACAAAAGTTGATGAGATGTATCCAAGCTGGAAATGATAGGCAGCATCATATAATAATGCAGCACTGAATTATTGATAAACTCTATGGAAGGGTGCAGAGAGCGGTTGTGTTGTTTATTATTGCTTCCCTCAGCATCTCTTTCTCTCACCCAACATCTATTTCCTTTCAATATATAGTCTCTCTGTCTCTGCCCCTTATTCTATATTATTTTCCATCTCTTACAGAAAGAGGTATGATCCATCCTCCACTGGAAGTTGACCATGTAGCCACACCGGACAACCTAGAGATTCTTAGACAACACTTCTCAAAGCATTTGTAGGTCCTCCATTGTGGTTCTATGGTCACCTTTCTGGTGGAAATTGGCCATAAAGTCATGACTTAGGATCTAGAGATTCTTAGAGAGATGTTCTCTTAGGTTTAAAATGGTTTGTTAATTCATTGTACTATTTAATCCCATCAACCTAAGCCAGTGGTTCCCAACCATGGATCTTCCAGGTGTTTTGGACTTCAGATCCAACCATTCCTAACACCTGTAAGATGGCTGGGATTTCTGGGAGCTGAAGTACAAAATATCTGGAGGACCAAAGGTTGGAAACCACTTCCTAAGCCTTTATAGCTACTAGTCATGAACGTGTAGTCAAATATATTTATTTATTTACTAGCCGTCCCCTGCCACATGTTGCTGTGGCCCAGGTTGCATATAAGTGTTTTGTGTGTATATATATTTGTGTATATGTGTGTTGTGTGTGTATATATATACTAGCTGTCCCCTGCCACGCGTTGCTCAGCCCAGTCTGTTGATGTGGAAAATAAAGTAATGAGAAAGTGTTGGTTTCTAATATATGTAATTTCTTTATCCTTGTGGATAAGCAGTATTTCTTGCTATTTCTTTGTCAGTGTTGATGTGGAGATTGTCTGGTTTGCCCACTTTGAAACATGCAAATATAACTGTCCTTCTTTAGAGATCCCTTTCAAATCTATGATACTATATCTGTGTGAATCATATCTATCTATCTATCTATCTATCTATCTATCTATCTATCTAATCTATGGCTGGCTGGCTCTTTGTCAGGAGGACTTTGATTACATTTTCTTGCCCTGATGAAGGGAGTGGGATTGGATGGCCTTAAGTATTTTATGTTGGTCATGGGGGTTCTGTGTGGGAAGTTTGCCCCGATTCTGTCATTCGTGGGGTTCAGAATGCTCTTTGATTGTAGGTGAACTATGAATCCCAGTGATTACAACTCCCAACAGTCAAGGTCTATTTCCCCCAAACTCCATCTGTGTTTGTATTTGGGCATATGGAATATTTGTGCCAAGTTTGGTCCAGATCCATCATTGTTTGAGTTCACAGTGCTATCTGGATGTAGGTGAACTACAACTCCCAAACTCAAAATCAATGCCCACCAAACCCTTCAATATTTTCTGTTGGTCATGGGAGTTCTGTGTGCCAAATTTGGTTCAATTCAATTGTTGATGGAGTTCAGAATGCTCTTTGATTGTAGGTGAACTATAAATCCCAACAACAACAACTCCCAAATGACAAAATCATATTTTTTTTTTGAGTAATGGTCACTCCTTGTGTTGTGAGATGTTTTGCTGCCAAATTTGGTGTGATTTCGTTCATTGGTTCTTTTGTTTTTAAGGTACTCATTATGCACGGAGCATTTATATATATATAGATTTCATGCATTTCTACCCTGCCCGTCTCCCATCAAAGGGGGACTCAGGGTGGCCTCACACAAGCATCATATGATGCTATCAGCATATGAACAATCAAAACTTACATTAAAAACATTAAAAATAATTAAAAACACATTATACAATTCATTAAACAATAAATTAAACATGCCAAATAAAACGAAATCCAAGTGGGGTAAATCCAAAGTCGCAAATATCTTAGGTTTTCTTTCCAATTGCTGCTGTCCACTAATCGAACGCCTGGTCCCAGAGCCAGGTCTTCAATTGTCTTCTAAAGGACAGGAGGGAGGTCCTTAGGGAGAGAGTTCCACAGATGGGGGGCCACTGCCGAGAAGGCCCTGTCTCTTGTCCCCACCAACCACGTTTGCAAAAGTGGTCGGATGAAGAACAGGGTCTCTCGTGATGATCTTAAGCTTCCTCATGGTTTGTAACAGAAGATACGTTCAAACTGGTAATCTGGGCCAGAACCATTTAGGGCTTTAAAGGTTAAAACCCGCACTTTGAATTGTGCTCAGAAGCTGATCAGCAGCCAGTGGAACTGGCGCAGCAAAGAAGATGTATGCTCCCTGTATGCCGCTCCATTGAGTAGCCTGGCTGCTGACCGTTGGACTAATTGAAGCTTCTGAGAGGTCTTCAAGGGCAACTCCATGTAGAGAGTGTTGCAGTAGTCTATTCAGGATGTAACAAGAGCGTGGACCACCATGGCCAGATGGGTTTGTAGTCCAACTTGGAGAAGACTAGTTTAAATTGCAGAATGTCCTCTCTGAGGAATGCCTTGTCTACTATTTATTTATTGTATCAGGAGTGAACCAAACAGATGTATTTAAAAAACACAAAGTTTGCAAACTTGGCATTCTATTAAATGTCCTTTGATGGGTAGCTGGCCACTTGGAGTGCCTCTGGTGTTGCTATAAGAAGGTCCTCCATTGCACATGTGGCAGGGCTCAGGTTGCATTGTGGTAGATGGTCTGTGGTTTGCTCTTCTCCACACTCACATGTTGTGGACTCCACTTTGTGGCCCCATTTCTTATAGTTGGCTCTGCATCTCATGGTGCCAGAGCACAGTCTGTTTGGTACCTTCCAAGTCATCCAGTCTTCTTTGTGCCCAAAAGGAAGTCTCTCATTTGGTATCAGCCATTGATTGAGGTTCTGGGTTTTAGCCTGCCGCCTTATCTACTAAGAAAGGGCACTATTTCACCGCTCTTCTTTTAGTGATCAGCAAAAACACGGCTTTTGAAGAAATCCAGAGGTGTGAATTGATGTTATTTGCTGTCCCTAGAGTTTTATTTTTGGCTGTTTTGACAACAACATTGTAAGCAGTTTCAAATTATTCATAGTTTTCCATTGATCATATTGACAGTTGATGTAGTGCAAAAGAATTGAAGAAATTATTCTTCCATTGATGAAGCGGTAAGACAAATATGTTGGCTGAGATACTACATCATACTTGCATTTGTACAGTTATGCAATCATTGCATTATCCCAGTGGTGTCCAGTTGTACCCCTGTATAATAGGGAAGGCATGGGGGCTCTTTATTCAATCTCAAGTGATCCAGTTAAGGGTTTGTGAATAATTTTGTACCCTCCAAGCATAAGCAATGGCATGGTGACAGTTCCATTGGTTACCTATGCAATGTGGATATGCTTATTAATTGCTACTTATGCAACTACAAACTAATTGCCCAATGGCCAATTCTTTGGAGGCTTTTAAACAGAGGCTGGATGGACATCTGTCAGGGGTGCTTTGAATGCGATTTTCCTGCTTCTTGGCATGGGTTAGGACTGGATGGCCCATGAGGTCTCTTCCAACTCTATGATTCTATGTTCCTATATGTTAAAAAGAAAGAAGCCTGAAAAAGAAGGCTGAGAGGAGATATGATAGTCATGTATAAATATGTGAGAGGAAGTCATAGGGAGGAGGGAGCGAATTTGTTTTCTGATACCCTGGAGACTAGGATGCGGAAGAATGTCTTCAAACTACAGGAAAGGAGATTCCATCTGAACATTAGGAAGAACTTCCTGACTGTGAGAGCTGTTCAGCAGTGGAACTCTCTGCCCCGGAGTGTGGTGGAGGCTTCTTCTTTGGAAACTTTTAAACCAGTGTTTCTCAACCTTCCTAATGCTGTGACCCCTTCATACAGATCCTCATGTTGTGGTGACCCCCAACCATAATATTATTTTCGTTGTTGCTTCATAACTAAATTTTCTACTATTACGTATTGTAATGTAAATATCCAATATGCAGGATGTATTCTCATTCACTGGACCAAATTTGGCACAAATACCCAATACACCCACATTTGAATACTAGTGGGGTTGGGCGAGGGGTTGATTTTGTCTATTGGGAGTTGTAGTTGCTGGGATTTACAGTTCACCTAAAATCAAAGAGCATTCTGAACTCCACCAACGATGGAATTTAACCAAAATTGGCACACAGAAGTCCCACGAGCAACAGAAAATACTGGAAGGGTTTGGTGGGCACCGACCTTGAGTTTGGGAGTTGTAGTTCACCTAAATCCAGAGAGCACTGTGGACTCAAACAATGATGGATCTGGACCTAACTTGGCACAAATACTCAATATGCCAAAATGTGAATACTGGTGAAGTTTGGGGAAAATAGACCTTGATATTTGGGAGTTGTAGTTGATGGGATTTGTAGTTCACCTACAATCACAGAGCATTCTGAACCCCACCAATGATAGAATTGGCCCAAACTTCCCACTCAGAACCCCCATGACCAACACAACATACTGTGTTTTCTGATGGCGTTTGGCGACCCCTCTAACACCAACTCGCGACCCCTTCAGGGGTCCCGACCCCCAGGTTGAGAACCACTGTATTTAAACAGAGGCTGGATGTCATCTGTTGGGGGTGCTTGGAATGCAATTTTCCTGCTTCTTGGCAGAATGGGGTTGGACTGGATGGCCCACAAGGTCTCTTCCAACTCTAGGATTCTATGATTCTGTGATTTTATGATTCTCAACTCTTAAAGGGACAGTCACCCATGCTTTCCCCTCTCAATGTGATGAGTGGTTGGTCTGTGCTAGAAATTGGGAAAGTGTGCCCCATGTGGAACATCTTGTCGGTCTCCGAGTTTTTGAACCCACTGTAGAGGCTGTATGCTGTGCTGCTGATTCATTCTCCCCTCCCCACATATGTCGCACTGAGAAGCATTTGGAGTGGCTATTTCCAGGCTGAGCTTCCCCTTTTGAACTGCAGAAACCCAGAGAGGAGTCAGCAGCTGGCCTGCCATTTCAGATGCATTGGCTTTTCCTCTTGAGTGTTCATCAGAGGAAAGGGCATTGTTCCCCTTCAAAGGACGCTGCAGTTTTACACCCACGGAGCATTCGTTTTTGTATTAGCGGCTTCAAAACGCACACACAAGCATGCACAGCACAACCTACATTTTTTGTTCCACTCCATAATAAAATTATCAGCGTGCCCCGCCTGGGACCATTATAACAAGATAATACACAACTCTGGGCTCGTTCCAGTGGCTATTAAAAGGAAATCAAAGTGCATTCAGCACAGCCATTAGTACATGTCTAGGCACCAGACACTTCCCTTTCTGATGGGATAATAAGGTTATCAAATTATTTTTAAAAAGGTGAAAGATCCATTTTTCCCCTCCTGCTTGTGTGACAGGCATGCTCCGGCAGAAATTCCATTAGGACGAGGAAGATGGGATGCCACAAACGTTTACAGCTTGCAATCCAGACAACAAAGCGCATTAAAGAAAGATTGGGAGCCTACCGCTCACTGGTGCATTGTAATATTTATATTGCAAAAATCCCCAAATGCAGAAGTGCTAACTTGCCTTCTCTAAAAATGAACACTGCTGCACACATAAAAGGACTCTCTTGGATTCTTTGGATTTTTATGCGCCTCGGGTTTTATCCCTCCCACCCACAGCATGAAAGTGCATACGTGTGTTTAAGTTTCATCTAGTTACACAACACCTTTGCTATTAGTTGTGATAATTTACTGAACGTCTCCTCCTCTTGCAGTTTTTAAGCAGAGGCCAGATGGTCATCTGTCATGATGGCTTGAATTGTGTACTTCTGCATAATGGGGTTAAACTGCCAGCTTTATTTATTTTATTTATTTTATTTCGGGGTTCTTTTACCCCGCCCTTCTCACCCCGAAGGGGACTCAGGGCGGCTTACAAAAGCAAAGGCACAATTTGATGCCTGCATCACAGAACAATCAAAACACAAAATTACATCAATTCATGTCATGATAAAATTTGCTGTATGGTTTGAGTGAGATTTTATGAAAGGCGTATGAATGTGGCCCAACTGGGCTGAAGATACCATTCTAAGGAATAAGGCCTGGAAAACTACAAGACAGAGGCAAAGGACTTGTGGACTAATTAAAAATTGCTGATGAGATCTGAGAACTGTTGACATTCTGACTTGATTAACTCTTGGTGGAAAAACAACTTGTTTACATTGCCAAAGACAATGGTTCTTTTAAGTAAGGAAGTCAACACTGTGGCTCCTTACGGAAATGTTTACAAGGCTCCTGGATGAGGAAAGCCAATCAAATCAGAATCAACATCTGTCCAACAACTGATGGAATCTGCCTGTCAGTAATTGACAACTTTCAGAACCACATCAACAGGAATACTACATAAAAGGACCCTTCTCTCTCAGAGAGTGTGTGTCAGATCAACTGAACACCATTTTCTGAACACTATCGTGAACTGCTGCCTCCTCTCAAGAAGCTGATCATCTTCAGCAAGAAGAATGGTAAGAATGCTTGATGAATGAATGGATGATGATTAAATGTTAGAGTATATGTGTAAATATTAATGCAATATTCCCCTTTGTCTATGTAACCAATATAATTATTATAAAACCTAGTACTGGAGTCTGTGTCTATTTTTCTCTCTCTGAAAGTGCCTAATGCAACCTGTCTCACTAAAAGCGGAATAAAAGAACCTATTTAATGTTTTTAAAAGTACTTATGACATTCACAGTTAACAACAATTCATGCATTATACCAATAAAATCAATAAAACCAATACAAACCCAATTCCTCCTCCTACATGGTCAGTGTTCGCTATCTCATAGTTCTAATGTTCAGTTCCACTTCGTCAATCCTGTTGGTCTTACTCGCCTGATTGTCTTATTTAATTGCCAGATTGCCCAAAGGCCTGGTCCCATAACCACGTCTTCACCCTCCTCCTGAAGGAGAAGAGGGATGATTATGCCCTGATTTCCCCCGGGAGTGAGTTCCACAGGTGAGGGCCACCACTGAGAAAGCCCTGCTCCTCGTCCCCACCAGCCTCACTTGTGACAGTGGTGGGGTCGAGAACAGGGCCTCCCCAGATGATCTCAAACTCAGCTATAGAAGATCTTGCCAACCGGAAGGTTGGCAGTTCAAGCCATGGGTCAGAGTGAGCTCCCACCATCAGCCCTAGCTTCTTCTTATATAGCAGTTCGAAAACAGCAATGTGAGTAGATAAATAGGTACTGCTTTGGCAGGGAGGTAAAAGGCACCCTTGAAGACATGCCACCAATTCAATCAGGAAGGCATCCATGGACAACAGGTTCTTTGGCATGGAAAAATGGAACAACAGTACCTCCCTATGGCCAAGTCGAGCACAGCCTCCAGATGCCGGAATTATTTTGTGTGTGTGTGTCAGTAGTGACTTAAGAAACTGCAAGTCACTTCTGGTGTGAGAGAATTGGCCATCTGCAAGGATATTGCCCAGGGGGAGCCTGGATGTTTGTTGCTTTACCATCGTTGTGTGAGGCTTCTCTCACGTACCCGCATGAGGAGCTGGAGCTGACAGAGGGAGCTCATCCATGCTCTCCCAAGATTCGAACCTCCAACCTGTCAGTCTTCAATCCTGCTGGCACAAGGGTTTAACCCATTGCACCACTGAGGGCTCCATGCCAGAAATGAAAAAGAGGGAAGCCATGCCTCTGTCTATGTTCTGTCTGTCTTTGTTAATTGTATAACACACTGAATGTTTGTCAAATACGTATTCTGTAATCTGCTCCATGTCCCCTCTGGGAGAGAGAATGGAATATAAATAAAGATGATGATGGTGATTATTATTATTATTATTATTATTATTATTATTATTATTATTATTATTTGAAACACAACAAGATGAGTCCACAGCAAACAAGATCATTCTGCTGGCTGTTGTATTGGATCACACGTCCAACATTCCCCATGTGTCTAGGACTGTGTGATGTATCGGTGAATAATATGTGCAGATCCTAGTAAGGTGGCCTTTTGCAGCTGGCAGATGCTAATTTTGTCAGCGCTGATTGTTAAGTGCAGGCCAAGGTCTTTAGGCACTGCACCCAGTGTGCTGATTACCACTGTGACCCCTTGACTGGCTTGTGACAGAGTCTTTGCAGTTCGATCTTTAAATCCTCATATCGTGTCATCTTTTCCAGTTGTTTCTCTTCAATCCTGCTGTCACCTGGGATTGCAACATCGACAATGCATACTTTGTTTTTTAACACGATTGTGAGGTCAGGAGTATTGTGCTCCAAAACTGTTTGTCTGAATTTGAATGTCCCAGAGTAGTTTGATGTGTTTATTTTCTATAACTTTTTCAGGCTTGTGATCCCACTAGTTCTTTGTCGCAGGCAGATGATATTTGTGGCACAAGTTCCGGTGGGTCATCTGAACAATGGTGTTATGCCTCTGCTTGTAGTCTGTCTGCAAGATTATTATTATTATTATTCATTATTAAACAGCTCTTGCACGCACACCTGTAAGGCTATTTGGTAGCAAGTCCAAAGTAGCCAGTGCACCTGCCTGAGGGTGCACCAAAATTCCAAAAATAAAAATGGAATCAGAGGTAACACTAAGGACTAGACAAAATTGGTGGCTCAAATCAGAATCATATTTAAGGATGAGTAACCTGGAGTTATATACCTGTACCAGATCTGTATTTATGCCGATCTGTAGTAATAATTGTGGCAGTTATTGACTTGCTTTACTGGGCAACAGCCAAAAAAGAGAGTAGACAGGCTCATACAATCATAGACAGTTGGAACAGACCCCAAGGACCATCCAGTCCAACCCTATTCTGCCATGAAGGAATACACAATCCAAGCCTTCCCAAGAAATAGCCAGGCACATTCCCATGCAGTGGCATATTCCATTGTCACATAGCTCTTATCATCAGGAATTTCTTCCTAATGTTTATGTGGACTCTTTTCCAGAGTTCAAATCTTTCACTCCATGCAATTGTCCCTGGAGCAGCAGAAAACAATCTGGCTCCAACTTCCATATGGCATCATTTCACATTTTTAAACATGACTATCATGTATTGTCGAAGGCTTTCATGGCCAGAATCACTGGGTTGTTGTAGGTTTTTTCGGGCTATATGGCCATGTTCTAGAGGCATTATCTCCTGACGTTTCGCCTGCATCTATGGCAAGCATACTCAAAGGTAGTGAGGTCTGTTGGAACTAGGAAAATTGGGTTTATATATCTGTGGAATGACCAGCAATGTTAACGAACACAATTGACATGTACCCAGAGAACTTCATGCAGGCCACCTGGAGTACTCAAGTGATTTCAGTGGCTTCTCTTATGACTACATTTTGTTGGAGGTGGTAGATATAAATAAATTGAAGTTTTACCACAGTTTCTGAAACAAAATGACCCCTGCAGTATAATAAAGTGTCACTCGGGCTTGTGTAACAAGTAGCAGTATCTTTACTTCCATTCAAAAAAACAAAAAGGGCAATAATATATACAGCAGTCTCTCTGAATTCACGCAGAGAACAGAGGGAATAAACAGTCCCTTTAAACAGTCTTTAAAAATAAGCTTCATGCCTTAGAAATAATCAGGCTTCAGAGAGTTGGCAGCCATTTCCTTCCGGGCTGTTTCCAGTCAGCGCTCTCTTCACTCTCCGAAATGAAAGTGGCAGTTAAAACCATTTGTCCCAGCAGCAAACCAGAGACAATAGCCAATCAGAATTCTGCCTCCTGGTATGCTCAGCCAATCAGCCGCCAACACGTCTTTCCAATCAACCCACCACATCATGGCGTCTTTTTACAAATCTCCACAAGCCCAACACAGAATAGAGCAGGATTGCAACTTCTCTGGATCTCGACACTATAGCCCTCTTGATGATGCCCAGAATTGCACTGGTATTTTCCCTGCTGCATCACACTGATGACTTATGTTCAGGTTGTGGTCTGCTAAGACTCTTCGATCTCTTTCACAAGTCTCGCCCATCCTATATCTCTGCATTTCATTTTTTCCTCCTATGTGTAGTGCATTGCATTTCTCCCTGTTCAAATTCATTCTTTGGAAGCTTTTAAACAGAGGCTGGATGGCCATCTGTCAGGGGTGATTTGAATGCAATATTCCTACTTCTTGGCAGGGGGTTGGACTGGATGGCCCATGAGGTCTCTTCCAACTCTTTGATTCTATGATTCTATGATTCGGTTAGTTGTGGCCAAGCACTCTAATCCATTAAGGTCATTCTGAATTCCAATCCTCTCCTCTGGAGTTTTAGCTACCCGTCTAATTGAGTGGCATCTGCAAATTTGATAATATGCCCTCCATTCCATCATTCAAGTCATTTATAAAGATATTGTCAGTTGATAAAACACAGTCTCCTGAATCCTGTTGACTCACTGAATCAATTAATGACACGCCTAAATCCCATAGGTAAACCTCATTGATTCACCAGGTCAATTTCAGCTGGGACAAACAATAGGCCTGAAGCTACTTTCATCAACAATTCCCTTATTAAGATATCAGCTGAGATTCTGCATGGGAAGACGTAGTGCAAACCCCCTCAAATTCATCTCCTCATTCTTTCCCTCAAGACTCACCTGTCCTTTCCAGGGGAACTGAATGTGTGGTGACTTAATGGCCTGTGGGGAACTGTAGAGCCAACACAAGGAGACAAGTGTTTGGTTTCGCACTCAGCCATGAAAAACCACTGAATGACCTTAGGCAAATCTTACTTTTTCTGACTCACAGGAAGGCAATGATGAACCTCCCTGGAATATCTCTTGCCACAAAGATCCTAGGATACAACTGTCACAAACTGGAATTAACTTGAAGGCACATCCCAGTAACAGTTTCCAGGACGTTGTGAGACAATACTATGTCTTCATTTTATTGCATGCTTGGCATGGGCAATCCATGGTTCTAAATCAGTGTTTCTCAACCTGGGGGTCGGGACCCCTGAGGGGGTCGCGAGAGGGTGTCAAAGGGGTCCCCAAAGACCATCAGAAAACATAGTATTCTCTGTTGGTCATTGGGATTCTGTGTGGGAATCCCAACAATTCTATTGTTGGTCGAGTTCAGTATGCTCTTTGATTGTAGGTGAACTATAAATCCCAACAACTACAACTCCCAAATGTCAAGGTCTATTTTCCCCAGACTCCACTAGTGTTCACATTTGGGCATATTGAGTATTCGTGCCAAGTTTGGTCCAGATCAATCATTGCATGAATCCACAGCACTCCTCTGGATATAGGTGAACTACAACTCCCAAACTCAAGGTCAATGCCCACAAAACCCTTCCAGTGTTTTCTATTGGTCATGGGAGCTCTGTGTGCCAAGTTCGGTTTAAATCCATCGCTGGTAGAGTTCAGAATGCTCTTTGATTATAGGTGAACTATACATCCCAGCAATTACAACTCCCAAATTACAAAATCAATCCTCCCCCCCCCCCCCCAACCCCACTAGCATTCACATTGGGGCATATTTGGTATTTGTGCTCAATTTAGTCCAGTGAATGAAAATACATCCTGCATATCAGGTATTTAGATTACAATTTATAACAGTAGTAAAATGACAGGTATCAAGTAGCAATGAAAACAATATCATGGTTGGGGGTCACCACAACATGAGGGACTGTATTAAGGGGTCACGACATTGGCAGGGTTGAGAACCACTGTTCTAAATGGTTCTAAAGTACTTACAAAACTAGGGGGCGCTGGTGCTTTGCTTCTAAAGTGTTTCTAAAGTTCTGGTGGGAAAGAATAGGGCTCCACAGCCACGTATGGACCCACAAGAAATGCATTGCCTGACTTACCAGGCAATGCCTGTTGTGGCGGGGGGCGCTCTCATGGTGGCCACGTGGGTCGCAGGGGGCTTCTTCTTCCCAGAAGCCCCTGCGCAGGGGAAGTTTTCCCGACAGTTGGCCGGCTGGCAAACCAGCAGCCAGCCCTGCCCAGCCAGCTGATTGGCCAGGGCTGGCCTCCTCCCTCAATCTGGCACCCTTTATAAGGCTGCTCTGCGCACGTGCAGGCACTGGGCCTGCATTTACTTGCCACCCCTCCCTGCATGCTCATTTAGTTTGGTTATTGTTAACCCTGGTTGGTTATGTTATCCTGTCACAACTCTCCTTGGCGTGTGGCATGGGCCCTGGATCTGGTTTCTTCCCCTTCCCAGTGTATGGAGGGGGGGGGGATGTCTGGTGGTTCCCAAGGGTGCCGAATATCTCAGCCCGGTATTGTGCCAGTGGCACCCTGACGTGTTCAGTGGTATCGGTCATCAGTGGGCTGACTGATCTTGATCCAGAACCCTTGCTTGGCTGCCAACTTTCTCCATGCCTGTGATCAGTAAATGAGTTGTGGCCATTTTCTCCCCATCTCTGTGTGTGCATGTCTTTTCTGTGGCTGTCGCCCATCCACACGCAATATTGATCCTGGAAGACTATCCTATTTGGCCAACAAGAGATTGTCTAAGTAAGATGGTGAAAATTTCAGAACTCTAACAAAACCAGTTCACACTTCAGGAAATAAAGCCCGACTGCTCATTGGAGGGAAGGATAGTAGAGGCCAAGATGAAGTACTTTGGCCACATCATGAGAAGAAAGGAAAGCTTAGAGAAGACAATGATGCTGGGGAAAATGGAAGGAAAAAGGAAGAGGGGCTGACCAAGGGCAAGATGGATGGATGGTATCCTTGAAGTGACTGGCTTGACCTTGAAGGAGCTGGGGGTGGTGACGGCTGACAGGGAGCTCTGGCGTGGGCTGGTCCATGAGGTAACAAAGAGTTGGAAACGACTGAACAAATGAACAACAACAACAAAACTTTCAAAATGTCGTTATAAATGGCAGTTCTTAATTGTTTCTGTCAAAATTGCCAATAATGAAATAATAATGAAATTTTGAAAGTTTTGTTAGAGTTCTGAAATTTTCACCACCAGAACTTTAGCAAAGCACCAGCGCCCCCTAGTTTTGTAAGTACTTTAGAACCATTTAGAATCATGGATTACTCATACCTATTGCATGCCTAACCACAAAAACAGGTACTTGTGGTGTGTTTTTTCAGCGAGACATTTCTGACAGGTGGTATAGTTTTTAGAAAGGGGAATATTTCAAACAAATGACTTCCAACATCAAAAATGAGACTGCAGGGGGGAGACTTCACCGCTGCATTAACCAAGAATTTGAATTCAGCCCCAAAGCTCGGATTGTGTTTCTCCTTCTGTGTTTGACTTTCAGCACCATATGTTGACTGCATGGATCCTGGCACCTCACTACGGAGCTGTGTGCAGCGTTCCTATCAATTTAGAGGGTTACATTGTGTGCATTTCCAAAAAGCAGCACCAGTTGCAATTCATTTGTCAACAACAGTGATTGATGGAGCTCCTCTCTCTCTGGTGTGGGCTGTTCGCTTTTGGTGAATACAAATCTGCGCCTGCCAAAGATGATTAAAACTGAGAAAGAGAAGCCCAAAGGAAGTCTATGCTGAAAAGTACTCCATGGAGCCAAAGCAATGACTCAGTTTGTGATCGCAAATAACAAGGGGATGGAGGTTTGGTGCAAGGTAGCATTCACAATTCTAGATCTAGGGAAGTCATGCTACCCCTCTATTCTGCTTTGGTTAGACCACACCTGGAATATTGTGTCCAATTCTGGGCACCACAATTCAAGAGAGATATTGACAAGCTGGAATGTGTCCAGAGGAGAGCGACTAAAATGATAAAAGGTCTGAAGAACACACCCTATGAGGAGCGGCTTAAGGAGCTGGGCATGTTTAGCCTGAAGAAGAGAAGGCTGAGAGGGGATATGATAGCCATGTGTAAATATGTGAGAGGACGCCACAGGGAGGAGGGAGCAAGCTTGTTTTCCGCTTCCCTGGAGACTAGGACGCGGAACAATGGCTTCAAACTACAAGAGAGGAGATTCCATCTGAACATGAGGAAGAACTTCCTGACTGTGAGAGCCGTTCAGCAATGGAACTCTCTGCCCCGGAGTGTGGTGGAGGCTCCTTCTTTGGAAGCTTTTAAACAGAGGCTGGATGGCCATCTGGGGGTGATTTGAATGCAATATTCCTGCTTCTTGGCAGGGGGTTGGACTGGATGGCCCATGAGGTCTCTTCCAACTCTTTGATTCTATGATTCTATGAATTAAAAGAATGGATATAATGAAGGAAAACAGATCCATACACAACTCTAGTAATTATAATTATTTTGAAAGTAATTTTCTGGTTTCTGGGGTCTGCATATTATACTAAACAACCACAAATCTTTCCAGTTGCTTTTGTTTCACTCTCGAAGACCAAATGGGAACTCTGTATGCTTCCATTGTGCTTCTTTCTCCATTCCTCCTCATGCAGAGCCTTGGACAAGTACAGTTTGTTCCTTTCAAGCGTCAGTCTTATTTAAGAAAACACAAATCAATGAGCGAAATAATAAATCATAGCCTGCTCCTACTCTTACCTATTATTAGTGCAAAGAACAATCACACACACACAGCCAAGGGCATCCTTCTGGTCCTGATGTAGTGAGAAATCTCCTGTGTAGGAAACTCATCAGAATGGATTGGCAGACTTACATGCAGACCCAAAATCCATCCAATCAGTTTGTCACCATGGCCTTGGTCCAAACATGAGTCATGATATGGCCAAAGTCTCACCTTAGTCACCTTGGCTTCTAAGAAGAGTTCAAGCATGATTCAGTCTAGGACCCATTTATTTGTCTTTTTAGCAATCAGGGTATTTGAAGAACTCTTCTCCGGCACCACATCTCAGGTAAATGGATTCTCATTCTATTCACTTTCTTTCACATGGGAAATACACTCACCTGGAAAATCCTGGTTTCATTCAATGAAAGATCTCGATAATTGAAAATCCCCAAAGAGCCACTTTGGGCATGGAAGGAGAGACAGCCCTCCAGCTACCTGTCCTATCAATTATATTTCCAGCAGTGTAAAGAAAGCCTGTAAATTTTTAGTAGAACCTTGGCTATTCACGTATACTGCAGAATTAATGCACTTTGGCACTACTTTAACTGCTATGACTGAATACTATGGAATCCTGGGAGTTGTAGTTTGGTGAGGCACAGCACTCATTGGCAGAGAAATCTAAAGGCCTTGTAAAACTACACCTCTCTTGATTCCACAGCATTGAGCCATGACAGTTAAACTGATAAATTAACTCTACTGTGTAGTTGCACTCTAAGAAGCTGAGTTTATTTCGAAGGTTCTATATGTGAAGAGTTGATCAAGATCTTAACACAGAGCTGAATCAGGTCTTCTAATTTACAGTATGAAATTAAGGAAGGCTTCTGGGATCTGGACTATATTTAAAAGGTCAGTATATAGTGAAATAGCTATGCCTGATTTCAGCAAAATATCCTGCAGGGACAATGGCCAGAAACTAATTGCTAGACCAATCTAGAGCAGGCCAGTGAACTCGACAGCCCAATTGTCAAGAAATATGATGTGTGGCTTAAATGGAATTGTATGAAAGATGTATAGTTGGGGTCTATAGATGCCATCCTAAGATGAGGCTTGGAAAACTAGAAGAAGGTGGTGAAGAATTCATGGACTATAATAAAAAAAGTTGCTGAATTGTTGACATTGAATTGAAAACCCAACCTTGCCAACAAAGTAGGAAGGAAACCAATAGTCAGACAACCAGAAAATGAGAACAACAGCCTCCATGAACCTTTTACATCTACTGAATTGGACATGGCTCTCAATAAATGTAAAAATTGCAAAGCAGCTGGCCTGGATGATCTATGGATGGGACAAATTAAGAACTTTGGACCAAAATCAAGGTGCTGGCTGCTGAAGCTGATGAACAACTGCACTGCATCCTGTCAAATCCCCAAAATCTGGAGGAAAGCAAGAGCCATAGCCATCTTGAAACCAGGCAAAGACCATCATGATCCAAAAAGCTATAGACCAATTTTCTTGTTGCGCTTTTTAAAAATATTATTTCTAGTGCTCACTTTTTGCTTGATAGTCAAGCAGTGTTTTTTGTAAGTGAGAGCACAGTCCAGGGTAACTCCCAAGTATTTTGGTGTGCTGCAATGCTCCGGTGGGATTCCTTCCCATGTAATCCTCAAAGCTCTAGATGTTTGTCTGTTCTTAAAGTGGAAAACACACGTCTATGTTTTAGATGGATTAGGAATCAGTTGGTTTCCCCTGTAATAGGCGTAAGAGCATCGAAAGGTTTGGAGAGCCTCTGTTCAACCATTTCAAAGCTTCCTGCTTGGGCGGTGATGACACAATCATCAGCATAGATGAAACTCTCTGTCCCTTCTGGCAGTGGCTGATCATTTGTGTAAATGTTAAACATTAATGGAGCAATCACACTTCCCTGTGGCAGGCCGTTCTTCTGTTTTCGCCATTTGATTCTCTGGCCCTGGAACTCAACAAAAAGCTTCTGTTTTGTAGCAGATTTCCTATGAAACCGGTCTATGAAGACAGCTCCTGTAATCTGCTGTCTTTCAAAACCATCTTCTATGTGCTGAGTCAGGTTCAACACTTGTGAAGTGCAGCTTTTGCTTTTCCTGAAGCCGGCTTGCTGTGGAATCATGCATGGATCTATTTTTCCCATAATTATATGCAAAATAAGTCTCTCCGGAACTTTGTAAAGATGGCACAACAAGGAGATTGGTCTATAACTTTTTGGATCATGATGGTCTTTACCTGGTTACAAGATGGCTATGACGCTTGCTTTCCTCCAGATTTTGGGGACCTAACAGGATGCAGTGCAGTTGTTCATCAGCTTCAGCAGCCAGCACCTAGATTTTGATCCAAAGTTCTTAATTTGTCCCATCCATAGATCATCCAGGCCAGCTGCTTTGCAATTTTTACATTTATTGAGAGCCATTGTCCAATTCAGTAGATGGAAAACCTGGGGATCACAACCAGATACAATGAAGATATCTGCCCTTGCACTTTGCTACTCTGCTGCTAAATTCACATGCCCAGTGTGGAACACATCTCACCACGTTAAAACAGTGGATGTGGCTCTTAATGAGTCAATTACAGAGACATAGAATTATGACTCTTATATCAGTTGAGAGATACATCTGGATTACAGTCCAAGCATTAAAGCGGCTATCAATGGTGCTGGATATCTATGAGGATTTAGTATGTATGTATGATCCTTTTATTTTCCTGAGAACCTTTATTTGTCTTCTTCTGGCCACTGAGCACAGAAGCTGATGAGGACAAATAGACACGAAGCTACAAGTCCACCTGTTCCTGGAACTCTCTTTGTTTTCTTGGCTCCCACCACTGGAAAATCTGCCACAAAATGTCTATATTTGTCTGCTCTCCAAAAGCTACTTTTTTGAACCACGGCTTCCAGAATTGCCAACCAGCACAGCCAGACAGAAAAACAGTGACCTTTCCGAGCTGTGGTTGACCTTCCGTAACTTGCTCCTTCTTCATTTTCTTGGCTAAACATTATTCCTTTGCAGAGAGAGATTTGTGGAATTAACATCTAGTTGATTGCAATTATCTCTTGGAATTAACATGTTTTAAGAGGATTTCTCAAAACTCTTGGGGTTGCTATAAGGCATTTATTTTTAAAACGCATACATAATTTCCAATGGAGAGCATTACAGGTCACAGAAGTCTTCTGACATCCAACGTATTTTCGTAAGTGTGAAATTCCATCCGTTCAAAAACTTTGAATAGTGTTAGTTTTTAAAAAGAGGCTTGATTGCAAATAGAATCATAGAATCATAGAATCAAAGAGTTGGAAGAGACCTCATGGGCCATCCAGTCCAACCCCATTCTGCCAAGAAGCAGGAATATTGCATTCAAATCACCCCTGACAGATGGCCATCCAGCCTCTGTTTAAAAGCTTCCAAAGAAGGAGCCTCCACCATACTCCGGGGCAGAGAGTTCCACTGATGAACGGCTCTTACAGTCAGGAAGTTCTTCCTCGTGTTCAGATGGAATCTCCTCTCTTGTAGTTTGAAGCCATTGTTTCGCGACCTAGTCTCCAGGGAAGCAGAAAATGAGCTTGCTTCCTCCTCTCTGTGGCTTCCTCTCACATATTTATACATGGCTATCATATCTCCTCTCAGCCTTCTCTTCGTCAGGCTAAACATGCCCAGCTCCTTAACTATTCTTGGACAAGTTACTTTTTGAAAACTCAGTTCCCAGTAGCCCCCAGCCAACAGAGCTACGGGAAGCTGGTTTGTGCCCATTTGAAATATTGGTCTGTTTTGCCCAATACGGTCTACACTGACTGTCAGAGTCAGGGTCTTGGGTTCAGAAAGACCTTTCCCATAATTTTCAGTCCATGAAAATTTAACTGAAGATGTCAGAGATTGAAATGAGATCTTATAATATACTGGCATATATACTATCCAGCATTGCCTACTTTCTCCCTTCTCCAGCTCTGCTTTATAATGTCTCCTTGACAATGCTGTAGCAACGGTTTCTCTTGTATGCTTGTCACTTTTCTTTCCCGGTGTTATCACAAAAGCCTACTTCATCTAGCAATAGCCAATCCAATGGCATCACAGAGGGCCACTTCACCTAGTAACAGCCAATTTTTTTCTTTCAAAGAATATTTGCAATCAACTGAGAAGTAGAATACCAAAATGGTTAATAAATAAAAAACAGAATAAAAAATGGGTTGTTGTAGGTTTTTCCGGGCTATATGGCCATGGTCTAGAGACATTCTCTCCTGACATTTCGCCTGCATCTATGGCAAGCATCCTCAGAGGTAGTGAGGTCTGTTGGAACTAGGGAAAAGGGTTTATATATCTGTGGAGTGGGACAAAAGACTCTTGTCTGCTGGAGCTAGGTGTGAATGTTTCAACTGACCACCTTGATTAGCATAAACAATGTCAAAACAGGAAGAAGCACACCATGGTCTAGTAAACTTCATCTTAGAGTGCATTATTATTAGGGCCACTTTACCTAGCAACAGCCAATCCGATGGCATCACAGAGGGCCACTTCACCTAGCAATAGCCAATTGAAGGCATGACAGAGGGCCCTTTTACCAAGCAACTGTCAACCCAATGGCATCACAGAGGGCCACTTCACCTAGCAACAGCCAATCTGGTGGCATCACAGAAGGCCACTTCACCTGGTAGCGACCTTTGTACAAATAAACCAGCATACATATACTGTATACTTTGATTTTTATAGAAAGAGAGGCAAAGTTTGCGCTGTCCATGAGAGTTTGGGTGGCATCCTGGTAGTAAGAGTGCAGCTACACTGTAGTTTGTTTGCTGTGACTCAATGATTTGAACTCATGGGCATTGTAGTTCTGCAAGGTTTACCAGCCTTCCTCTGAGATTATGTTGTGCCCAAAGTCTCCCAGAAAGAATTCGAACTCGAGAAACATAGTCCAGTGCTCATACCACTATACCATAGAATCATAGAATCATAGAATCAAAGAGTTGGAAGAGACCTCATGGGCCATCCAGTCCAACCCCCTGCCAAGAAGCAGGAATATTGCATTCAAATCACCCCTGACAGATGGCCATCCAGCCTCTGTTTAAAAGCTTCCAAAGAAGGAGCCTCCACCATACTCCGGGGCAGAGAGTTCCACTGCTGAACGGCTCTCACAGTCAGGAAGTTCTTCCTCATGTTCAGATGGAATCTCCTCTCTTGTAGTTTGAAGCCATTGTTCAGCGTCCTAGTCTGCAAGGAAGCAGAAAACAAGCTTGCTCCCTCCTCCCTGTGGCTTCCTCTCACATATTTATACATGGCTATCATGTCCCCTCTCAGCCTTCTCTTCTTCAGGCTAAACATGCCCAGCTCCTTAAACCGCTCCTCATAGGGCTTGTTCTCCGGACGCTTGATCATTTTAGTCTCCCTCCTCTGGACACATTCCAGCTTGTCAATATCACTCTTGAATTGTGGTGTCCAGAACTGGACACAATATTCCAGGTGTGGTCTAACCAAAGCGGGATAGAGGGGTAGCATTACTTCCCTAGATCTAGACACTATGCTCCTATTGATTCGAAGTCTGATCTCGAGAAACATAGTCCAGTTGGAATGCTGTTGATGTTTGACATACTGTATATACAAGTTTCCTTCAGAAGTGGTTGGGCACTTTGGCTTGATGTGGAAGATCTGCATTCAATTCAAGTTACAGATATGGTGTTACCCACAGAGTGCCATTGTGGATGGGGATCACTTCTCCACCGAAATTGCCATTTCATTCACCAATTGAGTTGCATTATGGTTGCAATCCTATCCTCACTTACCTCTGAGTAAGACTCATAAGGCCCAATGAGACTTCCACTTGGCTGTGTCTAGACTTAGAATGTCACCGCAAGCTTAAACCCATTTGCTAGACATTGAGCTCCCCAGGCATGGTGAATAGACACGTATAGAGCTGCTCAGTTTATCACATTGCTACCCTAACTTATATATTATGTCACAAATTGAATGCATTAACCTTTCCCTGCTGCAAGCGAGAGAGCATGAGAAAATGTTATTTTCACAATATATTAACATACGCAGCAAGAATCACTGTACTGCCACGGCCATCAAGAATTATGTGTCCCATTTAAAATGCTGCTTTTGACCTAGGATTCTTTGAACAACTCACATTTTGCAAAACGTTGTTGTTGTTTTGTGTTGGCTGAATACATAGTCTGAGGCCCCGTCATTGGGAAAGAAATATGCAAGTGTTTGATCTGGTAACCCAAAGAGGCAAAAAGGAGGAGGAGGAGGAGGAGGAGGAGGAGGAGGAGGAGGAGGAGGAGGAGGAGGAGGAGAAAAATCTCTATGCTTTTAATGTGATTGCAAAGTTAGACTAATGGGTTTCACACCTGTTCCCTATTAAGAGACTAGTGCTGCTTTCAACATGGAGCAGACACTTTCTCTGAGACCTAATTTGGTCCCTGTTCAATAGAGCCAAATCTTTAGATTATCACCAATCTTTAGAAAGCTGATATGGAGGCTGCCAATGCTCCTTAGCTCCTGCAAGGTGTCCCAAAAGAATACCGTGGTCTATGGTATCGAAGGCTGATCCCCTATGGCAGTGGTTCTCAACCTGTGGGTCCCCGGGTGTTGTGGCCTACAACTCCCAGAAATCCCAGCTTACCAGCTGTTAGCATTTCGGGGAGTTGAAGGTCAAAACATCTGGGGACCCACAGGTTGAGAACCACTGACCTATAGGTTGCTGTGAGTTTTCCGGGCTGTATGGCCATGTTCCAGAAGCATTCTCTCCTGACATGACCTTCTGGTAAACAAACTAGTCCAATGTGGGCTAGGCAAAACTACGGTGAGGTGGATCTGTAATTGGTTAAATGGACGAACCCAGAGGGTGATTCTCACCAATGCTTCCTCTTCATCCTGGAAAGAAGTGACAAGAGGAGTGCCGCAGGGTTCTGACTTAGATGAAGGCATGATCATCAAGTTTGCAGACGACACCAAATTGGGAGGAAGAGCCAATACTCCGGAGGACAGGAGCAGGATTCAAAACGATCTTGACAGATTAGAGAGATGATTGGCAAAAACTAACAAAATGAAGTTCAACAGTGACAAATGCAAGATACTCCACTTTGGCAGGAAAAACGAAATGCAAAGATACAGAACAGGGGACAATGCCTAGCTCGAGAGCAGTACGTGTGAAAAAGATCTTGGAGTCCTTGTGGACAACAAGTTAAACATGAGCCAACAATGTGATGTGGCAGCAAACAAGCCAATGGGATTTTGGCCTGCATCAATAGGAGCATCGTGTCTAGATCTAGGGAAGTAATGCTACCCCTCTATTCTGCTTTGGTTAGACCACACCTGGAATATTGTGTCCAATTCTGGGCACCACAATTCAAGAGAGATATTGACAAGCTGGAATATGTCCAGAGGAGGGCGACTAAAATGATCAAGGGTCTGGAGAACAAGCCCTATGAGGAGTGGCTTAAGGAGCTGGGCATGTTTAGCCTGAAGAAGAGAAGGATGAGAGGAGATATGATAGCCATGTATAAATATGTGAGAGGAAGCCACAGGGAGGAGGGAGCAAGCTTGTTTTCTGCTTCCCTGGAGACTAGGACGCGGAACAATGCCTTCAAACTACAAGAAAGAAGATTTCATCTGAACATTAGGAAGAACTTCCTGACTGTGAGAGCCGTTCAGCAGTGGAACTCTCTGCCCCGGAGCGTGGTGGAGGCTCCTTCTTTGGAAGCTTTTAAATAGAGGCTGGATGGCCATTTATCAGGGGTAATTTGAATGCAGTATTCCTACTTCTTGGCAGGGGGTTGGGCTGGATGGCCCATGAGGTCTCTTCCAACTCTCTGATTCTATGACATTTCTGGAACGTGGTCATACAGCCCAGAAAACTCATCGCAACCCAGTGACTCCAGCCATGAAAACCTTCAACAACACATCCCCTATGGATATGGGGGTCTTGCTGTACTCGTCAATGTCTTATCCTCATCCTCTCCTTGCCTTCTCCCTGAAAATAAGCAGCTTTCTAACTACAGGGCGTCTTTAATGCGGGAAAGAGCTTTCCATCCTTTGAGCCCTTCTCTCTGTTCTCAAGTGGTACAGACCCAGCACAGGTTTGTCACCTTGAATGAGAAGGAGGCCTTTCATGTCCCACAAGCCTCAGCAACATCTTTTTTAGAAAAAGATTGGAGTGCTTTGAGGGATTTTACATGCTGGTTTCCCCTGTCCCCTAAAATCATCAGTATCAGTGTTATTTTGGCTGCAGACTGCAAGTGGTGTCGGAGCAGAATGTGTGTGCGTGTGTGTGTGTGTTGTTTTTTATATTGAATTGGAGGGTTTTGATCTCTCCTGGCTTTGTGAAGGAGCAGAGCTTTGATGGAGATCAGAACCACCGCAACACTCTGTATATTGATTAATCTGGGGAATCGTCCTACTTCAGCTGAGCAGTCATTGTCGAGTCAGAGCCTGTTTGCATGCAGCAACTCGCACGCCGCGGCTGGCAGAGGCGATTTTGCCGCATTTGATCACATTGGAGAGATAAAGTTGGGGACCCCCATGGCCCGCTTTTGAGAAAGGGAGTGGGGAAAAGAGATTCTAGCTCCTGCACAGTGTTAGTGACATTTCTTCAAAGCATGCTTTCAGGCAGAGAGAAAAATGAAAAGCTGTGCGACAAGGTGAAAAGTCCTGAAGGTCATGGGCCACATATGGCCCTCAAAAGCCATCTGTGTGGCCCCTGGGGCCTTCCTGAGTATCCTGACTCTTCTAACAGGCATTTTAAGCTTTTAAAAACCCAGGTAATTATAGTTTCAGAAGATCCAAAGTAACAACAATAGCATTGATGGTGGTGATGATGATGTAAGACCTCCATAACTGAATAACCCATATTCTAGATCTAAGGAAGTAATGCTACCCCTCTATTCTGCTTTAGTTAGACCACATCTGGAATATTGTGTCCAATTCTGGGCACCACAATTGAAGAGAGATATTGACAAGCTGGAATGTGTCCAGAGGAGGGCGACTAAAATGATCAAGGGTCTGGAGAACAAGCCCTATGAGGAGCGGCTTAGGGAACTGGGCATGTTTAGCCTGAAGAAGAGAAGGCTGAGAGGAGATATGATAGCCATGTATAAATATGTAAGAGGAAGCCACAGGGAGGAGGGAGCAAGCTTGTTTTCTGCTTCCCTGGAGACTAGGACGCGGAACAATGGCTTCAAAATACAAGAGAGGAGATTCCATCTGAACATTAGGAAGAACTTCCTGACTGTGAGAGCTGTTCAGCAGTGGAACTCTCTGCCCCGGAGTGTGGTGGAGGCTCCTTCTTTGGAAGCTTTTAAGCAGAGGCTGGATGGCCATCTGTCAGGGGTGATTTGAATGCAATATTCCTGCTTCTTGGCAGAATGGGGTTGGACTGGATGGCCCATGAGGTCTCTTCCAACTCTTTGATTCTATGATTCTATGATTCTATATCTACACTTTCATTTACTCAGGAAAGGCAGTCTCTCTGGGAATTTGCTAGGCCCTCTAGGCATTTTTGTGCTAAGCATTCTCCAGAAGTTATCATAAAGTCACCCTGGAGGATCTCACAAATATCTAGAAAGGATAGCTCTTTAGGAATGTCTAAGTCCTCCAGGTTAAATATACATTATGCTGGGGCTGGAAATCAAGAACAGTTGAAACATTCACACCTAGCTACAGCAGACAAGAGTCCTTTGTCCCACCCTGGTCATTCCACAGATATATAAACCCTTTTCCCTAGTTCCAATAGACCTCACTACCTCTGAGGATGCTTGCCGTAGATGCAGGCGAAACGTCAGGAAAGAATGCCTCTAGACCATGGCCATATAGCCCGAAAAAAACTACAACAACCCAACAATTGATGGGGAAAAAACCGGATCCATTTTTGTGCAATGGAAGAATGTCTAGCTGTAGCACCTATTTCACAATACGTAACTCACAATTGCTCCTTAGAATATTGTATAATTTTACACTGTGCAAAAAGGATATCACCCAGTATTTTTTTGTATGAAATAATTGTATGAAAATTTCACCCCATTTCCCCAAGTGCAAAAATGGCATTCAAACAGTGCCAAAACTCATTAGTAACTCATTCTCTGCAACTCAAATTGTTGTTCAGGGCACAGGATCAGCCTAGTAAATAGTGTGTGTGTTTTGTCCCCTGGTTAGTTGGCAATCCTAGGCACTGTGCACGTTCCCATTTTAATAGGATCTACAAGGTGGCAGTTCACAAAACAAAGCCATTCTCTCCGGCTCTTTGGGGAGCAGAGAACTGAATTATTCAAAGAGACTTTCTGCAAGGATTTAACATACCGAGACATCCTCTTTTATGAGCTGACAAGATGTGCAAAGACAATCCAGCACCTTTCATCGGAGCAATGGCTTCCTGAGACTTAATTAATAATTGCCCTTTATTTTTATTAAATTAATTTAACCTTTTTATTGTTTTTTTTTTAAGGCAGACATTGGCCTCGGGGAGGCTTCTTCTGAAAGTCAATTAAAAAATTCATTTTCTGTGGAAGAACAAGAACTTTCTGATCAGAATTTCCCTCCGCCTATTTATTAGTCACCGGCTGCTGAGTTCTGTGCCGATCAGAAAGTGTGATAAGGTAATGGTGGCTCGCAATCGATGAGGTCTGCTCTGGGTTTTAGTCCCAACTTTGAAAGAGTTGTCCAAGTTGCTGGACCTCTTTATTTATTTATTTATTTATTTACTGTATTTGTATACCACCCTTCTCAGCCCTCAGGGTAGTTTACAGTGGCAACGATTTGCTGCCCCAAACCACCATAAAACATTTAAAAACATTAACACATAATATAAAACCATAACAAAAGTATTAAAAACATAGATTATTTGCGTCTCCTAATACAAACATTGTCCAGTCTCATCCAGTTGTTCCAGTTCCTATGACTTTTACCTTGCATTTTCAAACGCTTGCTCAAACAACCAAGTTTTGACTCTTTTCCGAAATGTTAAGAGGGAAGGGGCCAATCAAATGTCCCCAGAAAGGGTGTTCCAGAGCTGAGGGGCCACAATTGAGAAGGCCCTGTCTCTCATTCCCACCAAACATGTTTGTGACGCAGGTGGGATCAAGAGGAGGGCTTCCCCAGATGATCTTAAAGTCTTTAGATGATTGGATTCAACACCCTTGCTGTCTTCTTCAAACTTTAAAAAAGCAATCCAAGATCCTAAAAACTATTTCTTGAATATTCAGCACTTTGGATAGCTCCAAAAATCTATTGACGGTGACCTGCCTTAGTGATATGAATGCTACCACTGTGAAGGAAACTCACATGGTCATTTAAACATATAGTCTTGCAGTTGGAAGGGACCACAAGAACCATATAGCTCAAACATCCCCCATGCAGAAATACAGTTAGAATACTTCTAAAGTATGGGTTCCCAACCTATGGGCTGGAACCCACTCATGGGCTGTGAGACCTAAAATAAGGTCTGCGGCTCTAGATTATTAAATATGGTTTCATAGAATCAAAGAGTTGGAAGAGACCTCATGGGACATCCAGTCCAACCTTCTGCCAAGAAGCAGGAATATTGCATTCAAATCACCCCTGACAGATGGCCATCCAGCCTCTGTTTAAAGGCTTCCAAAGAAGGAGCCTCCACCACACTCCAGGGCAGAGAGTTCCACTGCTGAACGGCTCTCACAGTCAGGAAGTTCTTCCTCATGTTCAGATGGAATCTCCTCTCTTGTAGTTTGAAGCCATTGTTCCGCTGATCCAAGTAAGGTGGCCTTTTGCAGTTGACAGATCGTGATATTGACAAGCTGGAATGTGTCCAGAGGAGGGCGACTAAAATGATCAAGGGTCTGGAGAACAAGCCCTATGAGGAGTGGCTTAAGGAGCTGGGCATGTTTAGCCTGAAGAAGAGAAGGATGAGAGGAGATATGATAGCCATGTATAAATATGTGAGAGGAAGCCACAGGGAGGAGGAGGGAGCAAGCTTGTTTTCTGCTTCCTTGGAGACTAGGACGCGGAGCAAATGGCGACTACTGGATGGCATATGTTCAGTATGAGAAACTAGAGCTGAGGTTGTCTATCCAATGCAATTCTCTGAATCAGCACCCCAAATAACCAAATCAAATCTAAGTTGTCCAAAACCTGATTCATAACCCTTTTGGTACTAATGTTGGAGAGTGATCCCTGGTCAGAGTGGTCCCTGGCCAATAGTCCCTGGTCAAAAAAAGGTTGAGTAGCACTGTTCTAAAGGATGTCCATATGACTTGTGTACAAAGACCTTCAAAGATGCAGAGTCCACCACCTTTTGAGGTATCTATTCCATTGCTGACCAGCACTTACAGTTAAACAATTCATGTTTGGGTGGAACCTCTTCTCTTGTAATTTGAATCCATTAGTTCACAGTCCATTCTCCAGAGCAACAGAAAGTAAGCTTGACTCATCTTCTATATAGCATCCTTTCAGATATTTAAAGTTAGTTGTCATATCCCATCCCAGTCTTCTATTCTCCAAGCTAAAGATATCTGGCTCCACTGCAAAAATGTGCAACCACATCCATAAAGGCAATGACACATGTATATGATCCCAACAACATTATAGCCCATGACATGATGAAGTTGAAGCCTTATATAACACAGTAGGAATAGGAGATTGAGTAGGGATAGGACGATGAGCAGTAGTTCAGTTGCGGAGGTCTTCATCCTGTCATTGTATTCATTCTTCTTCAAATCAACTTTCCAAATATTTGAAAACTATTTGAATTTACATAATTTAGGGAGAACAGAAGCCAGATCCATTCGTTTTAGCATCTTTGTTGGGTCTGATTTTTGTCCTCTTCTCACAAGGTCAGCAAGAAGAGTTTCATTTCTAGAGAAATGTTTTTCTGAAATAGGAAACTCTGCATTTAGTGAGTAGTCTGACCAGTATTATGAATATTTCTGTGCCTTTGTGTCACCTGTTGACTTATGGTGTCAACATGAATTTTATGGGGTTTTCTTAAACAAGAAATACTCAGAAGTAGTGGGTTGTTGTAGGTTTTTTCGGGCTGTATGGCCATGGTCTAGATGCATTCTCTCCTGACGTTTCGCCTGCATCTATGGCAAGCATCCTCAGAGGTAGTGAGGTCTGTTGGAATTAGGACAATGGGTTTATATATCTGTGGAATGACCCGGGTGGGACAAAGAACTCTTGTCTGCTGGAGCTAGGTGTGAATGTTTCAACTGACCACCTTGATTAACAAATAATGGCTTGACAGTGCCTAGAGCAAACTTTTGTTGAGAGGTGATTAGATGTCCTCAGAAGTAGGTTTGCCAATTCCTTCCTCTGAAATATAACTCACAGCACCTGATATTCATTGTGGTTTTCCATCCAACTAACCAGACCTGGCTCAGCTAGGCTTCCAATATCAAGCAGTATTTGGTGCCTTTGAGGTATTTAGGGCCTGGTATTATACAACACTTATATTACATATGCATGAATATATTCCCATGACAAAAAAGAACATATGACAGAGGACAGAGGCAGGAATACATAGCTGCTCTTACAAATCAGCTCATTTCCCTTTAAACCTCATTTACTTGGCCACTTTATTTTCATTGCACTCTCAAATAGTTTGAAGACACCAGCCCTTTCCACATCTGTGGTGCAGAAACTTTCTTGTTCTGATGACCCTAATGGTCTCATTAGTTTTAATTAGCTTGGCCACCCGATTTAGAGGTGAGATACTCTGGCCATAACTGGAGACCTGGAATGTGTAAACAGAGACTAATTATGGCCATTAAAGTTATTGCCCAAGGCTGCTTTTCCAGGGAGATGCTGAGAACCTTAGATTCAAACACTCTGGCTATTTCTGGCATGCATCATCAGTTCACATTCAGGTGGAAAACTTCAAGTTGGGTGGACAATATGTGCATGGACAACCAGTTCAGATTGGACAATATATGTATGGAAAATATATACATGGACAACCAGATTGGATAATATATATAGGGATAATATATACATGGACAACTAGCAACCAGTTCACATTGGACAATATATATATGGACAACCAGTTCTGATTGTTAGTATGATGAATGCCTCTAGGACAGGTTTTGTTGTTGTTGTTGCATATCTTATAGTCATTTCTGACTTATGGTGACACTATGGAGAACCTATCACAGGGTTTTCTGGGACTCTTCCAAAGACATGCATTCCCAAGCGTCTAAGACTGTGATGTATTTTTGAATGATGCATGCAGATCCAAGTAAGGTGGCCTTTTGCAGTTGATAGATCGTGATTTTGTCAATGTTTCCAAATCCTGGCTGAGATCTTTTGGCATGGCACCCAGTGCGCCAATGACCACTGGGACCACCTGTACTGGTTTATCCCAGAGCCTTTGCAGTTTGATTTTGAGGTCTTGATAGCGGCCGAGTTGTTCCTGTTGTTTGTCCTCAATGTGACTGTCACCTGGTATGGCGACATCAATAATCCAGACAATAATGGTGTATTGTGTTCCAATACTTTGTCAGTCTGGATGTGAAAGTCCCACAGCATTTTTGCATGTTCATTTTCCACGACCTTTGCAGGATTCTTCTTCTTCTTCTTCTTCTTCTTCTTATTATTATTATTATTATTATTATTATTATTATTATTATTATTACTACCGTTCTCTGGTTCTCTGTGCTGATATTTAAATGCTTATTCTTAGTGCAAAACGTTTTGAGTTTTTGCAAACCTCCTCCACTCTTGCTCCTGATCAATTTGTTCTACACGCACACTCCGCTCTCCACTCCATGACCATCGCATAGAGCAATCTGCATGGCTGATGCCACGGCCAGCCTGAAATTCTGCATTCCAGCCGCATACTGCAGAAGTTGTCCACTGCTCTTGCAGAGACTCTGCAGCAATTGGAGGCAAATGGAAACGCAGGAACCTTTCTCTGCATTCTCAGCCATGAAGCCAGCATTACCCTTTAAGGCTGTGGCACCAAAGACACCTCTAAAGTGACTTTAGGTGTGACTTGTAGTGAAGAAGTTGGAAAGCTTTTCTTGTTTGTTCAAACATATCTATCCTACCTGCAATCTGGAGTTTCCCAGAAGGCTGTACAAGAAAATCTGCCCAACAAATATAAGATGAAAGCATTTGCTGTGATGCTAAAATATATCATAAAATCATAGAATCATAGAGTTGGAAAGATCTCATGGGCCATCCAGTCCAACCCCATTCTGCCAAGAAGCAGGAAAATTGCATTCAAAGCACCCCCGACAGATGGCCATCCAGCCTCTGTTCAAAAACTTCCAAAGAAGGAGCCTCCACCACACTCTGTGGCAGAGAGTTCCACTACTGAACAGCTCTCTCTCACAGTCAGGAAGTTCTTCCACAGGTTCAGGTGGAATCTCCTTCCACATAGTTTGAAGCCATTGTTCCACACCCTATTCTCCAGGGCAGTAGAAAACAACCTTGCTCCCTCCTCCCTATGACTTCCCCTCACAACTTGATACATGCCCTCATCCATGTCTCCTCTCAGCTGTCTCTTCTGAAGGCTAAACATTCCAGCTCTTTAAGCTGTTCCTCATAGGGCTTGTTCTCTTTAGATGAGTTGGGCCTACTTTGGTTGGGATAGAATACTAGAATCCTAGACTTGGAAGAGACCTCTTGGGCCATCCAGTCGAACCCCCTGCGAAGAAGCAGGAAAATCACATTCAAAGCACCCCCGACAGATGGCCACCCAGCCTCTGTTTAAAAAATTCCAAAGAAGGAGCCTCCACCACACTCCGTGGCAGAGAGTTCCACTACTGAACAGCTCTCTCTCACAGTCAGGAAGTTTTTCTACAGGTTCAGGTGGAATCTCCTTCCACATAGTTTGAAGCCATTGTTTCCCGTCCTATTCTCCAGGGCAGCAGAAAGCAAACTTGTTCCCTCCTCCCTATGACTTCCCCTCATGACTTGATACATGCCTTCATTCATGTCTCCTCTCAGCTGTCTCTTCTGAAGGCTAAACATGCCCAGCTCTTTAAGCCGCTCCTCATAGGGCTTGTTCTCTTTAGTTGAGTTGGGCCTACTTTGGTTGGGATAGAATACTAGAATCCTAGAGTTGGAAGCAGAGGTGGCCCTAGGTAATTTTCAGCGGTAAGCAAACAGTATTTTGCCCCCCCCCCCCCCACACAACCAATCACTGATATATATTTTCTGTTCGTCGTGGGAGTTCTGTGTGCCATATTTGGTTCAATTCCATCATTGGTGGAGTTCAGAATGCTCTTTGATTGTAGGTGAACTATACATCCCAGTAACTACAACTCACATATGTCAAGGTCTATTTTTTGCCTCAAGAGCGCCCCTGGGCAAAATCAACTATACTGCAAATGCTTACTTTACGTAATGGGTTGAGCCGCCCCAGGTTAGAAGAGACCTCTTGGTCCATCCAGTCCAACCACCTGGCAAGAAGCAGGAAAATCACACTCAAAGCACCCTTGACAGATGGCTATCCAGCCTCTGTTTAAAAACCTCCAAAGAAGGAGCCGTCACCACAGTTCAGGGCAGAGAGTTCCACTGCTGAACAGCTCTCACAGTCAGGAAGTTCTTTCTAATGTTCAGGTGGAATAAAGGGATAGCATGACTTCCCTGGATCTAGAAACTATCTAATTCAGTTTTCCTTGATTTGCAACAGTGCCTTGAACATAGTCTTGCATGTTTCTTATGTAATTTCTGATAATGAAAAACTTCAAATTCACTTCTCTCTAACTAATGTACGTTTATTTTCTATGTAAATCCCCTGAAAATGCTTGTTGTTGTACACTTAAGATACTAGAGAGATAAATAGCAGCATGGCAATAACAATAAAGAGGTGTCACAGATGGTTTAATAACTTGCGCTTGAAGAAAAAGTTGAGGTAGCGGAAACATTTTAAAGATGCTCCGAGACAAAAAAGCCCTACAATTAATCCCAAGACACGTGTTGGATCAGGAAGCTGACAAATAGTGCCAAGATAAAAGGTAATTCATAGAATAAGAGAACTAGAATGGACTCTAAGGGCCATCTAATCCAATCCCCTGCCATACAGGAATCCACAACTAAAGCTCTCTTGAGAGATGACCATTCAACCTCTGTTTGAAAGCCTCCCTAGAAGGAGAGAGTAAGGCAGTCAATTCCATGTTCAAACAGCTGTTCCTGTCAAAAAGTTCTTCCTAAAGTTAAAGTACCATATCTTTTCATATAATTTGAATTTCTTGGTTTATGTTCAAGTCTCTGGAACCATGGACAACGAGCTCATTGGGTTGTTGTAGGTTTTTTGGGCTATATGGCCATGGTCTAGAGGCATTCTCTCCTGATGTTTTGCCTGAATCTATGGCAAGCTTCCTCAGAGGCAGTGAGGTCTGTTGGAAATAGGAAACAGGGTTTATATATCTGTGGAATGACCAGGGTGAGACAAAGGACTCTTGTCTGCTGGAGCTAGGTGTGAATGTTTCAACTGACCACCTTGATTAGCATTTGATTGCCTGACAGTGCCTGGAGCAAACTTTTGTTGAGAGGTGATTAGATGTCTTTTGTTTGTTTCCTCTCTGTTGTTTCCTCTCTGTTGTGCTGTTGTAATTTTAGAGTTTTCTAATACTGGTAGTCAGATTTTGTTCATTTTCATGGTTTCTGTTGAAATTGTCCTCATGCTTGTGTATTTCAATGGCTTCTCTGTGTAGTCTGACATGGTGGTTGTGAGAGTGGTCCAGCATTTCTGTGTTCTCAAATAAAATAAAATAAACAAGCTCATTGTATCTTCTACATGGTATCCCTTCAGAGATTCAAAGAGGTCTATCAAATCACATCTCAATATCCTTTTCGGAATTAACATATTACCTAATAGGCATGTGCAAGACATTAAACATAGTTCTAAATTACAGTACTTACAAAACTAGGGTGCGCTGGTGCTTTGTTTCTAAAGTGTTTCTAATGTTTCAGAGACTAATGAAATTTTGTAATTTTGTATTGGCAATTGCACATGCGTAATAAGGAAAACATCTCTGTCCGTGGGGCTCCTATCTTCCTCATTTTAAAATCTATTGGGGTGAAACTTGCTTCAATGGTAGAACACATTTACCACTCTTTGCCCATCAAGTGTCACAATGTTTCTCTTACCCATGGATTTTTGGCAAATTTTCAAAGTTTTTATAAACAATATATAACAACTACAAGAGCTATCTACTTGAATTTATATACAATGCACAAGATAACCAGGATATCAATCACCAGAAGCTTTAGATTTACACATCTATAGATATTTGGAGACTTTTGAAAGTTTAGACCAAAACAATTTATTCACCAAAAAGCGACCACAGCTATCCCCTTGAATGTCCGTCAGTCTTTATGACACAACCACAGAATTTTAACTTAGCACAGTTCTCTTCAATAATTTCATTTATTAGTGACTCTAAACAGCTGTCCCCCACAATGCCTTCCTTATGACAATGGCCCAAAGTAAAAGGAATTCTTTTGAAAGCACTTTATGTTTTATTGGCTTTGCCAAAGTTTCTTAATGCTTGTTTAGTTTAGTCCTCTTTGCAGATTCAATAATTTTATGTATTATTATTATTAGATTAACTTTAAATGTCGACTGTGGCAGCCTGCTATTATTTCGGTCTAACCAAAGCAGAATAGAGTATGGGGAGCATTACTTCCTTAGATCTAGACACTATGCTCCTATTGATGAAGGCCAAAATCTCATTGGCTTTTTTTGCCGCCACGTCACATTATTGGCTCATGTTTAACTTATCCACAAGGACTCCAAGATCTTTTTCACATTTACTGTTCTCAAGCCAGGCATTGTCCCCCATTCTGTATCTTTGCATTTCGTTTTTTCTGCCTAAGTGGAGTATCTTGCATTTGTCACTGTTGAACTTCATTTTGTTAGTTTTGGCCCATCATCTCTCTAATCTGTCAAGATCGTTTTGAATCCTGCTCCTGTCCTCTGGAGTATTGGCTATCCCTCCCAATTTGGTGTCATCTGCAAACTTGATGATCCTGCCTTCTAGCCCTTCATCTAAGTCATTAATAAAGATGTTGAACAGGACCGGGCCCAGGACGGAACCCTGCGGCACTCCGCTCGTCACTTCTTTCCAAGATGAAGAGGAAGCATTAGTGAGCACTCTCTGTGTTCGTCCACTTAACCAATTCCAGATCCACCTCACCGTAGTTTTGCCTAGCCCACATTGGACTAGTTTCCTTGCCAGAAGGTCATGGGAGACCTTGTCGAAGGCCTTACTGAAATCCAGGTACGCTCCATCCACGGCATTCCCCGCATCTACCCAGCTTGTAACTGTATTGAAAAAAGAGATCAGATGAGTCTGGCATGACTTGTTTTTGATAAATCCATGTTGACTATTAGCGATGACCGCATTTGTTTCTACATGTTTGCAAACCACTTCCTTAATAATATTTTCCAGAATCTTGCCTGGTATCGACGTGAGGCTGACCGGACGGTAATTGTTTGGGTCGTCCTTTTTTCCCTTCTTGAAGATTGGGACCACATTGGCCCTCCTCCAGTCTGCTGGAACTTCTCCCGTTCACCAAGAACTCTCAAAGATGGTTGCCAATGGTCCCGAAATGACTTCCTTCAACCCTCATTTGGGTTCTGAGCAGAACTGCATTCTGGGAAATGTAGCTTATGGAAAAGCCTTTTGCATTGCCTGCTATTGGCAGCCTTGCTTTCCAAAACTACATTTAAGATGGCTGTGTTCTCAATCTTCATTAAGTTTAGTCATGTCCACAGCATTTTCCTTATGGCAATGATGTGGCAAAACTCCAAGGTAAAAGAATTGGTTTTTAAGCACTTTATGTTCTCTTGACTTTACCAAAGTTGTGCAAATTTTAACTGAATCACAGCTACTTATGAAGCAATTGAAACTTAAGAATTGAAGCAATGAAAAGGTTCAGTTTCTTGATGTTTGGTGCAGCTCAGTTATGCAAATCAAAACACCTGAAGAACATGTGACTTACAACAATTTCTAATACAAACACACATGCCTATTACCTAGCCTTCCTAAGGCTTGCTCTCCAGAACTTCTATTATTTTGGTCACCTCTTCTGAAAATAGTCCAGCTTGTCAATATCCTCCTTGAATTGTGGTATCCAAACTGGACACAGTATTCCAGGCAAGATCTAGCTGAAACTGAATAGCCTCGTATGATCATTTCTCTCTTCTTGACATTACTTGTTGACGTAAGCTAGAATCGCACGATCTTTTTGGATGGCCACATCACATTATTGACCATGTGTCTAATTTGTGGTCTAGTTCAGCCAGACTAGACTTGTGGTTTCATTCAGCCAAAATTATTGGGCACAGAACCTCACATAAATTTCAAAAGGAAATCACAGTACAAGATCAAAATTACCACAATGAGATAAGAAAGCTGGACTCAGGAAACATCCAGTCAGCAAAAGCACCAGCTAATACGAGCTCAGCCTGATAAGGCAGATGATGTACAAAACCATCAGCATACTAACTGGGCTTCCAAGAAACTTTTGGATTATATACATCCCAACTTTGCTCTGGGTGGTTGAGAGAACTGTCATTACTAATAATAATTTCAGAGATTGACAAGGAGGGAAGGATGACAGCCTTAGAAGACTTACCAGGCATAAATGCTGAATATCAACCCCCCGGTGGCGCAGTGGGTTAAAGCACTGAGCTGCTGAGCTAGTTGATCGAAAAGTCACAGGTTCGACTCCGGGGAGCGGCGTGAGCTTCCGCTGTCAGCCCTAGCTTCTGCCAACCTAGCAGTTCGAAAACATGCAAATGCGAGTAGATCAATAGGTACCGCTCCGGCGGGAAGGTAACAGCGCTCCATGCAGTCATGCCGGCCACATGACCTTGGAAGTGTCTACAGACAATGCTGGCTCTTCGGCTTAGAAATGGAGATGAGCACCACACCCCAGAGTCAGACATGACTGGACTTAATGTCAGGGGACTACCTTTACCTTTACCTTACAAATAAAGGAGTCAGGTGATGCCTTAAAGACATACCCTGAATAATAATAATTAATAATAATAGCAATTGCTATAACTATTACTATGTTTATGTTTATGTTTACTCCACTTTTTCTCCCCACAAGGAGACTCAAGGCAGCTAGTTATTTACTAAGAGTGTGCAACTGCATATACAACAATTATATTTGCAACCATGAACTGAATTACCATATATTACACCATAGCCAAACCCATCAGTTTGGAATAGCCATCCATTGTCCCATCACACACACACACACACACCAGTTTCATTTCCGCACACCTTCTGAAAATGGGCACCTTTCCAAATGAGCTTTTTTGTTTAGCTTCTGAAAGACGAAAATGTTCAGCCCATTGGCCAACACAGGTGGGCTTCCCCTGGCTGCCGTTCCCTCACTTTTAGGGCTAGAGCGGTGGAATTCACCACACTTGGGGGGCACATCTACCACTTTTAGTACATCAATTTTAATAACGTTTGGGTCATTTCCTGATTTTTAGGGGGTTTTTTTCTTTCTAGAAATAAAATCTTTTCTCCTGCTGGCTCCACCCTCTAAGTTCTCCAGCAGCAGCCACGGCAGAAGGGAGGCAGGATAGCATTCCTTCCTGCCAAATGTCAAAGATGCTCCACACACACACAGCCCAGTACCCAGCCCCACTATTTCACTTCCTTCCTTAATTTAAATAATAACAAAACGGCAAGCTACTGAAGGCTTTTGCTGCTGCAGCAAATGCATGCCTCGCAATGAGGGTTTTGGGGCAATCTCTAGAATAAATACAATTACCAATGCGTGCCCATGTGACAACATTCTTATCCTCTGATTGGCCCTACAGGCAGGGCTCAGAGGTAAATACTAGCATGTGGCAATTCTTCGTGGGCTGTGTGAGGAAAACCATGTGGCCCAAAACTCAGATGAATAGACGGTAACTGTTCTGGTACAGCTGTACAAGGAGCTCCAATTTTGTTTGCTTTACATTAAATGTTTGTTTGCAGTTCTAGGTTTCAGGGACTCTGCAGATAGGTGGCTTCTTTGGTTGCAGTTATAGGGCAAGCCGCCTGTCCATCATCATTAAGTTTGATCCCAACCCTTGCTCAGGGCAATTGGGAAGGGAAGGGAGCCATTTTTAATTAGTCTCAGCAAGGATAACCAATGTACAGGACGTGTGTAAAGCTTCCCCTGTACAAAAGCTTCAACCTTTAAGAATTCCCAGGGGAGAACAGCTTTAAGAATCTCCTAAGAATTTCCAGGGAAACATCCCCACAGCTTTAAGAATTTCCAAGGTTACAGAAATTCCAACAGAAACAGAAGGAAAAGAGTCTCCAAAGACTTTCCAGGGAAACAGCCCTAAAGATCAAAGAACTCCAGCTGAAGAGACTACAGGCCTTGCTGGTAGGTCCACTCGGTGCTTTGAGACGCAGTTCAACCCAGTAGTGGTGCCCACATCAGTTAGATTTAAGTTTACAGTCAGCCTGGGAGAAGTTAAAAGGGATTTTTCCTTCAAAGAAGAAGTTATTGAAGATAGTTGCATGTCCTTCGTGGGCAAGTTTAGGAATTCACCGGTTACCTAAAAGCTTGGAATCATTTGCTTAATTTTACTGAAGACAAGAGAAGTTTCTGATTGATTGTTCATTAATAAAAGACTTTGTTGTACTTCTCAAGCCATCTAAAGACTGTTTGTGGTGGAAACATCTGAGAACTTCTCTTTGGGTCCCCTGGCTTCCCATTGGGCAAAGGTTGCACGTCCTGTTTTAAAGACAACTATTTACAAGCCCAACACACAACAGAACAGTAACCACTAACTTTTGTTTTCAGGCTTATTTTCGTATTGGAGGGGGGTTACCATTTTGTGCCCCCCAATGAAACAAATGGAACGAAAGCATGAATTAAATGGCACAAACGGGTATCAAACACATGACTACTATGTACAGTGAAGAGGCCCCTGAAGGCTGAAATGGTACAACCTATTCTATCATTGGCCAAAATATATACCATGTCATACTGTCGCTTTCTTGGGGCTTATTGTTTTAAGCAGGGGGCCTCAAACTATGGCCCAAGGCCCTCCAAGGTCATTTACCCGGCCCTCGCTCAGGGTCAAACTAAGTAGGAAACGACATGAAAGCACACAACAACAACAACAACAACAATCCTATCTCATCAGCCAAAAGCAGGCCCACACTTCCCATTGAAATATTAATAAGTTTATATTTGTTAAAATTGTTCGTCGTTTTAATTATTGTATTGTTTTTAAGTGTCTTTTGCACTACAAATAAGATATGTGCAGTGTGCATAGGAATTCATTCATTTTTTTTCCAAATTATAAAGTCCCTCCAACAGTTTGAGGGATTGTGACCTGGCCCTCTCTTTAAAAAGTTTGAGGACCCCTGGTTTTAAGTATAGAATTGGGTCATTTCTTTTCGGCTGGAACAAAATTGCATTTATCCAAGTTCATCATGAAATAAGACAGCAGTCAATGCAACTTTTTATAATTGTTTTTCCTGCAAACCAAGGAAACTTCGCTCTCCCCCTTGGGAATTAATAAAAAGAAGTGAACTGATGGATCTGATTTGAATGGGTAGTAAAAGATTATTTCTGGCCATATTGTGTTCCATTTCTGGACAGGGCAATTACAGAGGGGAGGAAATTATTCCAACGTCGTTACAACCGCCGAGGAGAAAATGTGATCTCCTTGGCTTGACGGAAAGGCAGGAAAGGCATACATTAGTTGCAAAGACAGGTTGAAAATCCTCTACGGTGTGTATTCATCTCCCTTGTTAAGTGGGGGATTAGCTGGAGTGCTTCTCACCTAAATTGCTACCAGTAAAAGTTGACCCAAGCTGCAGCATTTTGAAGCGAGGGAGATAAAGCAGCTTAGCAGGGAGTGAAATGAAATTAAAGGTGGAGGTGTCAAGGTTTTATGGACAGCTGTTTCCATCAGGAAATGGGTGTTGCTGAAGAGTTTCAGGGGGAAAGGAAGGTAACCAGCTCCCAGGTTTTTGGATCATCTTGTCAACTTCTCTCTAGATGCATCTACACTGCAGAATTAAGGCAGTTTGACCCCATTTTAACTGCCATAGTTCGATACGATGGGATCCTGAGAGTTGCATTTAGTGAGGCACCAGCACTGTTTGGTACAGAAGGTTAAAGAAGACACAGAAGGCATTGAGCCATGGTAGTTAACGTGGTGTCAAACTGCATTCATTCTACTGTAAAGATGCATCTTTTGACCTGAGGAAAATTGGCAATGTCTTGTGGAGGGCAAGATGCAAGAATGTAGCCCTTTCAGCATTTCAGATGTGTATCTACACTGCAGAATTAATGATACCACTTTATGTGCCATGACTCAAGGCTATGGAATCCTGGGATTTATAGTCTGGAGAGGCACCAGTGCTCTTGGGCAAAGAGGGCTAAAGGCATGATGTGCTGGTACAGCTGTACCAGTAGCTCCAATTCTGTTTGCTTTGCATTAAATGTTTGTTTGCAATCCCAGGCTTGGGATTTTGCAGCAGGGTGGCTTCCTGTTGTAGTTTGCAATCATAGGGCAAGCCACCTGTCAGTTATAGTTAGGTTCCCTGGTCCCGCCCTTTTTGAGTTTTGGAGAGAATAGGAGCCTTTTTGAGTCAGTTCTCACAGAGAAGCCTTTCGCACAGGACATAAAACGAAGTAGCTACTGTAGAAAGCTTCGTCTTCTACGGCTTAGCCGGGGAGATATACAGCCTACAGCCTGACTGGAGTTATACAGCCTTACAGCTCCTTTGCTGAGGGACTTCAGCCAGCCATCACTGAAACCCGAACTCCTTCTTTTCCCCTGGAAGTCTACAAAGCTCTGCTTGGCAAGGGTCGCTCGCAGAAGCCAGACGCAGTTGGTACCAGGTGCAGGAGCTCCACGCCAACAGAGGCAAGTACAGACTGCCCAGATTAGAAGTTAAGGATTTCCCCATTAGTTAATTACAGTTAAGAAGACAGTGCCTGTTCCCAGTGAACAAGATTGCAAGAGTCAATAGACTGTTAAGAAAGCTTGAAAGTACCTGTTTCTTTTCATCAGTAAAGATCTTTGTTGGATTTACTTTAAGCAATCTAAAGACTCTGTTTGGGGGAATCTAAGGGCCTTTAGTCTGAGGCAGCCCAGGCGTCCCGTTGGGCACACAGAATTTATGTCCTGTCTACAGTCATGTGCACAGGCCCAGCGTGCGACAGCACACATGGTAAAACTACAACTCTGGGGATTCCATAGCATTGCACCATGGTAGTTGAAGTGGCCTCAAACTGTATTAATTAATTCTACAGTGTAGATAAAGGGTCCCCAAACTAAGGCCTATGGGTTGGATATGGTCCTCCAAGGTCATTTACCTGGCCCTCGCTCAAGGTCAACCTAAGTCTGAAATGACTTGAAAGCACACAACAACAACAACCCTATGTCATCATCCAAAAGCAGGCCCACACTTCCCATTGAAATACTAATAAGTTTATATTTGTTAAAATTGTACTTCATTTTAATTATTTTAAGTGAGGTTTTTTTTTTTTGCATTACAATTAAGATATGTGCAGTGTGCATAGGAATTCATTCATGTTTTTTTTTTTTCAAATTACAATCTGGCCTTCCAACAGTTTGAGAGACTGTGACCTGGCCCTCTGTTTAAAAAGTTTGTGGGCCCCTGGTGTAGATGAACCTAATATTTTCATTCTGGAATAGTGTGAAAAGGTGACACTGTGAGGAAGATATGAAGGAGATAGGGCCTGGCCTGTTTCGCTTTCTAGAAGGCCAAATTAGGCACAGATGGGCAGAAGGTAAAAGCAGAGGTTTATTTTCAATGGTCAAAGAGGATGTCAGTCAGCCGAGAAAGCACTCTAAAGTACTGGCATCCCACCATTACCATTGTTAACACAGAGCATTTTCTTTTCATTTGACAGCTATTCGAAAAATACTCTGCATGTCCCTGGTTGGATGAAAAACTGTCTGGCTAGGATCCACATCCTGAGTGGCTCAGGATCCCATTGGACGTCATCACTGGTTGGCTATTTGTATAGTGGGAAATGCAACTAACTGTCATTTGAGCTTTTGAAGTGTATGTTCATTTATTGATCCATCTCCGACAGGAGCATGATGAGAAAGGAAGGTAGTGGGGCATTGGGAAATGAGTCCATGATGGGCTTAATGGGTTGGCTTCAGTGAACACAATGGGGTTAGTCCAATGTACACAATGAATACCTAGGGGCAATGACCATTTCAGTAGGTGAGGCTGGCTTGGGGCATGGGTCCAGATCTTTCCCAAAGATAGCCCCAATCTTATCAGGAAATGGATTTGGGAACTCTGACACCAAAACATTGTGCTCTTACCCCCACTTTTGCCAGTTCATTGTGAGAGGATTGTGGAAATTGAAGCAAGGAGTCTGGGTGTGTTTGGACAGCATTCCAAAGGTAATCCATAACAAAGGTTCAGGTGAGACATCGGGATCTGCTAAATTTGTCTCTGGTAGGGCCACAAACTATATTTTATATAATTTTAGACATTTCATAATTTAGGTTCCAATTTATAAGACTAGCCATTTTACAAGGTCTTTAGTCTTCTCCGCCAATGTATTGTCGAAGGCTTTCATGGCCGGAATCACTGGGTTTTTGTAGGTTTTTCCGGGCTATATGGCCATGTTCTAGAGGCATTTTCTCCTGACGTTTCACCTGCATCTATGGCAAGCATCCTCAGAGGTAGTGAGGTCCTCACTACCTCTGAGGATGCTTGCCATAGATGCAGGCGAAACGTCAGGAGAAAATGCCTCTAGAGCATGGCCATATAGCCCGGAAAAACCTACAACAACCCATCTTCTCCGCCAACTTTGAGCCATGGCAGACAAAGTGGTGTCAAACTCCATTAATTATATAGTGTGGATACAGCCTTTGTTTCCCACTTGGGAGATGGCAGTGAAAGGGAACCGAATTAGCTCTCCCTTCTGTGTGCAAAAGCTGGATACGTTATCTGATATGGTGCACCCAATGCAATTTGCCAGAATCCTCTGAGAAACATGTCCTGACGTAGGTTAGTTTTCTCCCTTTTTTTTAGTGAAGTCACAGCTTGCTTGCGTGCCTATTGCAGAATTATTCTTAGACCTGCAGCTTCTATCAGTCTTAGGCCAAGTGTCCGGATGAGCATTCTTCTGAGTCACTTTGCATTATCTCTTCCCTTAGAGACCAGCAGTCAGGCTCTCTTTCACTCCCTGCTGATCCTCGGAGAGAGAAGCCTCCTGCCTCTCCCTCCTTCAGCCTGGGAAGGGGACTGCGGATCTTGGAGCTTCATTGATATTCCAGGAACGCAACTCACTTAGCAGTATCTTCGAGCACCAATAAACCAATGCAAACAGAGGGGAGCCAGATAAAACAAAAAGTAGGTCATTTCCACAGAACAATGACATCCAGGCAAACTTAAAAGGAGGCTTCACTTGCCATGGCTGCAGTTTGCCAAAGAGTTTGGGAGCAATATTTTTTATGATTCTGTTCTGCAGCCTGAATCATATTATCTACTCCTCATCTACATCAAACAGCTATAACCAGAGTTGCAGGAAACTAAGGGTGCATCTACACTTGCAGAATTAATGCAATTTGACTCCATTATAACTGCCATGGCTCAATGCTATAGAGTCCTGGGAATTGTAGTTTGGTACAGGACAAGTCTTCTATGACAATGAAGGCTAAAGACCTTCCATAAGTTCATAGCACTGAGCCATAGTACTTAAAATGAGATCAAACTGTATTAATCATACAGTGTAGATAGATACACCTTAGGCTAAAAATGGCTTGTTAGCATAATCTTTAAAACCGAAAGATTTTGTTCAAATTGTTATATGCATTCACCTTGAAATTAAAATATCTGCCTCTGCGCTTGGCTACTTTGCTGCTGAGTATGCATGCTCAGTGTGGAACACATCTCACCACACGAAAACAGTGGATGTGGCTCTTAATGAGACGTGCCGCATTATCACAGGGTCTCTATGTCCTACACCACTGGAGAAATTACACTGTTTAGGGCAGGGGTCCTCAAACTTTTTAAACCGGGGGCCAGTTTACTGTCCCTCAGACCGATGGAGAGCCGGACTATAGTTTGTTTGTTTTTTAAAAATACAAAATATAATAATTTAAAAATAATAAAAAAATTCCAATGCACATTGCAGATATCTTATTTTGCTGTGTGGAAGGGCCCTTAGAGGGGGTTCTTTCTAGACCTCTTTAGGCAGTAATTCCAGGAGCAGAGAATGGGAAATCTTCCTATTTCTAGTCTGAACAAAATCTGGCTACCAGTATTTAAAAAAACCTCTAAAATTATAACTGTAAATAAAGAACAACACTCAAACACAGGGGAACTCCAGACAAAAAACAATCAGGGCCACCTAATCACCTCTCAACAAAGGATTCTCCCTAAAAACTGTCAGGCTATGAAGTCCAGTCGTGTCTGACTCTGGGGTGTGGTGCTCATCTGCATTTCTAAGTCGAAGAGCCGGCGTTGTCCATAGACACCTTCAAGGTCATGTGGCCAGCATGACTGCATGGAGCGCCGGGGCAGCCTCCCTTGGCTGGCTCACGCTACCCATCGGGCCTGACGGCTAGCGTGAGCCAGCCAAGGGAGGAGGCAGCCCCATGTGGCCTACTTGTGAGTAAAGCCCCTCGCGACGGGCTTTACTTGCGAGGAGGCCAGGCGGAGCAGCTGCCCTTGGCTGGCTCACGCTGTCCGTCGGGCCTGACGGATAGCGTGAGCCAGCCAACGAAGGGGCACTGTGGGGGGGGGGGAGGCGATCCTCTTCCGCGGGCTGGATAAGGGCCCTTGGCGGGCCGGAAGTGGACCGTGGGCCGTAGTTTGGGGACCCCTGGTTTAGGTGGTATTGAACCACCTGATATCCTCTGGGAAGTAGCAACCAGTAGTGAAAGGACCAAGGCAGTGACATCTGCAGCCCATCCCCTGTTCGGATATCAGCCAGCATGCCAACATCTTAAATCAAGAAATAGTTTTCTAACATCTACAGAGACACTCGCTGGAACACCTCAGCGAGCCAGAGTCCAAAAGTGGCAGGCTAAAACCCAGAACCTCAATCTATGGCTGATACCAAATGAGAGATTCCCTCCTGGGCACACAGAAAAGTGGGTGACTTGGAAGGCACTGAACAGACTATGCTCTGGCACCACGAGGTGCAGAGCCAATCTTAAGAAATGGGGCTACAAAGTGGAGTCTATGACATGCGAGTGTGGAGAAGAGCAAACCACTGACCACCTACTACAGTGCAGTCTGAGCCCCGCCACATGCACAACAGAGGACCTTCTCACAGTGACACCAGAAGCACTCCAAGTGGCCAGCTACTAGTCAAAGGACATTTAATATAATGCCAAGTTTTGAAACTTTGTGTTTTTGTTTGTTTGTTTGTTTGTTTTAAAATACAATACAAATGTACCCATGGTTCGCTCCTGATACAATACATTGTTGTTCATTCGTTCAGTCATCTCTGACTCCTCGTGACCTCATGGACCAGCCCATGCCAGAGCTCCCTGCCGGCCACCACCACCCCCAGCTCCCTCAAGTTCAATACATAAATACCTTCAAATTGTCTTATTTTGCATTGTTCAATAGTTTGAGATGCATTCCGGCGGTTTAAATTATTCATTAGAGTTTTACATTTTTTAAATGGTTTCATGTACCCACAATCCAGCTGGGAATGTATCCCCTGTGGATATGTGGTCTTACTGTGTGTATATATGCATGCATGCATGTGTATATATGTGTATTGTGTGCATGTGTATGTTGTGTGCATTTATATATATATTCACACATTTTATGGAAATCTCTGCACCATTTTATCCTCTCTTCTGGTGACACTCAAGTGGCCATCATAAAACCCTCCACTGGTTCCATTTCCAGCCATTGGTTTCTTATGCGATTCTGTAGGCTTCTTTCTTTACTTGCACACATATCAATAAAAAGAATTTCACAGCAGCCCTTTCCAAGATGTTTGAAATAACTGAGAGCAGGGAGGGGGGAAAGGAGGGGAAGCTGTTGTGAAGTATCTCAAATATTTGTCTCAACCTTTGAAATTTTGTTTGTGGCATTTGCTTTAGTATCCTGTTTTGCTGAAAGACCCAAAGGAGCTGGAAAATACATGAACTCCTTATGTAGTCTTCGCACTTGCTTGGCAGAATAAAAGGCAACAGAAATAGAGCTGGATGAATACCCAACTATGGTTCCTTAGAAATTAGATGCCCAATCCATAAGAGAAAATGAAGTTTTACAGGGCATGGTCAAGGCAGCAGCCCAAAAGATAGGACTTGAGGTCACGAGAAGGATCAACTTGCATGGGGGGGTACAATACAAGGGAGTCAAGATCCCTTTCACCCAAGAGTCAGAGGTGAGAGAAAGAAGAGAGGGGCAATACTTTACTTAGGTGATCCCTTGTAGCCCGAGGATGATGGTCCTCCAAGTTTAGTGTCTTGGCAGTGGGTCTGTAGGTGGCTGTGGAGTCCTGTTCTTGATCCGCATGTTCTCCCGCAGTGAGGGCATTGGTTTCTAGGTGGAAGGCAGTCCCGGTCAGGGTTGGCATGATGTGCCTTATTCTTGGCACGTTTCTCCCTTTCATCCTCCGTTCATGCTCTTCGAATTCTGCAGCACTGATGATCACAGCTGACCTCCAGTTAGAGCACTCAAGGGCCAGGGCTTCCCAGTTCTCAGTGTCTATGCCACGGTTTCTACGGTTAGTTTTAACCCCATCTTTTAATCTCTTTACTTGTCCACCAACATTACATTTCCCATTCTTGAGTTGGGACTATAGTAACTGCTTTGGGAGACAGGTTGAGCATTCGAACAACGTTGCCAGTCCAGCACAGCTGATGGCGTAGGAGCACCACTTCAATGCTGGTGGTCTTTGCTTCTTCTAGCAGGCTGATATTTGTCCTCTTGTCTTCCCAAGAGGTTTGCAGGATTTTTCAGAGACAACACTGATGGAATCATTTCAGGAGTTGAGTGTGACATCTGTAGACAGTTAATGTTTTGCAGGACCAAGGTTGGGAGGACAATAGCTTTATAAACAAGCACCTTGGTCTCCCTTCGGATGTCCCAGTCCTCAAAGACTCTCTGCTTCATTGTGGAGAGGTAACTGCCAAAGTAGTGGAAACTGTCAACATTTTTCTAATGTTACACAATTAAGATGTATTTCTGGCATTGCAAAGGGATTGTCTGGTGACTGCCGGAGAGGCAGGCAGTATTGAAAGTATTCAAAGGACCCATAGACAAGACCTCGGCGCACTTAATCTCCATCTTAAACATGGGTTATTTGATGGAATACAGTATCTTCATCTGGAATGCAGTCTTCCTTTTTTCCCTTGACCAAGCATTATTGTATTTTCTAGTGTGTTTTTTCTTCTCATGGTATGGCCAAGGTATGTGTCACGTTGCCAGGGCTCTGTCAATATTTAGGCAGAGATGAACGAAAACAAAAACCCAGTTTGTATAAAACAATTTAATTAAAACAGCACTTACTTTCTGGCTGTTTTAATAGTCCAAAATATAAAACATAAAGATTGCACTCAGCCACAAAATACAAAACAAAAACAGCAAACACTGTTGCAGGTTCAAGATAACTCCGTAGTCAAAAGGTCCAGACCAGGGGTCAAACACTGAGAGTTCAATAAACAAAGTCCTGCGATCAAGAGTCTATGTCGTAGTCACAAGCCAGTCCAAAGGTTCAAGGTTCCAGGATTCCAGCGGTTCAGAAGACAGGTCAGGACACCTAAAATCCACAAACCTGGGGGGAAACCAGCAGCATCTACCACCAAGATAAGACAAATACTTTTCTCCCCAAGATCAGTCCCAAGGCTAGCTCCTTATATACAGAAACACTCAGCAGCAACCGCTCTTGCATACCTCCACACTTAATTGTTTTCACCCTGGAACTCTTACTTACAGATTACACAACCCTTTAGAACTAAGACTCACATTAACTCTTCCATCACCAACCACCAAAAACTGCAGAACATGTTACATGACAGTATGATAGTTTACTTATGTCATCTTGGCTTCTAGGGAGGGATCATGCTTGACTTGTTTTAGGATCCATTTATTTGTCTTGTTAGAGGGTGACGGTATCCATGGAAATGTTCTCCAGAACCACATTTCAAATTACATCAGCCCTCCTTATCCACAGACTCTGTATCCACAGATTTAACTGCCCATTACTTGAAAATATTTCATTAACAAATCCCAAAAGCAAACCATGATTTTGCCATTTTAACAGCATGTTATAGAATTTGGGCACCCACAAATTTTAATGCTCAGAATGAGGGGCCCTGGGACCAAACCCCAATGGATTCCAAGGTTCCACTGTAGTTAATTCTCATCCTATCAGTGTTCTTCACTGTCCAGCTTTCACAACCATACATTGGAATTAGTACTATGGCAAATGCCATCCTATTTATTTATTTATTTATTTATTTGGGGTTCTTTTACCCCGCCCTTCTCACCCCGAAGGGGACTCAGGGCGGCTTACAGAAACAAGGCACAATTTGATGCCTGCATCACAAACAATCGTACACAAAATTACAACAATTCACAGTTGACATGCATGCATTATAACCATAAAATCAATAAAATCAATAAAATCATTAAAACCAAATACAAACCCAGTTTCTCCTCTTACATGGTCAGCGTTTGTTAACACCTAGATCTAGTTTTTCGTTCCATTCATCCATCCTGCTGGTCTTACTTGCCTGATTGTCTGATTTAATTGCCAGAGTGCCCAAAGGCCTGGTCCCATAACCAAGTTTTCACCCTCCTCCTGAAGGCGAGGAGGGATGATGATGCCCTGATCTCCCCCGGGAGTGAGTTTCACAGGTGAGGGGCCACCACTGAGAAAGCCCTGCTCCTCGTCCCCACCAGCCTCACTTGTGACAGTGGTGGGGTCGAGAGCAGGGCCTCCCCAGATGATCTCAGACTCCGGGGTGGGACATAGAGGGAGATACGTTCGGACAGATACACTGGACCGGAACCGTATAGGGTTTTGTAGGTCAAAACCAGCACCTTGAATTGTGCTCGGAACTGAATCGGCAGCCAGTGGAGCTGGCACAACAGGGGGGTGGTATGCTCCCTGTATGTCGCTCCAGTGAGCAATCTGGCTGCCGCTCGCTGGACTAGTTGAAGTTTCCGAACAGTCTTCAAGGGCAACCCCACGTAGAGAGCGTTGCAGTAGTCTATTCGGGATGTAATCCTACTTTTAGTATTCAATGATATATCTTATGTATATTTTCTAATCTCATCAGGGCCAATGTCCTCCAGATGCATAGCATTGCTCTATCCAATTCTCTGTCCCATCACTACCAGCATCACTTTCGCATGGCACATCTGCATTTGTGAATCAATTCATCCAAAGTTTCATAATTGCTCAGAAGAAAACATGGTGCAGATGTTGACAGAATGCTGGGGAACCACACGGAAATGAGATTATTGTTTTCCAAACACAACCTGAGATTTAATTACAGCTTTGCCGAGTGCTTATTAAAACTCCATCTTTCCCATTGTTTCCCAGTGCTGTGCCTATTGCTTTTGTCACTTTTTTTTCGTGTTGCTAATAATAAAAAAGAAGAAGAACTGAGGTGGAAAATTAGAAATACAGATTGCAGTAATTGTCTTTTTTTCTCCCCCTTCTCTTTCCTATGAGGGCATACTGATTAGGAAAGCGCCATATTGCTACCTGTGAGTAAAACTGCACAGGAATTGGGATCACAGGACAGAGTTTCAGAGAACAAAAAGCTTTTGAACCTACTATGCTATTTTCATGATAGAGAAGCAAGGGAGATCTCAGTCATTTTAGAGAGAAACTGTATAATGGGTAGAAAATTGACACCAATATATTCTGTCTTCTGTCTGTTCCTATTTACATTCAACAACAGACTTTCTTCTGGAAAATGTGGATCTTCATAACCACTTGGGAAATGGGATTCATAACTAGGTTCTTGTGGGTTTTTTCGGGCTATAGAGCCATGTTCTAGAGGCATTTCTCCTGACGTTTCGCCTGCATCTATGGCAAGCATCCTCAGAGGTAGTGAGGTCTGTTCGAATTAGGACAATGGGTTTATATATCTGTGGAATGGCTGGGGTGGGGCAAAGAGCTTTTCTCTGCTAGAGCTAGGTGTGAATGTTTCAACTGACCACCTTCATAAGCATTTGAAGGCCTGCCTGAGCCTGGGAAGAGGTGTTAAGATGTGCCTGGTTGTTTCCTCTCTGTTGTTTTGCTGTTGTAATTTTAGAGTTTTTTTAATACTGGTAGCCAGATTTTGTTCCTTTTCATGGTTTCTTCCTTTCTGTTGAAATTGTCCACATGCTTGTGGATTTCAATGGATTTCAATGGCTTCTCTGTGTAGGCTGACATGGTGGTTGTTGATATGGTCCAGCATTTCTGTGTTCTCAAATAATATGCTGTGTCCAGGCTGGTTCATCTACAAACCCACCAAGAAAATCCAAGAAATGCTACGTTCAGCAAAGGACAAGAGGGATCCTCTCACCTCTGCAGGAGTCTACTGTATACCATGCAGCTGTGGACAAGTCTACAGAGGGACCACCAAACGCAGCATTTTCCAAACACGAATCAAGGAACATGAAAGGCACTGCAGACTACTTCAACCAGAGAAGTCAGCCTTAGCAGAGCACCTGATGAACCAGCCTGGACACAGCATATTATTTGAGAACACAGAAATGCTGGACCACACCAACAACCACCACGTCAGGCTACACAGAGAAGCCATTGAAATCCACAAGCATATGGACAATTTCAACAGAAAGGAAGAGACCATGAAAATGAACAAAATCTGGCTACCAGTATTAAAAAACTCTAAAATTACAACAGCAAAACAACAGAGAGGAAACAACCAGGCACATCTTAACACCTCTCAGCAAGAGATTTTCCCAGGCTCGGGCAGGCCTTCAAATGCTAATGAAGGTGGTCAGTTGAAACATTCACACCTAGCTCTAGCAGAGAAGAGCTCTTTGCCCCACCCCAGCCATTCCACAGATATATAAACCCATTGTCCTAATTCCAACAGACCTCACCACCTCTGAGGATGCTTGCCATAGATGCAGGCGAAACGTCAGGAGAAATGCCTCTAGAACATGGCTCTATAGCCTGAAAAAACCCACAAGAACCTAGTGATTCCAGGGATTCATAACCTTTTGGAAAAAAATTCTGTCATTGGAAAGGCACGACCTTGTTAGAAGTCAGAACCTTTTGAAAAATTATATTCACCAGCATTCATGCAAGGCAACTAGGTTTCAGCTGTTAAACTGACGGACCTCCGTATGTCTTTGAACTGTTAGGGACAAAGACATGCCAATGCACAAAATCATATATATTCAGTAGAGTTTCAGAAGTGTTCCTTTAGTTGCTCAAAATATATTTGCTTTTAAATCATGCTTTCAAGAGACAAAACAGTCTTCTTTAAAAGTAACAGAGTTGGTTTACTCACAAAACTTTATGTATACAGCATATAGACACTTTGCTTATGAATCCTGTTACAATAGGACTTTAAGTAGTTTCTCTGTGTAAGTAATACAGGGCATCATCTTTGGACCGGGACTGTGGCACACTAGCTGATAGCCAGCTGCATTAAGTCACTACTGACCAAGAGGTCATGAGTTTGAAGCCAGCCCGGGTCGAAGTGAGCTTCCGGCCATTAGTCTAGCTTGCTGTTGACTTTTGCAGCCCGAAAGACAGTTGCATGAGTCAAGTAGAAAATGTAAGTACTTTATGTGAGGAGGCTAATTTAACTAATTTACGATGCCATAAAACATTCCAGCAGTGTGCAGAAGAATGAGGAAGTACTCCATCAAAGGACTCGGTGTCACAAATGGACGGTGAAGTAGCAGCTACCCCTGTGGCCAGGATCGAGCAGGAATCGAGCATACCCTCATGAAGCCGGAAAACTGGAATGTTACATTGCCTCTGTCTTTGTCTATATATGTTATATATCTAATAGACTTTGAATGTTTGCCATGTATATGTGCATTATAATCCGCTCTGAGTCCCCTGCAGGGTGAGAAAGACAGGATATAAATACTGTAAATAAATAAATAAATAAATAGAGTCAATATTCCATAGTCCAATGGAGTGCAATGGCTTCTGTATATCATACTGTTCCGATATTGAAGGGCCCTTCCACACAGCCCTGTATCCTAGAATATTAAGGCAGAAAATCCCACATGATCTGAGTGTGGACTCAGATAACCCAGTTCGAAGCAGATATTGTGGGATTTTCTGCTTTGATATTCTGGGATATAGGGCTGTGTGGAAGGGCCCTTCAGTATAGGAACAGTATGATATACAGAAGCCATTAGGCTCCATTGGACTATGGAGTATTGACTTTATTTGTTTGTTTGTTTGTTTGTTTACAGTTTTTATATTCTGCCCTTCTCACCCGCAGGGGACTCAGGGCGGATTATAATGCACATATACATGGCAAACATTTAAAGTCTATTAGACATATAACATATATAGACAGAGACAGAGGCAATGTAACATTAGGCGGTTGATGGGAGAAAGAAAGGGGCCTGAGGCTCTTAGGAATTGTGGGAGTTGAAGTCCAAAACACCTGGAGGACCCAAGTTAGCCCATACCTGGTATAGACTCATATGGTGCATTTCAATTAAATCGAACTACTCCATATGAGTCCGCACTGACAATATAATGCAGCTTCAAACATAGCGTAGATGTAGCCCAACTTGTATTAAAAATGAAAACGTTACTCAATAGAAGTCAACACTGAAGTAGTAGAAGATGTTGATGATCTGATCTTACATAAAGAACTGAGAGTATGTAATAATCAACAACCATGCGCCTACTTCCCAAACACGTGGAAGGAACAACAGATTTTTTAATTAAAAACAGTATAATCAGCTGTTTTAACTAGACATATGTCAGCTTGAGTGGACTACGATAAACATATGGCAATGCAGAATTTATTTTGAGTTGCTCATGCAATGCTGCTCATGTACATCTTTTTAGTCTTAAGACAGATATGAATTGATTTGTCTGAGAGCACCCTCCATTCAATTTCACATCTATTTTATATAGGGTGAACATTTTCACTGTCCTTGAGAAAGATCACTATTAGAAATAAAGGAACAAAAGAAAGTGAGGCCATTTCTATGCAGCTGTATAAAATCCAGATTATCTGCTTTGAACTGGATTATATAGCAATGTAGACTCAGATAATCTAGTTCACTGGTTCTCAACCTGGGGTTCCCAGATGTTTCTGGCCTACAACTCCCAGAAATCCCAGCTAGTTGACCAGCTGTAAGGATTTCTGGGAGTTAAAGGCCTAAAACATCTGGGGACCCCAGGTTGAGAACCACTGATCTAGTTCAAATAGAACCCGTAGCACAATAGGTTAAATAGAACCCATAGCACAATGGGTTAAATAGAACCCGTAGCACAATGGGTTAAATAGAACCCGTAGCACAATGGGTTAAATAGAACCCGTAGCACAATGGGTTAAATAGAACCCGTAGCACAATGGGTTAAATAGAACCCGTAGCACAATGGGTTAAATAGAACCCGTAGCACAATGGGTTAAATAGAACCTGTAGCACAATGGGTTAAATAGAACCCGTAGCACAATGGGTTAAATAGAACCCGTAGCACAATGGGTTAAACCACTAGCTGCAGAAAACCTGCTGACTGGAAAGTTGGCAGTTCAAAGCCATGGGTCAGGGTGAGCTTCCACTGTTAGCCCTAGCTCCTGCCAACCTAGCAGTTCAAAACATGCAATTGTGAGTAGATCAATAGGGACCACCTCATCGGGAAGGTAAAAGATGCCCATGCAGCCATGCCGGGAACACTACCAGGAGGTGTTTATGGACAACAGGCTCCTTTGTATGAAAATGGAACAAGAGCCCCTCCCCATGGCTGGAGTTGAGCACCACCTCCAGACGCCAGAGATGAAACGGGTAAACTTTGCCTTTGTTTGTGTATTGCATGTAACTGTTGTTTACTGTATAAAGGGCATTGAATGTTTGTCTATATATGTGTATACTGTAATCTGCTCTGAGTCCCCTTGAGGAGAAAGAGTGGAATATAATTAAAATATATTAATACTGTTATTATTATTGACTTCAATTAAAGCATGTTCTTAGCTTTCCTTTACATATTCAACCAGGGTGTGTTTTTCTTCTTCAACTGATTGTTTGACTTGTAAAAGTCCTCTGCCACCAGACTTTCTAGGCAGATAGAGCCGGTCAACATCACTGCGAGGATGTAGTGCATTATGAATGGTCATGGGTTTTCTTGTTTTTCTGTCCAAATTGTCCAGTTCTGCCTGTGTCCAGTTTATGATGCCAGCAGTGTATCTTATGACAGGTATGGCCTAGGAGTTTGGTGGTATTGCCTCCATTGAGCTTGCTTTTGAGAATTGTTCTGATCCTTTGAATGTATTCTTTGCTGACTACAGTTTTCACATATTCATGTTTGATGTTGTTGAGCTGTAGTATGCCCAGATATTTATAGGCCTCTCTCTGGTGACACTTTATCGCTTGGCCATTGGGCATATTTATGCCCTCACTTTCAGTGATTTTTCCCTTCTACTGTGCCACTGTCGAACATTTGTCCAAACCAAACTCCATGTTGATATTGGTGCTAGAGATTCGGACAGTGTTAGTCGGAGACTGGATTTCAGTTTCGGTTTTCCCACACAGCTTCAGGTTATCCATGTACAGCAGATGTGAAAAGTTGTGAGATTTCTTAGATGTTTGATAGCCCAGGTTTGTTTTTTGTAAGGTTGTTGACAGAGGGATCATGGCAATGATGAAAAGCAGTGGGGACAATGAGTCTCCCTGGAAGATTCCTCTTCTGGTATTGATTATTATTATTATTATTATTATTATTATTATTATGTGGATTATCTGCCTTGATATTCTGGATTATAAGGCAGTGTAGAAGGGCCCAGAGTTGTACTAGTATGGGCAACTCTAGCAGAATTTCTCACTGGATTTCAGGCAGCTTTTTTTTTTAGATGCTTTCTGTGCTGTCTTACGTTGGGCCTATAGCAATTGGCTTTTGAACAGGATGTGCTCTTTGTGCCCAGTGGGAAACCGGGGTGCCTCAGCTGAGAAGCCCTAAGGATTTTCCTATACAAAGTCTTTAGAAGCTTGAAAAGTTTAACAAAGTCCTTTATTATTGCTTAGGTCTTCAACAAAGCAATCAAATACTTCTTAGATCTTCAACAGGTCAAACGAATACTTCAAGGCTTTGAATTAACTTCTTTCTTAATCTAGCTTTCTTAATCTTGTCCACAATGGGCAGGCAACTGGCTTCGTGAACTGTTTCTTTTCTTAAAGAGGAAAACCCTTTTTAACCCCTCCTTGGGCAATCTACTTTCTAAACTTTGCTGGTGTGGGCCCTCTCCTACTGACAAGACAGACAACTGTACATAGATAGAGGTATATATAGGCTTTCCCTTCTTTGGCACCTTGGAGGCTGTGCTCAGTTCTGGCCACAGGAGGTGCTGTTGTTCCATTTCCTCTGCCAAAGAGCTTTGTGCATAAACTTCCTCCTTGATTAAATTGCTGGCATTTTTCTGGCATTTCCTTATGGGTGCCTTAAATACCTTTCCACTCAAGTGGTACCTATTAACCTACTCACATTGCTGTTTTCAAAATTCCTAGGTAGGCAGAAGCTGGGCTAAAGGCCAGGAGCTCACTCTGACCCAGGTTTCGAACTGTCAGCCTTTTAGTTGGCAACATTTACTGCAGTTTGCGGTTAACTTGCTGTGCCAAAGCCCAGCGAATTAATGACCATGATCTTGCCAATTAACCCTCTTGTCCCACTTTCTCCACTGCTTTTTAAATATTCCAGTTTCTCTCTCCTCTTCCCATTTCCCTCCTTTTGTCCTTGGCTTGCTTCATCAACTGTAAGGGAAAGTAGTTGGCACTCAATTCAGGAAATGGGAACTGGGGAAAGAGCTTGAAATCTGGCCCTTCCCAGTAGCCTGAGGCAAAAGCAAATGGCTACAGCCTTTCCTATCTCTTGCACTTTTCTTCATTGAAACCTTTTTCTATCATGACCACTCTCTGATGTTGCTTGGACACATGGATCCCAGTTTTCATCATTGAAATGTTGGAGGATATCAAACCAATCGCCTAAAGCAAGGCCAGAAGCATTCAGACTTCCCTCTACAGTCCCTGGTGATCATAAACAATCATGCATGTACACATACCCTCACACTCTCACACACACTCCGCTGTTCACTGTAACGTATACCTACAAGAAGGACTGACGCTGTGAGTAGGGAGAACGGATGACAAAAACACCCGACACACAGCAGGGAGGCTTAGAAAGCAGCATCAGCCCTGGCATCTGAAAGCATCTTCGACAGCAGCCAGCTATACCGACTGAATACATATGTGCACAGGCTGGGTTTATGTGTCAAACCTGTGGGAATCCCAAGAGGGAGCTTCAGCGGAAAGGGGGGGGAGCACCAAGGCAGCAGATTAGCATTTCTAAGGCTCTGCAACAACTGAGGAAATCTGGAATTGGGATAAATATCATTCTTCGTGCCTTGGCGGGAGAGATGTTGGAATCAGCAAAACTGCCAGGCTCAGAAGGGCTCCCCGCAAAGTCCTAAAGCCATCTAAGAAAAGAAAAGCTGGGGAGTAACTAGGTTTTTCAATGGTTTAACTTGGAAGCTTCTGACTTTTTCGAATGGAATTTGTCTTTTAACCATGTGATTGCCAAGCACTACTTTTCAGTCAACAGCAATTGCTTGTCTGCCTGTTACGTCTACTGAGTTATGTGGGTCTTGACTCTAAAGATGACGGAAGGAGAAAGGATCACATAGGTAGCTGTTGAACTGAACCCAAAAAGGAAAGTCTATCGTAGTAAGCCCTTCACAATGGCGGGAGTTACGGGAGCAGGATTTCTGAAAAGTGGGGAAATTACTTTTCAGTAATTTCCCCACAAAACCAGTATGGCTCTTCTCTCTTGGAATCTCTAGGGCCTCCAGCACAACCAGATGTTGACTACACAAACTTCCACCAGATGTTGACAGCAGAATAGTACTGGAGGATCTACAAATGCCTAGAAAAGTCACGGAAGTTGACTATAGAATCCCAGTGGAGGTCCAAGATATTTCTATAGAGAAGATACTAATCAAATCTGCAAATGATCAAATCTACAAAAGTTAAACCCACAAATATGGACAGCTGTCTGAATTTTTTTCTGAATTTATAAGGTGCAATATCTGAACTGGCCACTTGGGGGAAGCCATTAATAGTTTCCTATAGTTTCCAATGATACAACAAGCTACTGAGCTTCAGTAAGAGATATAAGCAGGCCCGTAGCCAGGATTTCATTTCGGGGGGGGGGGGGCTGATTTTTTTTCAGGGGGGGTTTCGGGGGGGGGGCTGAGTTTCGGGGGGGGCTGAGTCTGAGTGAAAGAGGGTCTAGCCTAGCAAACCTTTTGTATCATTACCCCAATACCCCCATGCATAAGGGATATATTGAGTATGGTGATCAAATCATGATATGAATAAACATAACAGTTTAAATAATGCACCAGTAAGGCCTTTTCGCGAACCACCATGAAAATTTCGGGGGGGGGGGGGCTGAAGCCCCCCGAGCCCCCCCCCCCCCCCGGCTACATGCCTGGATATAAGTAATGACCTTTTTATGATCAGACTAAAGTAACTTTTTTATGGCATTCCAGCCTCTGAACAGAATTTGTTTCCAAAGAAAGGGAGGAAGCGGAGGAAGTGGTGGTGGTGGTGGAGGAGGAATGACAACAGCAACAACAATGGAGTTTGTCTCCAAGTTTGCAACTAGAGGAAGATGTCTTCACAAACAGCATTGTGGTTGCAGTGGATCCAAAGCATCTTCACATGTGTGTCCTCCTTGATCAGAGATGGACCCATCAGTGAGTCCCAACAATATACCAGCATTGCATAGTTGTTTGAGAGACTAGGACTGAATCCCTGCCCAGAAATGAAAGCCCACTGGGTGACCTGGGGCAATTTACACATTCTCAGCCCCAGAAACCCTATGATAGGTTTGACTTAGAATTTCTATAAGCCAGGAATTACTTGAAGGCCCACAACACCATATGGAAGAATATCCTTCCATATGGTGTTGTGGGCCTTCAAATCATTGTGGGCCTTCAAGTCACAATATGAAAGAAGAGAGCCAACATAATGCAGTGGTTTGAGCATCATCTATGATTCTGGAGACAATGGTATGAATCCTCATTCAGCCAGAGAAACCCACTGGGTGACCATAGGTGAGCCACACACTTGCATCCTCAGAAGAAGGCAAGAGCAAATGCCTTCCAAACAATCCTGCCAAGAAAACTACAGATGTTTTGCCTTAGGGTTGTCATAAATCAGAAACAATTTGAAGGCACACAACATGACAGAAAATTGCCTAAATATGCAGAAGGCATCAGATCTCATCTGATCTTGGAAGTTCAGGAGAGGCTGGTTAGTGCTTGAAAAGAAGCCTACAAGTACTGTAGACTATATTTTGCAGAGGTAAAGGTAAAAACCTATTCCCTAAGAAAATCTATGAAATCTGTGGGGTTGCCATCAGTCTCCAGGCAACTTGAACACACATCCTTTCCATGAAGACAGAAAGTTGATGATATAGACTTTTTAAATTTCTGTTTCTTTATCTTTTCCACACTATATGTTTTTTGGGGTGGGGGGAGATTTCTGATTAAAGCCCATGTCACCAATTGCGCAAAAAGCTATTTCCTACTGTACATTACATACAGTTTCAGAAAAACATCTATTTTTGCTTCATTGACTATTCTAAAGCCTTTGACTGTGTGGATCATAATAAATTGTGGCAAGTTCTTGGTGGGATGGGCATCCCAAGCCACCTTGTCTCTCTCCTGAGGAATCTGTACAAGGACCAAGTAGCAACAGTCAGAACTGACCATGGAACAACAGACTGGGTCAAGATTGGGAAAGGCGTACGGCAAGGCTGCATCCTCTCACCCAACCTTTTTAACTTGTATGCAGAACACATCATGCGAGGATGTGCGGGGCTGGATGAATTCAAAGCTGGGGTGAAAATTGCTGGAAGAAACATTAACAACCTCAGATATGCAGATGACACCACTCTGATGGCCAAAAGCAAGGAGGAGCTGAGGAGCCTTCTAATCAAGGTGAAAGAAGAAAGCGCAAAAGCCGGGTTGCAGCTAAACGTCAAAGAAACCAAGATTATGGCAACAAGAATGATTGACAACTGGGAAATAGAGGGAGAAAATGTGGAGGCCGTGACAGACTTTGTATTTCTAGGTGCAAAGATGACTGCAGATGCAGACTGTGGCCAGGAAATCAGAAGACGCTTACTTCTTGGGAGGAGAGCAATGTCCAGTCTCGATAAAATAGTAAAGAGTAGAGACATCACACCGGCAACAAAGATCCGCCTAGTCCAAGCCATGGTATTCCCTGTAGTCACCTACGGATGTGAGAGCTGGACCTTAGGGAAGGCTGAGCGAAGGAAGATAGATGCTTTTGAGCTGTGGTGTTGGAGGAAAGTTCTGAGAGTGCCTTGGACTGCGAGAAGATCCAACCGGTCCATCCTCCAGGAAAGAAAGCCCGGCTGCTCACTGGAGGGAAGGAGACTAGAGACAAAGTTGAAGTACTTTGGCCACATCATGAGGAGACAGCAAAGCCTAGAGAAGACAATTATGCTGGGGAAAGTGGAAGGTAAAAGGAAGAGGGGCCGACCAAGGGCAAGATGGATGGATGGATGGCATCCTTGAAGTGACTGGACTGACCTTGAAAGAGCTGGGGGTGGTGACAGCCAACAGGGAGCTCTGGCGTGGGCTGGTCCATGAGGTCACGAAGAGTCGAGATGACTGAACGAATGAACAACAACACTGTACATTATATTTTCTTTCTGCACAAACTGTGTCCAGCTGTGCATTCGAAATGCCTGGTGTCCCACTATCTGTTTGACAACCTGACTTTGGTGACCCTTTTTGTCTACATGTCCTTCCGCTATTTCCCTATCCGTTATTGCTCCATTTCCTCCTTATTTTTCAGGTTTCTGGACTGACGCTCTTTATGTAATTACTCCTTACCGGGTTAGCATTTCTCCAAAGACTTCCGTAATAAAGCTGCCAAAGGAAGGAGCCTGCATTTACATATTAAATATTAAACTCATCAGATGCATAATCTTCTTAATGAAGTCAAATTTAATCTCTACCTCCAAACTGTAAGCAAAGGGGTAAAAAAAATGTTTAAAACGGCAACCTTGTTTTCTGTGATACAACTCTATAGTTTCCTCCAACTGTTGCATAGCTTCCCTGAAAATGGTTGTTGGCTCAGATCCACTTCCAATGTAGGGCTTTTCAAAATGTGGTATCACACCTTTATCATAGTTTGGGACCTGCATTGACAGCAGTTGGGTCTGTAAGGCCATGTCTTGACTCGTTGTTCTTGTGTATCCTAAAAATCATTTCTGACTTATGACAAACAATGTGGTGTCCTGGTTTGAACGTTGTACTGTGACTCTGGAGAACACAACTTGAATCCCCACTCAGCCATGGCAAACATTGAGTGGCTTTGGGCAAGTCAGAAAAAATGAAATGCAAAGATACAGAATGGGTGACGCCTGGCTTGAGAGCAGTACGTGTGAAAAAGATCTTGGAGTCCTCGTGGACAACAAGTTAAACATGAGCCAACAATGTGATGTGGCGGCAAAAAAAGCCAATGGGATTTTGGCCTGCATCAATAGGAGCATAGTGTCTAGATCTAGGGAAGTCATGCTACCCATGCTCTATTCCGCTTTGGTTTGACCACACCTGGAATATTGTGTCCAATTCTGGGCACCACAATTCAAGAGAGATATTGACAAGCTGGAATGTATCCAGAGGAGGGCGACTAAAATGATCAAGGGTCTGGAGAACAAGCCCTATGAGGAGCGGCTTAGGGAACTGGGCATGTTTAGCCTGAAGAAGAGAAGGCTGAGAGGAGATATGATAGCCATGTATAAATATGTGAGAGGAAGCCACAGGGAGGAGGAGGGAGCAAGCTTGTTTTCTGCTTCCTTGGAGACTAGGACGCGGAACAATGGCTTCAAACTACAAGAGAGGAGATTCCACCTGAACATTAGGAAGAACTTCCTGACTGTGAGAGCCGTTCAGCAGTGGAACTCTCTGCCCCGGAGTGTGGTGGAGGCTCCTTCTTTGGAAGCTTTTAAACAGAGGCTGGGTGGCCATTTGTCAGGGGTGATTTGAATGCAATATTCCTGCTTCTTGGCAGGGGGTGTGACTGGATGGCCCATGAGGTCTCTTCCAACTCTTTGATTCTATGATTCTATGATTCTAAGTCCTTTGAAACCCTGAAGCCCTGTGCTCTCACTCTAGCCATAGACATAGGTGAAATGTCAGGAAGGAATGCTTCTCGAACATGGCCATACAGTCCAAAAAACCTACAACAACCCAGTGATTCCAGCCATGAAAGCCTTTGACAATATTTGGATTGTTGTTTACATGATTTTAATATGTTGTAAGCTGCTTTGGGTCCCATGAGGGAGAAAAGCAGGATATAAATAAAGATTTGTTGTTATTATGAAGGCAGTGGTAGTTGGGAGAAAATCAAGAATTCATTTAGGTTAACAAATTATAGTTCCATGATCTCACCTCTGCCTTGGGATGCATCCTATGGAAGCCTGAGGTTTGTAGTTTGGTGAGACACTGAGACGCTGTAACTCCTCTCTAAACTGCAGCTCCCATGGGATGGTGTTCTGACATGCGCTGGGCCTGTAATAATTGACTTTTGAAATAGGACGTGCACCTTGTGCCCAGCAGGAAGCCAGGGGCGCCTCGAAAGAGGCCTTTAAGGATTTTCCTGTAGAGATAGTCTTTAGAGTCTTTAATGATGTAACAAAATCCTTTATTATTGAACAAATATTTCTCAAATCTTCAATAGGTCAAACAAATGCTTCAAGGCTTTGAATTTACTGGTGGCTTCTTTAATCATGTCCACGAGGGACAGGCAACTGTCTTCGTTAACTGTTCCTTTACTTTAGAGGAAAACCCTTTTTTAACCTCTTCCAGGCTGACTATAATCTAATCCTTACTGATGTGGGTCCTACTACCAGATTCAAACTGCGTCTTGAGCACTGAGTAGACCTACCAGTAAAGGCTTGCAGATTCTCCAGCTGGAGTTCTCTGGGTCTGTAAAGCTGTTTTTCCTCTGGAATGTCCCTGGAATTTCCTGGACTTCAGTTTCCCTGGATGGTCTTAAGAAATGAAGTTTTTGTGTAGGTGAAGCTTGTCCACATCCTCTAACTTAGCTTTCCTCACTAAGACTAACTAAAAATGGCTCCCTCTTTCCTTCCCATCTCCCTGGGAGGAGGGGCGGATCCAAACTTAACAATGATAGACGGGTGGCTTGCCCTATGACTGCAAACCAAAGGAAGCCACCTTTTTGCAGAATCCCTGCATGCAAACACTTAATACAGTGGTTCTCAACCTTCCTAGTGCCGCGACCCCTTAATATAATTCCTCATGTTGTGGTGACCCCCAACAATAAAATTGTTTGGGTTTTTTTTTTTTTTTGCTACTTCATAACTGTCATTTTGCTACTATTATGGATTGTAATGTAAATATCCGATATGCAGGATGTATTTTAATTCACTGGGCCAAATTTGGCACAAATACCCAATATGCCCAAATTTGAATACTGGTGGGGTTGGGGGGCGGGGCGGTTGATTTTGTCATTTGGGAGTTGCAGTTGATGGGATTTATAGTTCACCTCCAATCAAAGAGCATTCTGGACTCCATCAGCAATGGAATTGAACCAAACTTGGCACACAGAACTCCCACAACCAACAGAAAATACTGGAAGGGTTTGGCAGGCATTGACCTTGAATTTTGGAGTTGTAGTTCACCTACATCCAAAGAGCACTGTAGACTCAAACAGTGATGGATCTGAACCAAACTTGGCATGAATATTCAATATGCCCAAATGTGAACATTGGTGGAGTTTGAGGAAAATAGATCTTGACATATGGGAGTTGTAGTTGCTGGGATTTATAGTTCACCTACAATCAAAGAATATTCTGAACCCCACCAGTGATAGAATTGGGCCAAACTTCCCACACAGATCCTCCATAATCAACAGAAAGTACTGTGTTTTCTGGTGGTCTTTGGCGACCCCTCTGACACCCCCTTGTGACCCCTCCAGGGGTCCCAACCCCCAGGTTGAGAAACACTGACTTAATAGAAAGAAAATAAAGTTGGAGCTTCTGGTACAGACGTACCAGCACAGATGGAATCATGGTGCTTAAGTCAGAACCACAATGCAATAAGAAGTGTGAATGGGGTTATCATGAATCCTGGAGTTATCAGCTGGAGAATTGTAGTAAAGTTTCCCATGTTGAACATTTCTCTCCCATTGCCTTCAGTTGGGAGGGAGCTCTTCTCCATCTGAATGCTCTGCAGCCAACCTGTGGCATCTTGAAAGGACTACACTGAAATAAATAAGGAAACAAAGCCAGAAGAATCATCAATGGCCTTTTCTTCAAAGCCTGCCTTGCCTTCAGTTTTGCCCCCAGAGGGAATTGGATTTTCATCTTTGTGGGCTGAAAAGGTCAAGGATAACAGACTAACAACATTTAATATGCATTCCAGTAGTGAGTGGAAGAGGAAGGCAAAAAAATGGGGGGAAGGAAAAAAAATAAAGAATACTTAGAGCATTGGACATAAAGGCAGCATCGGAATTCATTTTGACAAAAACCCAAATCAAAACATCTCTCTCGTTCTGTCCGCCTCTCTCTCCCCCCAACTTGGAATTGTCATCCACTCTTTGTTGTAATATCTTTAAGGTATTAAAATGTCTCCCGCCAGCAGCGTCGCTAAGTCAACATCTGCAGTATTGATCTTTGACACGTGGTATTGAAGGGGATACAAAGACGGCCTCGCGGCTTTGCTGAAGCATCAAAATTAGAATATAAAATAAAAAGGCCATTGTTTGAGTGTGTTGCTGCCTTTCCTCTCTTTTGTGCATGCTCAAAGTTTCTCAATAGGAAGCTGGGCACAAAATGGTAATCTTTGGCACGGATATCAAACCGCCCTTCTGTATTGATGGGATTACAGAGAAGTACGGCAGAAAAAGAGGAATTGAAAAGCCCTTGAGCGGACTGGGTTCTTTAATTCTGTTCAGGATTGGCATCTTCTCTCAGAAGAAAGGGTGATGCAAGGAGACCTTCTAGGTCTTTAAATCTACACTGTAGATTTAATGCAGTTTTACACCACTTGGGCTCCTTCTACACTGCCCTATATCCCAGAAATTGATCCCACATTATCTGCTTATCCCAGATTATATGGCAGTGGAGACTCATATAATCCAGTTCAAGGCAGATAATCTAGGATCAGACCCTGGGATATGGGGCACTGTAGATCCAGTCTTAGACTACCATGGCCCAATGCTTTGAAATTGTGGGATTTTTAATTTTGCAAGGTCTTTTTTGATTGGAAACAATCCACTTATATCCCCATACCAAAAAAGGAAAATGTTAAAGAATGCTCAAACTTTTGTACAGTGGCCCTTATTTATCATGCCAGTAAAGTAATACTCACGATCTTGCAAGGAAGACTCCAGCAAGACATGGAGAAAGAGTTGCCAGATGTACAAGCTGGGTTTAGAAAAGGCAGAGGAACGAGAGACCACATTGCCAAAATCTGCTGGATAATGGAGGAAGGCAGGGAGTTCCAGAAAAACATCTATTTCTGTTTTATTGACTATTTGAAAGCCTTTGACTACGTGGATCATAATAAATTGTGGCAAGTTTTTGGTGGCATGGGCATACCAAATCACCTTGTCTGTCTCCTGAGGAATAGGTATAAGGACCAAGTAGCAACAGTCAGAACTGACCATGGAACAACAGACTGGTTCAAGATTGGGAAAGGCATACAGCACGGCTGTCTACTCTCACCCAACCTATTCAACTTATATGCAGAACATGTCATGTGATGTGTGAGCCTTGACGAATGCAAGGCTGGAGTTGAAATTGCTGGAAGAAATATTAACAACCTTAGATGTGCAGATGATAACACTTTGCTGGCTGAAAGCAAGGATGAGTTGAGGAGCCTTCTAATCAAGGTGAAAGAAGAAAGTGCATAAACTTGGTTGCAATTAAACATTTAAAAAACCAAGATTATGGCAATTGGACTGGTTGAGAACTGGCAAAGGGGGGAGAAAAGGTGGAGGCAGCGACAGACTTGTATTTCTAGGAGAAAAGATGACTGCAGGTGCAGACTGCAGCCAGGAAATCAGAAGACATTTACTTCTTGGGAGGAGATCAATGACCAATCTTGATAAAATAGTGTAGAAACATCACACTGGCAACGAAGATCTGCATAGTTAAAGTAATGGTATTCCCCGTAGTAACTTATGGATGTGAGAGCTGGACCATAGGGAAGGCTGAGCAAAGGAAGATAGATGCTTTTGAATTGTGGTGTTGGAGGAAAGTTCTGAGAGTGCCTTGGACTGCGAGAAGATCCAACCAGTCCATACTTCAGGAAGTGAGGCCTGACTGCTCATTGGAGGGAAGGATAGTAGAGGCCAAGATGAAGTACTTTGGCCACATCATGAGAAGAAAGAAAAGCTTTGAGAAGACAATGATGCTGGGGAAAATGGAAGGGAAAAGGAAGAGGGGCCGACCAAGGGCAAGATGGATGGATGTTATCCTTGAAGTGACTAGCTTGACCTTGGAGGAGCTGGGGGTGGTCATGGCTAACAGGGAGCTCTTGCATAGGCTGGTCCATGAGGTCACAAAGAGTTGGACGCAACTGAATGAATAAACAACAACAACAACAACAACAACAAGGTCTTTAGTCTTCTCTTCTAAAGGGTGCTGGTTCTTCACCAAACCATGAATACCAGGATTGCATGGGAATGAGCCATGGCAATCAAAGTGGTGTCAAACTGCATAAATTGTACAGTGTAAATGCACTCTATAAGAAGTTTGAACTAGAGTAGACCCATATTTGATCTAGAGTAGAGCCATAGACCCATATAATGCAGTTATATTAGAACTTATATGGGTCTACTCTACACTGACCATATAATGCAGTTCCAGACTCATTATAAGGCAGTGTAGATCCACCCAGTGAATGGACCACCGGAGAGACCATTTCATGAAGGTGTTTGGGACTTTGATTTCAGAACCGAAACCATATTGGCCTGATTGCAGAGGCATGTTAAGTTTCATGGAGCTAAGCCACCTGATGCAATCCTGGCCTTTATTATGGAGGCTGCATTGGGAGCCTATTAATACCACCAAATTATTAATATTGGTTTGATTGCCCGACTATCACACTTGGATGGAAAATGTGTCTCTCTCCTCCCTGGATTTCACCCCGCAAGACGAAGCTGCATATTGTTTCAATATTACTGGGCAATTCTCTTAATCCTCTTTGATTGTATTTATTTCTCTACCTGGCCTCTTGGGTTTCGAAGCTTCCCCACTTCCCTGATTAATTTAATGTGCTTCTTTTGCAGCATGGGAACTGAGGGTTGATCCAATGTAGAGGGTTCTGCCACAATCATCCATCAAATGAGCAAAAGGTAAGGGACAGGAGTCCGTTATTAATGAACTGGCTTATAGACTCCACATTGCCTGAGTTTTTAATGTTCCTTGTGGCTCTTACTTTCCTTCTTCTCTTTCCCTCCAACACCTTATCCCTCTCACTTTCCCATCTTTCTTCCTTTTCTTTCTTTTCCTTCTTCCCTTCCTTTCCCTCATACACCTTTCCCCCTCTTCCTTTTGTCTTTCTTCCTTTCCTCTCTCTTCCTTCCTTTGTGTTCTCTTCTTTTTCTTTCTTCCCTCCTTTTTCACATCCCTTTCTTCTTCTTTCCTTCGCTTTCCTTATCCCTTTCCCCCAATAATAATAATAATAATAATAATAATAATAATAATTGTTCTGTCACGCGCTGGGCCTGTAACAGCTGTCTTTTCTATAGGACGTATACTTTAAGCCCAGCGGGAAGCCAGGGCACCTCAAAGAGAGGTTCTCAGGGATTTTTCTGAAGTAATGGTCTTTAGAGTCTTTGATGACACAACAAAGTCTTTATTATGGAACAAACAACAAATCTTCAATGGTTCAAACAACACTTCAAGGCTTTCTTAGTCTAATCCTAATGGACTGGTACCTGACTTTAATTAACTGTACTTTCTCTGTAGGAAAA